>NC_072734.1:65095941-65464087 GCF_026930045.1 Uloborus diversus | reverse complement strand
GAGATGAGAACTCGATTATCATGAGTTCTCGATTATCGTATCTCGAGTTCTCGATTATCACTTTCCGAGTTCTCGAGCGATGAACTTCTCGAGTTCTCGATTATCACTTTCCGAGTTCTCGAGCGATGGACTGCTCGAGTTCTCGATTATCACTTTCCGAGTTCTCGAGCGATCAACTGCTCGAGTTCTCGTTTGTCTTTTCCGAGTACTCGAGCGATCAACTGCTCGAGTTCTCGTTTGTCTTTTCCGAGTACTCGAGCGATCAACTGCTCGAGTTCTCGCTTTGAACTTCTCGAGATGTTGAGTTCTCGAGATGTTAAGCTCCCGAGACATTGAGTTCTCGAGATGTCAATCACTCGAGCAGTGTAATTTTTGATCGATTTGAGAATCGAATGAACCTCTCAATATAGTTGACTTCTGACAGGGGTGCCCACCTAGGAAGGTGGGGATCGTGGCGCAGACTGCGCCATTGACACTTTTAGGGAGAAGGGGTGTTTTAAGGGATATTTTTCTTATTTTGGGGGGGGGGGGCTCTGTGATATTGAAGGGGTGCGCCCTTGACCTCAGGGGCACTCCTGCTTCTGAAGTTATTCAGTTGCAGGGGTGGATCCGTCATTTAGGGGGTCAGAGGGCTGGCTTTGAAAAGTTAATGACTTTACTTATGAATGGTCATGGTTTTTGTTGCCTTCCGAAAATATATGCATTGAGACTCTTTAACCCTTCTCCCAGAAAAATTTGGAGTGACGGGTTGAGCTGAGGTGCCCACAGGGGAGGTGGGTCATAGCGCAGACTGCGCCATTGAAATTCTCAATGGACGTTAATCTTTTTTAGGGAATGTCCTTCTTAAGGGGGGGGGGGGGTGTTTTGATCGATAGTTTTCGCTTTTTTTGGGGGGTGGGGTGGTCTATGCGATATTGAGGGGGGTGTCCTTGTCCTACGGGCGGGTGGGCACCCCTGCTTCTGAAGAGTTTCAGTTGCAGGGGCGGATCCGTCATTTTGGGGGGTCAGAAGTCTAGCTTTGAAAAGTTAATGATGTTTCATTCGAATAGTGTTATAATTGAATGTATGCTGTCGAATGCTTGATTATCAAATGATTATTTGGGATGCTTTGGTAGTATGATGATATGTTTGGTGGAAGTGGGTGCGCTAATAAGGTTCCAACTTGAGAGGCATTAAAATTAAAATTATATTTCAGGTAAAAATGTGGAATACTTAAGTTGAAAACCTGAGGGAAGTCTTTCCCCTTACCATCACCTTCGACTATACCATTAGGTAATGATACAGGTGTAACAGGCAACAACAAACGTTTTAGAGCCCAACTATACAGATTACTGCAGACACGTGTTTCGGGGTTTCAAGGAACCCTTTTTTCAACGCAAAATTGTGAGATTGTTGATGTAAGCACATTACTGGATGTCTTTAGGGATCATTCATTAATTACGTAAGGGTCCCGAGAGGGAGGGGGGTTGGAAAATGTCTACATACTTGGGGAGGGGGCTTCAAACCCATTCTCACGCAATATTTTCCAAGTTGATGTTTTACATTTGAAATTGTGCGGTCAAGTGGTTCGACGGGAATTATATATTTTATTTGCGTTTGGAAAATAAAAAACTTATTAGGATGAGCTGTTTTTTATTTGTTTTACGAAGAATGAATCGTGTAAAACGTGATAAAAGAATCGCACTATGCATAGCATGTTTTATTTTTAATAAGTATCGCATCATACACAAAAAAAAAAAAAAAGTGGAAAAAACGTTCAGTCTAGATTTCAACTTTTTAGTAAATGTTTCATTACACAAAAAGGATTAATTTAATAATGGTGAATTTAATTTCGATTCCAGTGATGTTGAATTCGTTATTTTATTATTTTGAAAAACGGAATGGAATCAATCTTACCTAAGAATCATCCATACGTAACTAATGAATGGCCCCTTACATGCAAAAGCTTACTATTTTGTTCAAAAAAGGGTACCTTAAAAACTCCAAAACACGTTTCAGCAGTACTCTGTATATTTGGGATACAAAACGTTTGTTATTTCATGTTACTTCTCGGCACTAAGGTATTTACTTATTCCTTAATAAAACAAGTGGTTTACTTCTCGTGTAATTCCTTCCTATGGGTGCAAATAAGAGGGGGGGGGGAGAGTTTTGACACAAACTGCGGGATTGTAATTTTTTGGGGATTGTGTCTCTTTTGGGGGTATTGCTCTTGGGGGAGAGCTTCATAGGTGGTGCGCCTTCGCTCTTGGGATGGATAGATTTGGAATGATTTTAAAATAGAATGAATGCGTTTCGCTTGCTTTATTCGAATGGGGTTATAGTTAAATGTTTGGCGTCGAATTTTCGATAATTGAGAGATTCCTTAATAATCGAACGATATTTTTCGAACGAAAATTGTTAATTATCATATGAGCGGATTTATGAAGGGGTATGTGTTGTGTGAGTGGCGGATACAACGGGAAAATCATGGGGGTCATGTCCCCCCACCCTAAACCGTCGACAAACAGTATCCGTACACATTGTGTTCAAACACTTCATGCATAAAATGTCAACGATGACAGTATTTTTTTTCATCTCATTAATTATTTTTCAAAGTAAATATTTGAACTACTACTTCGTTTCATTGCTAATGAAATTAATTTGCAACGTTTATTCCCAATCAGGTGCCTTATTCCTGACCGATTTGGTGCTTTTTATTGACTCTCAAACAGATTCAGACATTTTTCGTACCAAAATCGCCAATTTCGTTCATGGGGTTGGGGGCTTTCTTCAACATGAGCCCCCTCTCCCCCCAAAAAATAGTTTTCTGTATCCGGCCCTTCAGTGATCCGGTAGTGAAATCTTGAAACAAAGGGTAGAGAAACGGTTTCCATACTTTTTGAACTTGACAATTATTAAGATCAAATATGTACAATTTTTATTAAAAAGTGAGGGATAATGATAATATGGGCGGGTCTTTGAGCGACACTAGCAGGTTTAAACTTGAGAATTGTTAAACTTAAAAATATATTGAACCACTATGGTATAAAACGTGTAATTGAAAATTTAAGGTGGTCTTAGGTTTTTTCGGATTATTGTTTCTTAGAGGGAGGGGGGGGGGGAGAAATTGTTATAAGAGGCGTGCCATTGCTCACAGGGACGGACGGACACCCCTGTCATTCTCTAAAGTTTCAGAATCAAATAATAGCTTCTCAAGTGCTTTTTTTCGAATGGGGTTACTCAGAAAGCCCACTTTGTTGAGATAAAGGTTTTAAAACGATTGTTAACGCTGTGACAGTCATGTTAAAACGTTTGTGAAACGTTTAAACGCAATGTGTTTAAAATGCAGTGGGGCTCATCCCCCCTCCCCCCCACCCGGCGATGACATTCATCTTCCAAATGCGACGGAGAACCCCCAGAACGAGAGCCCATTAAAATAAGACTAAATGCCCTCTTATAAGTTACCCTCTCCTCTTCAAAACTTCAATGGCGTGGTCTGCGCCATGAACCCCCCCCCCCCCCCCTCTTCTGCCCTCTCAATCGTGGGGATCCTTGTTTAATATATCGCTTGTTGTCGAATGTTCGGTTATCGAGCGTCTCGGATGATTTGAAAATCGGATACGTAATCTGCTTTTTAGAGAAAGTTGGTAATCAATTTAAACCTTTTTGAGGACCAACGTACGGAAAATCAAGCGCAGCTATGAAACTTTAAGTTCCGAAATGAACCGTCGCGAGCCAAAGCATTTTCAGCAGTTTTGCATCAACTTTACAAAAAATAAATAAATAAATAAATCTCATAAAATCAGCACATCAATTGACTCCAAATTTTTAAGTTGAGTGAATAATATACTAATCAACATTTATGAAAATATAAGGAATATCACATTGAAAATATAAGGAATATGACATAAACAGAAGCGAGTAAAACAAGAAAAAACATTTAAATTCAACTACGCACGCGAAAATAAATGCTACGCACAAAAGTCATAAATATCTTACGTATGGAATTTGAAAAAAAAAATCTGTATAAAATGTTATTTTTATTTTTAAAAAAATGGGCCAAAGAGTGGAAGCTAATATTAATCCCACACGACAAACTTCCATACTTGTTTTTAATGCACTCAGAAATATTTCAACTTCACTCCCTACACTTTTATACTGTTATTACATATTTCCCAAGTCAGCGAATGAAAAAGAAAAATAAAACAGAGCGAATCAAGAAAGAAAAAAAATAATCATGAACTTCAATGCAATTCAAGCCACACTTATAACTTTCAATGCGCCGGGAATCCCAATCTGCTGGAAAACGCAGTCAGAAATATTTTACCCGCCCTCCTCATGTATCAGTCAGATAAATATAATTCCACTAATAACAAGAACATAAAAAAAAATTTGCACGAATCCAATACTTTCTTCTATATATTAGATATAGAAGAAAGTAAAAAAAGCAAAGCAATAAACAAGAATAATAAATGAGTCCTTTTGCGCAGAGAGAGCAACGATTCCCCTACTTGTTTACATTATTAACTTCGTGTTTGAGTGCGCGAAACCATTTGAAATAACCACGTGATATCTGAGAATCATTAGTTTAAATACATAACCGTTCGAATAAATCACTCAAAATGAATGTAAAAAAAATTTAAAAAAATCGAGAAATCAATCGGTTACACAAATTGAAATGAAAGGGGAAGGGGGGTGGTACCATTTCAATCGCTACGGGGCGTCCCCTGAGGGCTACCAACAGTCAAGGGCCCATTGCCAGTTTTCTAGCCGCTAGCAATAAACCTATAAAAGTTTATACTAGTTCGAGCCGGGTCTCCCAAATGCCGAACTCCTAGTTTCTGACAAGCTAACAGGGAATCTCGTCGAACCAGCATCCCCCAAGGATTGTGACCCCTAAATGAAGACTAAAATCTATCAAATTGACCCCCTAAAACAGGCTTGCGTTTCGAACTTTTCCGGAGGGTAGGGAAGCAAGGGTGTATCTGCTCATTTTATCGGAAAACAACAAAAAACTAGACCCAATGAAACGTAAAAACTAGATTATTTCAAGGAATTGGGGGGGGGGAGCAGGCCGGTTATTTCGAACTTTACAAGAGAGGAGGAGGGATTAAAGAGTATCCTACGAGTTGCATATTATGCCGAATAACAGTAAGAATTTCATTTATATGAGTACAATAACTTCTAAAAGCCAGGAGGGTTCGCCCCTTATTATACCCCTAAATGATAGGCTTGATGGCACATTCCTATTTCGAGCGCACCCCTGCCAATACAACTCGGGAATTCAACTGTTCCAAAAGTCAAAGGTATCCCCCCCCCCTTTCGCAGGGCGATGGTGCACCCTCTCAAATGTTACGGAGCATCCGTCTAGAAAAAGCTCCCCCCCCCCCTCCCAAAATGCGATTAAAAAACCCTCTCAAAAAACCGCTTTTATAGAAATTTCGGTTTCGCAGGCAGCGCCATGGACCCCCCGCCCCTCCCGAAAATGAGATTTAAAGAACCCTCTCAAAAACCCAGCCCTAAAAGTTTTAATGGCAAAGGCTGCGCCATGCCCCAATCCCACCCGAAAATGAGATAAAAAACACTCTGAAAAAACCGGCCAATGGCGCAGGCCGCATCATGCCCCCTCCCCCTTATAGTGGGGCGCCCCTGTAGCAGTCTACTCAATTCTGGAAAGGCTCAGAAAATGAACTACTTGAGCACTCGATTCGAACATCTCGAGATCTCGATTCAAAAGATCTCGAGAAGTCAACTGCTCGAGTACTCGATTCAAAAGATCTCGAGAAGTCAATCGCTCGAGTACTCGATTCCAAAGATCTCGAGAAGTCAACCGCTCGAGTACTCGATTCGGAAGATCTCGATTATCAATCGCTCGAGTTCTCGAATTCAAAAGATCTCGATTATCAATCACTCGAGTGATCGACTTGAAAAGATCTCGATTATCAATCACTCGATTATCAGAAGTACTCGATTCCCGAGATCTCGATTATCAAAAGATCTCGATTATGCCCATCACTACAATCTACACAAGTGTTGACTATTCGAAACTTATCTCGTGTTATCGGTTTTTAAAGATTTGACCTTTTTTTTTGTCTTGTGCCCTATTTAGTATTTTTATCTTGACAAATGAAATTCAGAGCAGCTAAATCATTGGCGATGTCCATGAACTCTATTGTTGTCGTACACTTTGTTTTTTTTTTGAGCAATCACGATTGCTTATTGTTCTCATTTGACCGTTTTTGGTGTCCGTGCCTTTTTCAACTTGGACCAGAAGCCTTTGCAGCACCACCGCCCACCGTCCTCTGCTGGCGGCGCTGCGCGGCTGCTCCGGTTTTGAGCTACCCGCTTCTCCTGGTCGGAGGCGTTCATATCCTACACACACGCACGTTCACACACATACACACACACGACTTCACACACATACCCTCACACACGCCTACGTGCATACACACAGTTCTACGCACACACACAACTATGCACACGTAACCGCCCAGGAGGAGAGGCAGGCTTGGGGGGGGGGGACAGGAGCCGTTTCTAGAAACAATAACTCCAATGAGTAGGGCCCTGTCTCAGTTCGTGATTGCGAAAAACATAATTTGAATTCTAAATTTCAGAACTCAAATTAATTTTCTTTTTTTTTTTTTTTTTAATTTTGTATTGCGATATTTTCATGCACAGAAACACTGCTTTTATTTCAACACTAATGTTGAAAATAAATTCCGATTTGTGAATTACCGCTGCTAACAATACAAAATTGATTTCAACCTTTAACTCGTGCACAGTGTTGCCAGATTGGGGAAAATTTCCCCATTTTTGGGGAAATCTGGTGCTCTCTGGGGAAATTTTGGGGAAATGGGTTTCGAGGGGAATTTTTTGGGGGAAAACTTTTTCCTTGGGGAAAACCTGGGGGGAAAAAAAACCTCGGGGAAAAAAGATTTGTTTTTCGTATTTAAATTCGCTTCAAGAAGTAATGGGAACATTGTTTGTATCAAACAGCGTTGGGTTATCTTTGCTCAACTTTATGGAATTCGGATTTCGTATTATGTGGAATATTATGCTATGGAATTCGCATTAATGTTCTTCGTGGGTAACTAGTTGATATGTGAAACAGGTAAAAATAAGTGTGATGAAGAATGCTCTTAGATAAATATGTACAAAAATCATAGTTTAAATGTACATACAGAAGCAGAGTAGTAAATGCGAGTAGAAAAAAATATTTGGTTTTTTCTTATTTCTCGGTCAGGCACTTGTATTTATGACTAGTGGCACTCGCACGGCTTTGCCCGTAGTAGGAAATTAAAAGATCTTTTGGTCTCCCTGTATATTTACAAATAATGCATAATGAATTTCTCGCCAATTGGCTTGCCCACGTTACGGTTCCACGTTATGATAACTTGGTAATTTACTCGTCCATCTTATGATAATTTTGCTCGGGAAAATGTTCTTAAAATTGGAATAGAAAAATAACAAAATCAAATTTGCAAAAAATCGCTTAAAGGTGCACACCCCCATGCTACAAACTAATTATTTGCCAATTTTCATTAAAATCAGCTGAACGGTCTTGGCGCTATATGCGCGTTAGAGATCCTGACAGACAGAAAGAGATCCGGACGGAGAGGTATCCAGACAGAGAGACTTTCAGCTTTATTATTAGTAAAGATAAAGAAAGATAAAGATAAAGAAGACAAAAAAAAAAAAAAAAAAAAAAGCGAAAATGTGAAGAAAAAAAAAAGTTGAGGAATTTTATAAGAAAATTTGGCTATTTGGGGAAAAAAATGTTTCAAGAGGCAAAAATATTAGAGGAAGTCCATTCATTTTATGAAAATATTAATGGAAAAATAATTTTTGCATTTGGGGAATTTTGGTAGAAAACGTCGCTTTTTGGGGAAAAGTTGGAAGGGAATTGGGGAAATCTGGATTTGACCATCTGGCAACACTGTTCGTGCCCCAGGAACTAACACCGCTTTATTTAAGGTGTTACTAAACACGAAGACATGGTTGAATACTGGTTTCACACCGGTGGTGAAGAAATCTTTTTTCTCTAATTGCTTGTTGTGCATTCGTTCCAAAATAACATTGCTAAATTGTTTCAGAAAATCAGACTCCTGGCACTACACTACAGCGAAAACATGATTTTAAAAATGAACAGTTTCAAGTCTTTTTAAAAATATTTTCTAGAACGTATTTGCACCTATTTTATTTCCCATTCTGTTACTCTCTGATTAAATATGATTTGAAAGTACGAATGAATGATAGGACATTTTTGTCTAGTACTTTCACAATTACACAATTGTTCAAATCAAAAGGTGAAATATGGGAATGAGGTATCCTTTCGATCCTTGGCGAGATCTTTCGAACAAAAGAAAGTTTGTTCGAATCGGACGACTCACTCAAATGTTATTGGGAGGGGGGGGGGGGCAGACAGACACACCGACAGACACATTTTCCCCATTTCAAAACTCAACTTTCCAATTTTTAATTCTTCGATATTTACTTATTTATTTTTTAAATTTATATGACTTTTTTTTAAAGATGCATTTTATTCTTTTGTGCTTTTTTCTTCTTTATTTCACTTTTACGGGAAAGTAGGCTGAAAAATAGTCTGCACAGCTGTGTCTGTTAAAACATGAAGGCATCTGAATTTCTTTTTATTTCCCGTTGCCAAAATTACAACAAATAATTTTTGTAGAATGAAACTTTAGATTGAAAAAATTATTATTTCACAGTAAAAGCAAGGTTTTCAGATTTGAAGTCGTAGAGTTGGAGTCGAACTGATATTTGGGTAAAAGAGTCGGAATCGGAAGCCGAAATTTTTAAATTCCAAGATTTGGAATCTGAATCGGTCATTTTTTCTCAAAAATCCGCAGCTCTGTCAGTGCTCGAGAAGTCGCAGTCAGACTGATTTTGGGGTAAAGAAGTAGGAGTCGGAGTTGAAGGCTCTAAAATTCACGGAGTCGGTCACATTCCCTCAGACTCCACAGTCCTGGTATAAACCAGGGCTGCTGTGTTGGAGTCGGGCTGATTTTGAAATAAAGGAGTCGGAATTGGGAGTTGAAAGCTTTAAAATTCCAAGAATCGGAGTCTATCATTTTCCCTCCAAGCCTACATTTCTGCCAAAGATGCGAAGTTTGAGTCGGACTGATTTTAGGTACAGGAGTCGGAGTCGACCGCCCTAAAACTCTAGGAGTAAAGAGTTGGGAGTTAGTCATTTTCCCTCCAACTCCGCAGCCTTGGTAAAACCATTTGCGCTTTGAACTCATTTCATTTTGATTCAGTCATATTTATCTCTTGCTCATTTTAAATCTACAAGATATGGTATTTCCATTTTTGTGAATAATTTTTTTTTCTACTTCTTGAAACCAAAAATTTAGAATGTGTTTACAATCTGTGCAGTTTTTTCATTCTTTTGGTGCCAAAAAATAATTTTTCAGACTGTCCTTAATGTTAAAGAAATTTGAACTATTCAAAAAATACTCTTAAAAACGAAATCAAAAAAATCTTTTCTTACATATTTTCCGTCAAGAGCTTTTTCCAACAAAGTTTGTTCGAAGTAAATCCGGCTTTAAGTTCGGGGTCTATATTTGCCTTAAGTTTCACCGTAAGCGTTAGTGTTAAACTTTTTTTGAACGATTCAAAACTGAGTGAAAAATTGCGCAACCCAAAAAGATCTTTTCTACACATGTTCTTCATCGCGACGTTTTTCCAACAAAGTTCTTTTGGAGCAAATCTGCCTTCATGTTCGGGATTTAGAGTAGACCGACAAGTGAACAAAGATTTTAAAATTTTTCTTTGATGAGTTGGCAGTAGTAACTCCCTTCTACCCATTTCAAGAAAGAAAACGACTTGAAAATGCTGTGTATGCTATGCCACGGGTTGGGTTGTTCATTCACTGGGTCGGGGCACATTTTTTCACCCCCCCCCCCGAAAAAAAGACTAGATTCAGAACCATAAAAAAAAATTTTAATAACTAAATATATCATTTAATGCGTTGTTTTTACTGTCCTTGTGCAGATCCTACAATTTATAACGATGCTATGAATATTTGAAAAGGAAAACTTACTAAAGTATTTATTCACTGGTCGGTCTATCCTATATTTCCCTGAAATTTCACTGTAGGCACTAATGTAATGTTTTTTTTTTTTTTTTTTTTTTTTTGAACTGTTTAAAGTTGAACAAAAAATTGTTCAAATGGAAAAATGAATAAGGGACTGAGGTGTCTTCCCCGAGATCTTTCGAACAAAAAAAGGTTTGTTCGGACGGGACAATTTACTCAAAAGCTATTAGTGGGGAGGGGACAGACAGGCAGACCGACCGACAGACACTTTTCCCCATCTCAAAACCCAACTTTTCAATTTTCAATGTGTATTTACTTTACTTATTATTTATTTTATTTATTATTTATTTATTTATTTTGTTTTTGTTTTTAGCGATATTTTTAAGATGCATTAAGCCTTCTTTCATAATTTCTTCTTCTTTCTTGTACCTTCACGGGAAAGTAGGCAAAAAAAAAAAAAAACGATAATCACAATATTGCACTGTTCCACAAATCTACCAATTTGTTAGACAAAATTACCGAATAAGAAAAAAAACTTCGGGGATCACATTGAATTCTCGTGACCTGCCATCGAGGTCACGAGAATTCAAGGTCACTGTCGTCTCTGGTACTCTCATGTTGGGAACGTGGGCACAACGTTTGATTATCCACGTTTTTCGATTTTCCGTGGCATTGATTAGCACGGGAGTTCAATGCGTCGCTCTGAGAGTGGTTTATAAGGTGGTCGACTATCGCAATTCGTGACACGAACGTTAACGATCCATCCGCTGAGCGCACCACTTTCGCGCGAACGTGTCCGGGGGAGCTCGCAGGTGTCAGCGCGGGCTCATTTGGAACAGAGAGAGAAGGAGAGGCGTCCCTCTCCTCCGCGCACAACGGGAAATGAGTTCTCGTCGGTTTGAAAAGAGAGTGCGCGACTGCAGCTGACAGCTCCGTAATTGTTTAACAGCTGGGGCAGAGAGTTTCAAAGGGAAGGAGAAAGCGTTTCTTGCACACTTCCAAAAGAAATTAATTTGAATATTTTTACCTCTCAATATGCCCCGAAACTAAAAATTCCGGAAAGAAAGGGAAAGAAATTGACTAGCGCCGAAGCTTGGAAGGGAAATAAAAAAAAATCTCGGAGGAGTAAATTAATAAACAGCGCGCATATATACACACGCGTGGAGGAAATTCTGGAGCGAAAGCAAAAACTGTCTTTCAGTCCGAATCATCTTTTTCTCGCCACTCGCGAGCACAAAAGGGGGGCGTCAGGTGCGAATGTCACGTGCTCCGACGTCATCCCATGTTCGCGGGAAAGAGCTGCCAATCGCAGGCGCCCATTCTCGAGTCCTCGAAAAGAGAGGATTCGAACGTTTTTTTTTTTTTTCCCTTTCTCGCCTCTTTGTTTGTTTACTTTTTTTTTTTTTTTTGTTTATCGTTCCGTCTGAATTGTCATCATTATTGTTGGAGGGAGTTGAATTTTTCTCTATCTACCCGTTCGGAAGCTTCTTGTTTTCCTAATGATTTCAAGAGAAAAATTCCTTCTGTGGAATGAGAGGGCCTATCGAACGTTTGAACTTTTCTCGAAACGTTTGAATTACGAAAGCGGCTGAATAACTTCTAAAGTTATCAAACACAGAACTGTCACGCTCTGATAAGATGATGCTCGACTTTAAAGGAACTCTTAATTCTTGGTAAGAACGCACAGAAAGAGAAAGAACAGGAATACCATATTACTGTACGTAACGCATCTTACAGGGTGGCGACAGGAACTGTGAAAAAAAGTTCCCTGACTTTTCCCTGAGTTCCCTGATTAAGTTCACCAAATTTCCCTGATTTACGTTACCACTGATAATGGTTTTCTTTCTTTGCTCTACTTGAAATCCATTGTATGTTTGTATAAAATGCAGCATTTTAAACGTATTAAGTTGTGTAAAGTTGTTGAACTAAAGATATATTTTAAAAACATTCTACTTTTTAAATGAAATGGTTTAAAAAAAACATATCAAGTCAATTTTTTTGGAGGAAAAAAACTTACAAAACAGTATATTAAATTTTTCTACAATGGAAAAATTATAAAAAATTAAAAAAAAAAATTTTTACTTCCAAGAATTACTTAGTATAAGAATTTTAAGAAAATATTAAAATTACTCTTAAAAACATATGTGTATTTATGATAGAACTAAAAAGTAATTGAAACTATTTTGAACTAAGTTTTCAAACAGTATAATAATTGTTGCAAGAATAACAAGTAATAGTGAAAGTATATAGAAGTAATGTAGTTATTCTTATATAACTAATTGACATATTTATGCAAAACAGATGAAGCCATTTGACATCCATTCATAAGGAGCTTTTCTCTAATCAGGAACATAGGTTTTAATGAATGAATACAGCATTTTAACAATTAAAAAATATATATATTTACTTAAGTACACAAGTTAACTCTATTTCAAATGATTTCAGTATGTAACGAGAAAAAATCTTAGATTGCTTTTGTAACAAACAACTTTGAAATGCAAGAAAAAAAAAGCAATTAGTAAATTTCAAAATATATAAAAGAAGAATACAACTTAGTTATAAAATTGAAGAATCACTTAAGTCTCAAGAAAAGAAAATCTTTATAATCTGTGTTGACAACAAATAGTATAACGGAAAAAAACAAAGTTTTTTTTTGATTGAAAGTTCAATTTTAGCAATTAAATTAAAAACGCGAAGAAATAATAACTTTTAAGCTTTTATCAGTATTAACTCAAAAACCAAAGATTTCTTCTTGAAATCGTGATTACAGTACGCTAATTACTTCGAAACAATAGAATAAAGGCAAAGGAGCTAAGGCATTAATGAAGGCTTCCTCTTTGCCTGTATGGTTGTTTATTTTACGTAGCATTGAAAGCACAAAAGGAAATTTCAAGCTAGGTAAAATAAACAACCTAACAGACACAGAAGCAATCTTAGGAAGTTCATCCTGTGGGTAATAAGTAAGATTCAATACTTTGACATTGAGGAAAAAAGATGCACAAATATGCGGCAGTGTATAATCGCACCTCATTAATTTTACTTTTTTTTTGAACAGATAATTGGCAGAAAATGAGTAGAGAATTAGAATACTTAATTTTGTAAAGCAAAAAAAAAAAAATTTTTTTCTCCATAAAATCAATTTTCCCTGATTTTTTGTTATTTTTTCAAAACTCCCTGATATTTCCCTGATTTTTCCCTGATTAATAAAGTTCCCTGACTTTTTCCTGATCTCCCTGATTTCCCTGATCTGTCGCCACCCTGTCTTACTTAAAATGTCTGCATCACGAGTCTTTTTTTTTTTTTTTTAACCAGCTAACTTGTCCAAAACTCATAGGTACTCCTTTGAATTTTTAAAACTAGACAAGTTGGTCATCAGGAAAAAAAAAATTCCATAGCTAGGCAAGTTCTCATAGCTAGTTGTTTAACATACCAGGATTGTAAGATAAAAGCAACAGCTAGGCAGGGGCGTAGCTAGGGGGGGGGGGACAGTTGAAGAAAATATTTTTGTTTGCTGCTTTAAAGATCATTGGGCTTCGAATCCGAAAATGATAGCATAACTGGAATTTGAGACGATAGAGGTTTTTGTTGGCCTGGTCTCGTGTGTGTCATAGGTCGTAGTCAAAACGACCTTTGCTAACCAGAGTATACATCGCAATCACATTGATTTTTCATTCAGTATTTACTGCGTATTCTTTTGGAAACGTACAGTCTGTTTAAAATAGTACATTCTAAGTGAAAGTTGATGCATAATGAAGCGAGCAAAACCGACAACAAGCTTTTTTAAACCCTAAGAAAAAAATGAAAATGAAGAAAAGGATTGCTCTAAAAAGAGAAAGTTAACGTCATCTGAAGAAAACGAAGTACAGTCCGCAAAGCAACCCTAGTCCCATCGGACCGTTCTGAAGGTGATTTTATTTTAATTAAAAAGAAAAACTGCATATCATTACATGAATAAAATGTTAAAAAACGAAATGAATCTAGACTTTCTGTTAGCTTGGTTCGCATTAAAAAGTAGAAAATAAAAAAGACTTCTGTTTATAACGCTCGAAAATTGCTGTTGCTCTCTCAAATAGATATTTATGTAAATTCTAAAGCAGCTAATAAAAATAAAAATAGAAATAGAAACTTGAGAGGAGAACACGCGGTATGCAGCTTTGAGCGAATAACTTTCTACCGCCTATATTTCTTCCCTATTTTTTTCATTCAAATTTTATTAACTGCTTTAAAATTAGCATAAATGTAAATACATAAAAAGCAACATATAAATATAACGATATGAAAACCAATTTCATTTTTTGAGGGTTATAATTCAAGAAGTCTTTTTTTACTCGGAACACGCTCATTGGTTTGGATTGACTGGTTTTGACAAGACGTTGCTAGAAAATTTCACTTTAAATTAAATGGAGGAAAAAGAAAGAAAAAAGTTGAATTTTCCATAACATTAGAAAAATATAAAAAAATTCTTTGCTTTTGTTTTGTTTGACACAAGTATCGGACTTGGGGCATTCCAAGTATGTAAGATTCACCTCCCTCTTATTTTTTTTAATACTAAAAAAAGTTTACACACACACACACATACATACATATATATATATCTTCTATACATATAATAAAATAAGATGTTTGTGTGTGTGTGGCGCGCATCCCGGGAAAACGGTAAGGACTAGAAAGATGAAATTTGGTATACAGGTGTAGTTTTTGCTGAAGTTGTGCACCTCGGGCTTCGATTTTTGATATTTTAATTAGAAAAAAAGTTATTTAATGTTTTATGTGATTTTTAGCACTTTTTAGTACTTTTAACCTCGCAGACCCCGAACCAATCACGCCAGACAAATATTTTTGATACTATAGTGTCGGAAATTTAATTTTAAATATGATGAACAAAAAAATTTTGAAAATAGAGCAATTTTTGTATTTTTTATGAATTTTTGAAAAACCTTTAATTTGCATGTTTTCCTGGGTTTAATTTTTTTCTAATATCATCCTGCGAGAAGTATCAAAGCCTCATTTCTGAAATTTAAGTTGGTAATAGTAAAACCATTTCGCCCTCTTCAGAAGAAAAAAAGTTCTTAAAAATACGCAATAGTTTTCTTTTTTTTTTACAATATTTTTAATGCTGAACACATCATGTCCTTTCACGCATCAGTCGAAAAAAACGTTCTTCAATATTTTATGCCTGTGACGTCACTACTTGGGTTTCGATTCGATATTTACGATGGAATCTTAATCGCAAGCAATGTTAATCTTTTTTTTTTACTATATAGCTTACTTCATTTTCTGCCGTGATGACCACGTGTTTTTTCGGCAGCGCTTGCTTTTTTTTCTTTCCTTTTTTTTGTTTTATTTAGGGATTGCATTTATTTCTTTTTCCATTCCCCCCCCCCCCCCCCAAAGCTGGACCTTTCGCTGTATCTATATTACGTTACATTTCATAGTTGTGCGCATTAATTCAATAAAAGCAGCGAGATTTTTTTTTTATCTTTGTCAAACGCTACTTTTTGCACACTACGGCGAATTTGAGCTTTTTTTTTTTTTTTTTTTTTTTGCTCTACTTAAATGGAAAAAAGCGGTTTTTTGAGTGTTCTTTGTTCTTATTAGGAAATGGGTGAGGAGGTCAAAATAAATAGAGATGGATAAGAAAATGTAGATATAGATTGTAAAGGTAGATAGCCGCCGAAGGCGGCAATCTTGGCGTAAAAATGTGAATGGCACAAAAGAAAAATATAGAGATGGAATGATTAATACTGCTGCCAAATTTATTTAAACAACCGCCGGAGGCGGCAAACTTGAAGTAAAAAGGTAAATGACAAGTTAGTCAAACAGCCGCCGTAGGTGGCTGCTTGCACATTGGGTGTCAATGTCCCCCTCCCTCCCCCACATACACCATGACTTTGAAAAAACAATGCTTTCACATAAAAGTGGAAGTGCTTTTTGTTATTATTCGACAAAATTTGCATGAAGAGTACGTCGTTTGTGTCTCCCCTCCCCCTCCTTTAAAAATATTCCAAACAACGAAACTGGAGACAGATCTAGAAAATATTTTATTCAAATTATTAATGATATAGATAGATATAGATTCCTTGACACCGCCACGAAATTAATTTAAGCAGCCGCCGATGGCGGCAACATTGGCGTAAAAAAACGAATGATAATACTGATTTATAGAGAAAAACATTGATTAATGTCGTCGCTAAATTGTTTAAGCAGCCGCCGAAGGCGGCACCCCTGGCGTAAAAAGGCGGACCAGTTCGTCGCCGCAGGTGGCTAGTATTGTATATATATATGAAAGAAGTAACCCCCCCCCCCCGAAAGTCGGGTCTAGCTACGCCTCTGCAGCTAGGTCAAGTTTGTTCTCATTAAAACAATGCTTCATCGAACGAGAAAGAGGCTTTAAAAGCAGGTAATTGAAAATTATTTGGAGCTAAACGATAGAGTACGTACCGAAGAGATAAAATATGCGGAAGAGGCACAGACCTCAAATGGCGAATCGTTACATGCCAATTTTAATTTTGCAGCAGTGCTTCTCGTGCCGTACCCTCAGAACAATGCCTTATTATATAAGCTCTGTCTCGCTACATACAATTCTATATTCTACAAGCTTAACAACCAGTAAGACTTCTGCAACATGTTGGCTAGAGGCAATTGTGAAACATAGATATAGGATTAACTAGACAGGGGAGACCGGGGCAAGATGACTATGTTAACAATTTTCGTTGTTTATTAATTTAATTTTAAGGATGGTAAAATTAATTTTACATGAACTGTTACAGTAGTCCTTTGTGGCATTAAATATGTTACCATTTAGATTTTAAGATAAAAATAATGAAGGATATTTTTATTTTTTCACAACCTTAACAAATCGTCATTTTGCCCCAGTACTGGGGCAAGATGACTTTGACGTTGGGGCAAGATGACAACATTGAAAAAGGTTGGACATAGTTCATGATTTGACTATGTTATTTTGTTTAACAAATGATAACTGTGTTTTTAGCCTACTTTCTCAGTAAAAGTCAGAAAAAGAAGAAAAAAGCATGAAAGAAGGTCTTAAAAATATCACGAAAAACAAAAAAAGTCAAAAATAAATAAAATAATTAAATAAATATCGAAAAATTAAAAATTGGAAAGTAGGGTATTGAGATGGGAAAAAATGTCTGTCGGTCTGTCTGTCTGTCCCCCCCCCCCCCCCAATAACTTTTGAATGAATAGTCCGATTCGAACAAACTTTTTTTTGTTCGAAAGATCTTGGCAAGGACAAGTCATTCCCATATTTCACTTTTTGGTTTGAACTATTTTTGTTCAATTTTGAACAGTTCAAAAAAACTTAACATTAGCGCCTACGGGAAAATTCAAGGCAATTCCGAACTGTAAGGCGAACTTGCTTCACACAAACTTTGTAGAAAAAAGCTTTTGATGAAAAACTTGTACATAAAATATCTTTCTGATTTGAACAATTTTCAGTTCAATTTTGAACAGTTCAAAACCCTTAACATTAGCGCCTACGGGGAAACTGAATGTCAATTTAGATTCCGTACTTGAAGGCGGATTTTTTTCAAACAAATTTTGTTGGAGATAGCTCTTGACGCCAAACTCCAGACTCCGACTCCAAGAATTTAGGGCACCTGACTCCGAATCCGACTCCTATGCCCGACAATTAATCAGACTCCGACTCCCCGACTTCGACTCTGACTTCGTAGCTTTGGCAAAAATTTATACACGGAGGACAAATGATTGACTCCGATTCTTGGATAGTCGTCTCCGACTCCTTAATCCCAAAATGAGATTGACTCCGACTCCGCAGCTATGGTTTTAACTGTGAAATAATTATTGTTGATATGACTTATTTTTATTTTCACTCTCAAGTTTTAATTTAGGTATTCAGTTTTAGGCGAATCAACTCGAAGTCATTTATTTATGTTTCTACATAAAGATATGCGCAGACGCTTTTTTTTTGACAATGACAAGTATTTTATTCGCAACTCCAACGAACTATAGGGGGCACTGCAGTCACTGTCTAATGGCCGACTTAAAAACTAAAACAAACGCATGTGGTAACGAAGAAAATGCTAAAAGTGTTGTGATTTTTGTTCGTATGTATGATTTTTTCGCTTTATTCATTTGAAAAGATTTTTCAAAGTCTTTTGGTTATTCTGACCCATATAGAAAGAGATTAGAAACCAAAAAGTATTACGAAAGTAAACAATTAATGCAGAACACAAAGTAAGTTGTTCTTAAGCAGCCATTTTCACGATGTTGAATTCGGAATTCATAAATTTTTGGTTCACTTCGAACGGCATTTTCATTTTGTACCGTTTTTTCTATACATTAGTACGTATTAAGTTCAGTTTCGTGACATTTCCAGCATTTGTTGACATTTTTGTCACATAGTGCACATACGTGGCAGACTGTCAAGAGTAACGTTTAACACTAGATAATTTATTTCTATGACTATATGATTGGATATCCAAAGAAATCATGCATTTAATTCATTCGTCATGGAAATGATTTACCTGATATGCGAAATCTTGTCAAGATACATTATTCTTTCACACAATTTTAAAACCATAACCCTATAAACAGATTTTTGGCGAACTTTTATTTTTTATTGTTCAAATTCTTAACGTTCTTTCTGGATTTTTCAATCTGTTCTGCGATAAATATTTTCAAGAAAATTTATTTGCATACTGTCTATTTCAGTAGGATACTGTAGTAACAAAGGTTATTTAAATCATTTATGTGGAATTAGGTTAAGGAAAAATGTCCAGTCAATGTTGTTAAGTTCGTTTTTTTTTTCATCGAATTGAAAAAATGATATTTATTCAAATTCACTCAGAACAAAATAAATAAAATGTGTACTGACAGTTTATATATGGTGGTAGTTTTCTTTTCAGTTGATTGACCATTATTTCTTTTTACTTATCGAATTCTGTAATCTTACTATCATTTTATTCCACTCATGATAAAAATTAAAAATGGTTTAACTAAAAACACGAAATCTCGCCAAGGCTACTTTGCTCGCACAATACTAAAACTATAACCCTAAACAAATTTGGCGAATCCTTTCAGCTGAGAATAAAAGGAATAAAGTAAATTCTTTCTCGGTTAAGCATTTTTCATTTTGTTCTACGATAATAAATTCAAGAAAATATTTTGCATACTGTCCATTTCAACTAAATGCTGCTGTAAAATATGATTAGTTAAATTAATTTAAGATTAAAAAAAAACTCATATTCTTACAAATTCATACAAAACAATAAAAAATTTTACCTGGTATAACGTTGTCCAAGTTTGTTAATCCAGAGTTTTCTTGTGTTAAGGAAAACTAACATTATTTTGAGAAGCTCGAGAATACTACTAAGGGACGAATTAATTTCTGTAGCTGAAAGCAAACTAAGACACATCGATTGCGTTAATAAATACTCAGAACAAACTGCCTGTGTTTACGTCAACAGACACACGTGGAACGCAACGTGGCAATGTTTTAGTTTCATTTGCAGTTTTGTAAATCACCGCAAGGTAGCGTATTCGAGCGCTGGAGTTCCGAATTGAGGTGACATTTTATTGTTTTTATTTATTTTGGTAAGTGCATTAACTCATTAAAAAAATATTTTTGGCAACAGGGGAAAAAGAAACGATTTTTTTTTTATTTGTTTTATTTTAATGAGCTTTTTATTTTTATTATTATTTTTTCGTTTTGAAAGCTGTTAAAGAATTCTTTTTTTTTTTAATGGAAAAAGTGTATTAGCTGCTTTGTTTAAAAGGTGCTGCCATTTTATTTATTTGTCTTTTTTTAGATGAGTGAGGAATAATTTTATTCCTAGAAATTAGCTTAAAATGTGTTAAAAATATGTTTGAAAAAATTTGCGATTTTAGCTATTTTTGAGAATATTGATCAGGTACTAGAAAGTAGTATGGGTGTACGGGAAAGTAGGCTCGTATAGTTCTAGACGGAACTTCTTGTTACATCTTACAAAGTATAAAATTAAGCGTAATACATTGCAGCGTAATGTTGAAGTATTAAGTTGTGCAGCTAACAATGGGCACAAATAAAAATGCCATTTTCATAATTGGAACATTCCTCATGCCACCACTCTTGGCTTTTACAGCACTGGATCCATTCATCTGTTGAATGGTCACAATATTCCTCTGGACAAGCAGGGCATATTATAACACCATCCTTTGAAGTTGATGCAACTGGATTGCTTGGCACAAATTGTATAGGCTTGGACGCACAGGGACTTAGTTCGAGTTGTTTTTACTCCCTTTTTATCTTTACGGGATTATTTTCCCTTTTTTTTCTTTAATAATCTATTTTTTCCTTCCTTTTTTTTTTTCTCCTTGTTCTGACATTTCTCCGATGGATGTGCTTGTAAGAATGTTTGAGCTGAGTTTTCTGCTTTTTCTTTTTTTCTCTTATTGTGTTGCTTTAGGCAATGCATTGAAATCAGAAACACTAACAGGGTTCTTTGGTGCATCGGAATTAGCAATTGCCGTAAGTTCTGCTTTCTCTGGAGGATTTATAGGTATGTTTTCTACTATCAAGGTCTGAGTATTAGCACTGTTATTCTCAGTTTCATCACCAACGAGTTCGTCATCTTGCCCCGCGTTTCGGCCCGTCATCGTGCCCCGGACTGCCTGTTTGAATGGATTCGTCTCAATTGCCATAAAGGATGGCGATTAATTGACATTCATTCATGGTAATAGTATTTAAACTAAGTTACTTATAATTACTAAAGAAACACGAGAAATCTTATCTGTATCTATAGCAGAGCTTATTTACATGTGCATAAAAGTTAGATCGTGGCAACTATAAACAATCAGAGTTCTAGAACTAACACAAATATGGCGATTTCTGCGTCTCTACTATTTCTCAGCGAACTGCGAATAGTTGAGCCTGTGGTATCCTGTTGATGCTGTTACCGTCTAGAAAACGGAAAAAGTAAGGTATTCGTCATCTTGCCCCGGTCTCCCCTACACGGCGAGAAACTGATTCCAAGAGAAAAAGAAAACAGAAGTCAACGGGCCACAGCATCCGAAACCGCATGCGCGAAAATAACTTTTGCCATAGCCTACGAGGATGCAAACGACGTTGCATTCTCGTCATTTATTCTTGTAGGCTACGCTTTTACTCATTTACTTCAAGATTCGAGCATTCAATGTCGGTTAGTGGTTGCCGCTGTGAGGTTGTGTATTAGTGGGAGTCAAGAAATGCTAAATCCATGCGGTGGAATTGCAAGTTGTGCTCATTTGTTTTCAAAAGCCATTCCAACTAATGAGGACGAAAAGTTACTTCACAGTGACATTTGTAATCGGCCAATTCTAAAGCAATTTTTTGCCACAATCTTCATGATTTCTGTGAAGGAACTGCAAAACATTTTCTAAATTGACATGATTAACATTCTGGTCCCGGGTTAGTCAGATTAGTCAGACTGACTCCATTCATTCATTCAACCATCGAGATGCAAGGAGTAGGCTAATAAGTGTCATGTTCAGAAGATATGAAGCAAATCGCACGAAGTATCTGAAGAAAGGGGACGAACCCTATCAGGTGTTCGAAATTCAGATGCAGAATTTGGAAGATAAAATTTTTATGAAGATACACCTCACTGACCGGAAGAAAAGCTATGATTTATATGTACACTGGCAAAAAATGAGTTGGATACGTTTGGAAAAACCAACGACTCATAAAAATGCAAGAAATTTTTTTTATGAGACCTTCAGAATACAGTGTTTTAGCAAAAGAGGCAGTTGTCAGAAATTTTTTACGTTGAAACAGCGGTATGAAAAACCAATCCTCGACTGTCAGCAATGCGCGTTACACCTCCTCTAATGGTCTAGAAGTCCTTCATCTTCAAATAATTCGGTCTCTTATGTGTAATTTTTGGATAAATCCTTTTGCGAGTGTGTGTTTCTTTTGTATTGTGTGTATTATTATTATTATTTTTAATTGATAGCTAGTTGTAATTTCTTTCCGAGAGACGATACACTGTTAAAAAAAATTTCCTGAAAATAACGGAGAAAGTAGCGGCAGCAAAGTTGCCGTAAATATTACGTTTACGTTCAATGACTTTCCGTGATTTAACAGAAGTTCCATTTCTTATTTCTCCGTAGTTGTAGTTTTCCGTTTATAAATATCCCGTGACTGAACGAAAATTCCATTTCTTATCTTTCCGTTCATTTACGATCTTTCTGTGTTTTAACGGAATTTACGTTCCTTATTTTTTCGTTGCGATATTTTTTCCATTTCTCACTTTCCCGTATTTAAGTAAAAAGATTTTATTTTCAAAAAAATATTTAAAAAGTTATATCAAGTATTGACTTTTCGTTTCATCAAAAATTTAGTTCTTTAAAATGATATATAATACAGATATAGTTAACTGTTCTAAAATTATAATTTTTTTTTATTTGCATTTGTTACTCAGACTTTTTTAATTAACAACTGGAGAGAGAACTTACCTAATATAATCTCTACTCTGAGCATCCGTGACCAAAACTTTTTATATCAACTTCAGATGAATCAAATTAATCAAATAGTACCAGCAGAAAAATTGATGGATTTGAATATGACACCAATTATCCCTGCTGATACTGTTCGATATTCCCTTCCTCGTACAGTGTCTGGGGTGGCATGGAAAAACATACATGAAAAATATATTTTTTATTTGCAGAATATGTCAAATAAAATACTATTAAAAACAGGTTGACGTTATCATTTAATAATATACCTGATAGAGAGTACCGCATATGTATTGTATTTAAAAAGAGAATCATTGACATGCACGTGAAGAATTTTTGATTCAGATGCTGCATGCCTCCCCCCCCCCTCAACGATATCCCAATTTTTCACTCATTGGAATCGCAACATAGATTTTTAGTACATAATCATCATACTTAAGCATATCAATATCAATCAGTTCGTTTTACCTGAACTGTTTTTCCAAGAAACTTGCAATAATCTCAAATAAGTTGTTGAATAAGAGCCTAACAAATTGAATTAAGTACTTATTGTTGCCAAAAATTCCATTGTATTTTCAAAGATTATTAATACACCTTTATTTAGAGATTTAAAATAGTGACTTTCAGTATTCCAAACTGTGAAGCGAAAACATCCCCCCCCCCAAAAAAAAACTAAGTGATTTTTCCTATCTTGCTCGCACACCTCTCCGGTAGATACGGCATTTAGCGTTAATGACTTTCAAGAATGCAATGCGTTAGGGCAATAAAAAATAACTTTATAATAGTTCGATAAATTCTAAATAAACTAACATCGGAATTCTATCAAATGCATATTAACAAGAAAAATACATTTGTATATTAACATGTACAAAGATATTCAACAACACTTACATGTGACCAGCGGTGCTAAATTTAAGTATCTCCATTGCATCTGGATACAAGTAATCCAATAAATAGCCTTTATTTGAAATGGATAACACGAGATCCTAAAACTATTCACACCGCTCTAGAACACACAATATGACTAACGAATAGAATTGTTCAAAGTAGTGAGCAAAATATTAAAACCACAAGGATATTCTAATACTGACTCAGTAAAACCCACATCAAATCACCAGGACGATCAAAACACATCTGCCAGTCTAAAAATGGCGCTGACATTTTTCCAAACCTACAAAGCTCAAAGGCGTATAAACAATTTTGACATACGAGTACTATTACTCTCCAGGCATGAAATAGCAAGCTATCTATTTTGTCTACAGCATCGGAGTTGTTATTCTAAATATGCTTTTAATTAGCAAAATGTAACAGTGCGAATTATAAGCACTATCAAAAGTGATGTTTATCATGACTTGAAGGCTAATCAGAGCGAAGTACAGCACAACGGCAACCCTAGAGATGGAAAAATTCTGTTTTCGTTACTTCTTTTCGAGGTGTTTCTGTTATTGTAAGGAAAAAATACGTTTTGAAGAATTACGGAAATATTCTGTTAAAATCAGTCAGAAAACCACCTGAATTTTCAGTTTTTTTTTTTTTAAACAGTGTACTTTTCCAATATTAATATCATTTTCTCTTGAGCAGGAGTGGTTTGTGTTTGCTTTTTATTAGTAGCCCTTTGGTTTGAAATTTACGATAAGCTTGACTAAATTTGATCTTGTTAGTTTCTCTTATTCGTTTTCGCTTTCTTTTCAAAATTCTTTAAAGTTATAATTATGTAAATATCTGAAAATATGTTTCACTGTATTATTCTTTACCTCTATGCAAATTTTCAAGGCACTGTATAAGGGCAGACAGGATAACAAACAAATACTGGTGACAACAAATTACCTTTGTTATGCTAACGAGAAAAGGTTTTTGTCAAAATTTAGTACAGTTGATACAAATATTTTTAAAAATTCATAAAGTATTACTGCGGTTGATGGTTATAATAAATTGTTCATAGGACAAATGCATTCAAAATTACACTGGAAATTAACTTTCACAAAAGCGAAAGTGAGTGATCATGGAAAGGGAAAAATAAAAACATGGTGCACAAAAGCACACGAAAATGCGATTCATCTCACCATCTAGTAATGACAATATCATTTTGCAATCTTTCCGCTACGTGTTTTTAATGATATTCTACTAGCTGGAGCTTTTGAAGCCAAATTTTTGATTGATTTTGGTTCTGTATCATGGGGGGGGGGAAGGAAATGTACATTTTAAATATAAGTAGATATTTAATAAGTTAAATTGAAAATTCTGTAATTGAAGATAATCATTATTTTCAGCTAAAATACCGAAAATACCGGTATTTTACCTCAGCAAATACCGGTATTACGAAATTGGAAAATTGCTCGAAATATTAGTATTCGGTATACCGGTATTGCAACCACTACCCCCAATACTTGAAATTGATACAGTTTTATCTGGATTTGCCTCACAATGGATACGTCGAAGACCTTGAATGTGACTGATAATTCTGAACATGAAAGTCAGCATTTTTTAAAAATTATTATTATTGCTTTATTTGTGTTCCCTTTTAGTCTAAACATTGTAAACCAAAAATCTTTTAATTTCTCGTTTGATTGTATCGATGTCTTATGACACTTAAATTACAATGTAATTACTGAGTTGTTGTTTTAAAATGAAACAATTTTCGTAACACATTAGCGTTGATAGAATGATAGATTAAATACATATATAACTAGCTACGTTGCCCGGCTCTGCCCGGTCTACCTTGAATGTAAAAATTGTGTCAAGAGACGTATATTCAACAATCGCGCTTAAATAAAAGAAAAAGAAATATTATGCAAAATTTCCCTTCCAAACAATGATGACAAATATTAAAATACTTATAAGAAATTTAAATGAGAAAGATGGATTTAAAAGCGTAACCATGGAAACACAAAATAATATGAGTTCATTAAAATGAAAAAGATGGAAAGAAATAATGGATTCAAAAAGCGTAACCGTGGAAACGCAATATAAAATGGTTAAGAACTTGAATGGAAAGAGATTTTTCAAACTTGATTATTGGATTGTAACTTTTTTTCCCTTTGAAAATAGAAGCTTAGCTTTTCGACCATACGTCGAAATAGATCTGGGGTAAAAAATGTCGCTTTTCCATTGGTGTCCCAAAGAAAACTGTGGGACAAATTCTTCACTTTTTATTGATAGATTTAATGAAGAAAGTAGTGCCTAAATTTCAGCTAAACCTTAAAAAAAATCGAGCTAAAAACGCAAATAACTCCCGCCGTAATTAAGTTAGAGTATTGCAACAAATTGTGTAGAACGCGGAAAATTTTACCCTTTCCAACGATATGTAATATTAATATGTATAAGTTATTTTTCACCCCCATGTTCGGAAATTTATGTGAAAATTGGGCCTAAATTGAAATAAGAAAAAGAACTATTTATCGAATTTTTTTTTTTTTTTTTGGAACTGGACTGCAAACCTTTCCGGTACTGAAAAAAAGATACTACTCTGAAAATTTCTGCGAAATTGATCGGGTAGTTCTCGAGTTTTGCGCGTTCAAATAAACAGACGCTTTTTGGAGACTTCATTTTATACTATGTCAAGATTTATTGGCAAGGTTTCCTAAACGGAATATAAAACAAAAATATGTTAAAAACACCATTCCGATTAAAAATTTACTTGAACATTTGGTACCTAAATACTACTGCTAACCCATATCAAAAGCATTCTTTGGGCAAAAAACTAAGTAACTGGATTTTCCAGCAACTTAGTTTTCATAAATATCTAGATTTCATAGACTGTTTTTAATCTTAGTTGAAAATTTTTGTTCGAGAGAAGGCATAAAGACTTTGAACTAAAAAAACTTAGAAATGGTAGTAAAATAATATTTAAGTAAATCTTTACATTCGCCAAGAAAATTTTAAAAATACTAATTTTAGTTTTTTTCGAAACAGCTGAATTAGTTATCTAGTTGTAATATTTTCTGTTGTAAATGATTTATCTAGTAAAATTGTGTCTATTGTTATCTTGTTTTTAAGCATTTGATTTTTTCATTTCTTTTCTTTTTAAAGAGTCCATGTTTCTACTCCATTTTTTGTAGTGCTGTTTTAATAGCATTGTTGTAAATCTTCGTGTTTGAATTGAAATAATTGATATTAATTTTTGTTTTGCTTCCTCTCTTTTAGTAAAAATTACTATGGTCGTTAATGAAACCCAAAACCCTAACATTTTTAGAAGTTAAAGTAGTAATTGCAATAAAAAAAAAACAATACTGGTACCCATTGGGGTGTCTCTTTTGCCCTTTTTTTGTTTGCCCAGGGGTGCCCGACCCCCTAAGATCAAGGGCATACTCTCTAAATATCGTGAAGACCCCCAAAAAGGGAAATACCCCTCAAAACGCTCCCTCCCCTTTTGTGGGGGCACCTGTAATAATTGCCAAACGTGGTCAATCCCCATGGACATTGCAGACGTTTTTTTTTTTTAAATAAAATAATATTTTCTGAAAGAAATATAGCCTTAAAATTTTGAGTAAAAACACTAAAATGTTCACTAATATAAATAAAAAGGTCTTTTTTTTTTTTTTTTTTGCATTAGGAAATGACAACTGTGGTGAAATTTGGTGTTGAAACCTCATAAAATCAGTTTAGTATTCTTAAAAACAAAAACAAAATCGCTTCCTTTGGTTGCTTGAATGAGGACGGCAATTCAGTACAATAAGCAGATTTTTTTTATTTTCGATATCATAATTTTCATTCGCTTCACATTTGGATTATAAGTGTAATTAAGATCAAAGGTCAGTCAAGTCCATATACCTGACTTAACTGACCTTTTTTAGGTTTGAAACTTCAAACATCATCACAGTTGACATCTTTTAATGCAAAATAGGACTTCTTTACTGCAACTAAAAATCAGCGGTTTGAGTGTTTTTGCACAAAATTTTTGACCATAATTCTCCCCCAAGTTCCATTAAATTTTGATACCATACTTCACAAAGGAAGATATTATTTGATTTGGAATAAAAATTACACCTGTAATGGCCACTTTTGGCGGATATTACTTTTCCCTCCGGAAAAGAAAGGCGCAAAACGAGGCACAAAGGTGCCAGGGAGTCGGAGAGTCGGGCGATTTTTTGGGTAAAAGAGTCGAAGTAGGGAGTCGAAGGTTTAAAATTCCTAGAGTTGGTCATTTTCCCTCCAAGTCCGTGACTCTGCCAGTGCTTGCGGAGGTCAATCGGATTGATTTTGGGGTAAAGGAGTCGGAGTCGAAGGTGCTAAAATTCTCGGATTCGATCATTCTCCCTCCGACTCCGCAGCCCTGATATTAACACTATTTTCCCTTTTTATTAATTTTAAAAAAAGTTGCTTAGTAATGCATATTAATAACGCTGCTTTAATATAGTTTTTAAGAAAAGTTGACGTTTTTCTGATTTCCTGGCGTACACTGTATTAAATAACTACAAAATCGCTCATCAATGTATGACGGGCGAAAACTGCTTCTACATTTGAACGAAGCCATTGCCTGTTTGATATTTTGATAGTTGAATCTTTAACCCTAACTCCAGTGGATTAACCCTAAATTCCAGTAGGTTGCGTTAATTGTTTTTGTTTCTTCATTCCCCTGAAATGACAGTCTTACCAGTAAAACAGTTAAGTTACCGGATTCAGTTCAGCCCTGTCAAGATAAAGCATTTCCCTGCATGTTTATTGTTTAACATTACCGAAAATTATTATGAAATTATCATACTGTGGCATTATCATACTGTTGCACGAGTTTCAATGTCAGTGACGTTAGAAGCGTTACTCGATCAGTGAATTGGCGGTGGATGTCAAAATTTTCTGACTCGTATCGGGTTCCGTAGCCTGTTAAGCAAATTTTATTGGAACCCAACTTCCCTTTCTTAAGCATTTATAGACACACGCTATTTTAAACATTTCATCACTGGCGATCAGAAAACTGGGGGCGGCACGAATGCGGCGTGGAATGGCGGGGAATCCCTTCACCCCGATGGAACGCTGTCCTGCACGAGTTAACCCTAAAACCGCCAGGAAAGGTCAGGACGAGGCGGCGGGGGGAGGGCGAGATGCGGGCGCCCGCCTTCAATCAGCGCCGCGAAATTTCTTTTATCATCTCTGACAATAGAAGCGCCAGCATCGGAAGGGATCCCGGAGTTTGCTCGTTCGCCGTCCCCGGAATCTTTATTTCTTCTCTTTTTGTTCTTTTTTTTTTTTGGAATCCGTCTCTTAGCCGCCACATACGGGTGAGTATTTGTTTGAGTAATTATTTCAAGATTTTTGGGAAGTGGGTTCTGGCATGAAATGAATCCGCTCGGCCGGATTCCCGCGCAACAGTGACGTGCTTAAAGCGGTGCAGGAAAAGTTATGGCTGTTCGAGTGATACGAGAGTGTGTGGAAGAAAAGCTTAATGGGCGTGAAAGGCATGTAATAAAACGTCTAATACTAAAGTGATCTAGGTGGTGGCCGAATTATTGAACTTATTTCAAATAAAATCTAGTTTATTTGTTTAGTAGAATTTTAATTCAATTCATTTCGCTTAGGATAGCTATAATTTTTTTTAAATCAAATAAGATTAAAGTTTCATCAATATCTCTGTCTTGATGTCCCCCCCCCCCCGGTTCTTTTTAAAAATTTTACAGCAAACTGGCAACGCCTTTTTTATTTTATGTGCACTATTTTCTTATCGTTTGGTAATTAATATTTTTTACGCAACTATTCGAAAAATTTCCTAACGTTTTAAACGTAAGAAATAAGTAAATGCCTTTGTGATAGTATAAGCAAAATCAACAGCGTTAAGTAAGCACAAATGCGCAGAACAAAATGCAGACATGTTTTCAGGGTCAAAAACAAGTTCTTTTTCAATGCGAAAATATGTGGATTTATGCATGTAAAGTCTTTCGGCAAACAATAATGAGACAGAAAAATGAGCAATTCAAATTGTAAAAAAACAAGGTGATGCAAGGCATCGAACTGAAATATTTTTTCATTACTTTTTTATGTTCGAAATTTTTTCGAAGCTGCTAGCGCTTTCACCGTTCTTGTAAAATAGTTTCATAAGCAGAGAGCATATTTTATTGAAAGAGTCATAAACTTTGGATTTTTTATTTATTTTTTCATACCATTTTTCTCCATTCGTCATGTATATTCCGTCTAAATTTAATCTGACCAATGTTCTTTTTTTACTGCATTTTGAAAGTGGAACTTCAATTTAAATCAATATATAAGTTATCCCCTGTTTAAACACTAAAGAGTATTTTATCTTATTTACTTTTGGGTCATTCCATGTCAAGTGATCCAAAGTTTTTTTCCCTCACCTTTTTGTATTTCTTTGAAATTTGTCTCATCGATTGTACCTTTTGAGGTAATCAAAAGTCCAAATTTTTTAGATTTTTATCTCTATTATTTCTTTATTTATGACACTTTGATTTTTTCGAAAAATCCTTTTTTTCATGGATGCTTGAACATAAAATGGACGATAACTCAGCACCAAATATAGATAGAAAGATTTGGTGAAAAGCATTTTAAAGTACATTAGTTGTTGTTTATTGGGATATGCAACATGACTAATTTCAAAAAAATTTTAATTAAAAAAATGAAATTTAAATTTTAAATTTGAATTTCTCAGAAAAAGTATAATGAAATTTTTAAATAAAAATTCTCAAATATTTGTGTGTATTTTATCTTCATTTGTGCAAAGTTTCAAGTTGGGATCTCAATGGGATCATAATTTTATGAATTTTTATATAAAATTTGACGTATGAAATAATGACATTTTTCAGGTTCTAACTAGTTAAATATGGGGTTCTTTTACTGGGGATGGTCTAGTAAGTAGTAATTGATCATGACTATGCTTGAAATGAGCTGACATAAAATTTGTAGATTAGTATCCCCCCCCCACCCAACCACTTTTTACCTTTTTTTAAAAAAAAAACAGTATTAAAAAAAAAGCTGGCACGTAACCGTAATAAACTGGGACGTACGCTGCTAAACATCAGTGGTGACTAAAGTTTAAAAATGGGGGGGAGGGGGTCATAAAAACTAAAAGTCATCAAAACTTTAACAGACAAATAGAACCACCTCATTTACAGCTTTTTTTTTTCTTTCGGAAACTGGGACGGATAGGGGGGAGGGGGAGGAGGAGAGGGGAGGCAATCTGGAATGTAACTTTACAACATGGAAGGTTATGCTCAAACTAGCAAAATTTGTTTGATCTATAACTGCTTTTAATATATATATATATAAATAGATCTCGCTGCATTGCTCTCTTTTACAACTGAAATTAAAAGAAAGCTAGCATTAAAGAAAAGAAAAAAACAGCTGCACTCCAAATGTGTGGAAAGACATTTAGTTTTATGCGGACAGACATATGATCTAATACTTAGATTTATTTTTAGTTTAGTGTGAAAAGAATGAAATAACACGGGAGGAAACACTCCTATTTTGCTATGATCTTGAGGCAAACTATTTCTTTCCTCCCTCCAAAATTGAAAGTTGGCGCAGGGGTAAGGGATGAAATGAATCATAACTTTTCTTATCAGATAGTGAATTAATCAAGTACACTTTGTGTCGGATTGAAAAAGAAACACTTGGTCTGTAAAAATAAAAAAATAAAAACATTAGGTGAGACGTGATACTAGTATAGTGTTAATGGTATGTGTGGATGAGTGTGGGGGGGGGGGGGGGCAATGTACTTCGTCTTGCTTTAAAGAAGAACATTTACCAGCTTTTAATATGTTTTCTATTCATTTTGTTTTATTTTATTCATTTATTTATTTTTTTCATTTTGAAAATAGCTTTGAAAAAAAAATAAATAAAAGTGGTGGTCCGGGGGGGGGGGGGGGAGGGGGCTTTTTCTTATTAAAAATTGGTAAATGTTCTTCTTTAAAATAAGTTTTCTATTCATTTTGGTTTTTTATTTATTTATTTTTTTTTTTTTTACATTTTGAAAACTTTTGAAAAAAAAAAAGACAAAAAGAGGTTGTGTGACACGGGGGGGGGGGGGGGGGGTTAATAATCTACAAATTCATGTCAGCTCATTTCAAGCATAGTCATGGTCAATTACTACTTACTAGACCATCCCCCAGTAAGAGAACCTAATATTTAATTAGTTAGAATCTGAAAAATGTCATTATTTCATAAGTCAAATTTTATTTAAAAATTCATAAAAATATGATCCTATTGAGATCCCAACTTGAAACTTTGCACACATAAAGATAAAATACACACAATTTTTTGAGAATTTTTATGAAAAAATTCATTATACCTTTTCTGAGAAATTTAAATTTAAAATTTAAATTTTATTTTTTAAAAATTAAAAAATTTCTGAAATAAAGCATGTTGCATATCTCATTAAACAGCAACTAATGTACTTTAAAATTCTTTTTACCAAATCTTTATATCTATATTTGGTGCTGAGTTATCGTCCATTTTATGTTCAAGCATCCATGAAAAAAAGAGGGGTTTTCGAAAAATCAAAGTGTCATATATATATAAAAAAAAATAGAGATAAAAATCTAAAAATTTTGACTTTTGATAACCTCAAAGGATACAACCGATGAGCCAAATTTCAAAGAAATACAAAAGGGTGAGGGAAAAAATTTCCGAAATTTTGGATCACTTGACATGGAATGACCCTTTGGTATCCTTTGGAATGGCGCAAGGGTCTTAATAGGCTATACTGAGCCTTATTTACTTTCATAGGCAGCTTAGGCAGTGAATTTTTGATGTGCAACTATACGGGCCGGGTGGGGGGTCTGAGGGAGCGAGTGGGGGTATTCCTTAGGACAAACGGGGGATCCGGAGGCTCTCTACGGAAAACTTGGCAAATTTTTCTTAAAATTATTGGTTTGTGGTTTTAGTTGATTTCAGACAGAGCAGGCACTCTAGCACTGTTTACTGGAATGATGAGCAAGAACTTGAAACCGTTTATATGATTTTTGATAAAATATCTTACAATAGGATGTGTTTTTGACTTCATTAACCGTGGTTGTTTCAAAGTAAAATAAATTGAAATGATGAAACAATAAATATCCAATTGGGTCGTTTTCGAAATTTTAAAAGTATTTTTTTCTGAAAGAGCATGCTTAAGAACATGGGATTTGATCGTTTTTTTAAATAATTTGACAAAGTTTAATAGTTTTAAAAAAATGTATTAATTGGTGCGCAGATTCAATTTAATTCTTCTCGCTTCTGCTCATGACATCACAAGTGTTGAAATGTTATCACTAATGCCATTAGCGCAAAGCGAAATATTTGACATTAGACAAAGATAATTATTGGCATCAGAAAAATAAGATAAAAGTATTAGAGTATATATTATACAGCAATGAATTTCATGTTTGCTGCAGAAAAAGCCTCCACTCAAAATTCCTCATAATGATTGCTGTTAATGTTAATGTTACTGTTTTTATGGCAACCTTTTTTTTAAACAAAGCGTAAGCATTCATGGCACCGATGGAGTAGCACGCCAAAGTACATCACTTGTGACGTCATAAAAGACCATGCCTTTTTTCCAAAATCGGACGTAAAAAATTGCATAAAAAATAACAATTGGGATCATAAAAGCTTTTTTCTGGCTCCATGTTTTTTTTTTTTTTCTTCTTCTTTTTGCTTATTCTATCAATTTCAGTGACTAAAGGTTGTACTTTTTTATGTACCTTTTAATGTAATTTTTTAATGAAGGAAACAACCCCATTATAGAGTAAACAATTTTTCAAAAGGATAAAAATACTCTTATTCTAAACTAGAAAATCGTCCGTCAAGCTATGACGAGTGAAAATTGTTTCTGCATTTGAACGAAGCCATTGTCCGTTTGGTGATATTTTGATAGTTGAAATTTTAACCCTAACTCTAGCGGATTAACCCTAAAGTCCAGTAGATAGCGTTCATTGTTGACCATTTTTTCGTTTTCTTCATTTGCATGAAATGACAATCTTACCAGTAAAACAGTTAAGTTAACGGATCCAGTTCAGCCTTTTCACAATAAAGCCTTTGCCTGCATGCTAAACATTACCAAAGCATATCATCAAATGATCATGCCGTGGCGCGAGTTTTGTTGTTTATGACGTCAGGAGCGTTACTCGATCATTGGCTATTACATATATAAGGATGCGCAAACACAGGCATACTTCGCTCGCACTGGCGACATGTGGTAAAGCTCACAGGTCGCACAATGAACCTATATTACCAATATTACTTTTTTTTTTTGTTATTTTCGGGGGGGGCGGTTCATAAAATTGCGTTGTGGCTGTGAATAAATATTAGTAATTTTCCTAACTGCTTTTTCTGATGACAAAAATTCGAAATCCAACCAAAAATGTTGGGAGTGGGGCACAGCCCTTGGCACCACCCCGTAAATACGCTTATGTTTGTTTCGTACTTTTTTTTTCTTTTTATATGAGCATTTATTTTGTTAACTATGAAGTTGGAGAAAGTTACTTGTATTGTATTTTTCTCCATTTATGTTTTCATAAGAATGTTATTTTATGTAACATTTCATTCTATCAGAAATATTTTTCATGCAAAATAAAAACTCAGTAACAGCAGCCAGACATACACTGTAATAAAAAATAAACGAAATGAAACAAGCAAACAATCGAGTCTTATGTTTTCTCCAGCAGCAACTGTCCATTCCTGCCCGATGATGTCACCAGAAGACACTTTTTCCCACCGATTCTTTACCCAGAACTTGCCCGCCCAGTGACAACTGACACAACACAGGTGTTGCCACTGCGCCCTGAATAAATAATATCCGAAATCGCGATGACGTAGAATCGCTTTCCCCAAGGAACAGAAATTTCTATTTGGAAGTACAGGCGGCTCGTTTTATTGTTTTATTTCGGGTGATGAACGCACAAAATTGTCACAGATGCTATTGCATCAGCTTACCGCTCCAGGAAAAATGGACTTTTTTTATCTTCGCTCTGCGAAATATGCGACAAATATCATAAAAATCGCTGCTGCACGATTATATAATGCTGTTTTTAAAATTTGTATGAGTGATGTTGATCGGCATACATGAATCATTTTGAAAAAGCTAAAAAGTGCAAGATTTCTTTGGCTGATTGAAGTACTTTACAGAAAACATTTCAATGTAAAATTTTAAACTTTTTTAATTTTTAAAAGATAAAAAATGTTGCAAATGCTCAGTTTTCATAGAATCCTATTTTGACTTTTAGTTACCCTAAAGACAGTCATAAAACTCGAAAAATTGCAAGTTGAATGTTATTTTTTTTTTAAATTCCATCCTCGAAAAACGGGGCGTGACTAACTAAACTTCATTTTGACGCCACAAGGCACTTGACACAATCAAATAATTTTACCAACAGTGGAAGTAAGTCAGCAGTAAGTGACAACAAACCGAACGAAAAACTAGTTTTACAAGCAAACACGAAACGTTCTGATTAATACGGCAGTTCGCGATGCTCATTATGACGCAGTGCGCGGAATGCTTGTTTCAGTATTCCCTAATTGCGCGCATATATTTGAAAACAATTTGAAAACTAAATTCCGATCCTATGACCATTTTTAGTTGACAATTTTATGTATCAATTTATCCAATTAGACGGTAAAAAGCGAAAATTTCCCTAGTCTAGCACCACTAATTGTATTTTAGTTTACCTATGTTTTTTCATTATCTTTAAAGTGTAAATTCATTATCTTTAAAGTTTTTTCCAAAAAAAAAAAAAAAAAAATAAATAAATAAATAAATAAACTTTTAATCCCACGCCCTTTTTATAAAGTACCTGACATCATAGCCATAAATACCAAAATCGAAGTTAGGCGACTCGAAACTATTAAAAGTTGGATTTTTAAGTATTATTCAGAAAAATATCTTTTCATTCCCTATTACAGTTTAATTTATGCATTTGCTATTCTATCCATAAGATGTAAATCTCTGTAAATAACTGCTACATTTTTTTTTTTCACAATTAGTCTGCATTAACCTATTTGAAGATCTAGTGCAAGTGCACCCCCCCCCCCCACCTCCTCTCGAGAAGCTATCTAGAATTTCATATGCCAATTTAAGAGAATGTCAATTTTTAATAGAATTTCGCCATCCAGTTTCCCACAAGTTGGTATGCACACAGGCTCTCTCACAATGCGAAATTGCACTAGGAGTTTGACTTGCCCGAGAATGCCATAGCCAAATAGGCACTTTAGGAATTTTTGCTATGCCACATAACCATGTAGCACAGGCACTGGCGATTTTTTTGCATGCAAAAGTTCCACCGACTGATCACTTGAGCTCTGAACACACGACAAAAGATGTACGGAGCCAACGTGTAACCACTACGCCACTCAGGTGATCATATTAGAGAAAAATATATTCACTAATATAAAAAACAAATTATTTTTACAAAAAAAAAAAAATCTGCTCTACAAAGCATGTAGAGCAAACAAGCAAATGTTTTTCAAAAAAACACTTCGCTTTCGTTCGTAACTGGTTGGAGATTCTTTTACAATGCCGCACCAAAATTTTATTCAATCATATTTCCTAAAAACCTGTTTCTTACCAAATAATTTTCTAGTAATAAGTTAAAATATTTTCTATATTTTTCGTTCAAACGTAAAAATCACTTTTTTAAAAAATGTGCCCGAAATCCGCTTCCCCCCCCCCCCCTTGTAACCGCCGTAAGCCTTTCCCATGTATTAGTAGATCTAAAAAAAAAGAACACATTGTGAAATTACTAAATTCTCATATATACCATTCCAATGATCGAGTTCCGCTCCTGACATCATCAACAATGAAAACTCACTCCCCGGCATGATAATTTGACAACATGTTTTAGTAATGTTTAGCATGCAGGGAAAGACTTTATTGTGACAAGAATGAACTATATCCAATGATTGAACTGTTTTGCTGCTAATAAGACTCATTTCAGGGAAATGAAGCAACGATAAAATGGTCAATAATGGACGTTAGCTACTGGAGTTTATAGGGTTAATCCACTGGAGTTAGGGTAAAAATGTCAACTATCAAAATATCACCAAACAGGCAATGGCTTCGTACAAATCTAGAAACTATTTTCACCCGTCATATCTTGAAGGGCGATTTTCTAATATATAATTGTCATCAAAATCTAGTATTACAGTCTTTTTCATAAGTTTTTCTGTTTCCTGTGGCAGGGGTGCCATTCCCTTCAAGACCGATGGCGTATCTATTCCCTATACCATTGAGCAGCCACCTAAAAACGGAATTCCCCCCAAAAAGAAAATCGAAATACAATCGAAAGTAACTCCCGGTTAGAGAGAAAAGTTACTTAATCTCTTAAATCAAATGTTATCTCAAATACGAATCGAAATAAAATCCAAGAATAATTTCTCTTCGTATCGTAGTTTCTGCATTGCGTCACTAAAAACTATACAATTTCATTGGTAAAATCTGTAGCTGGTTGACGGTTTGTTATTTTCGATTGGATGATGAGTGTGAACACAGTTTTACTCTCGGATGAAACCAAGATTGTGAACTGCAAATATAAACACCATCCCTTATTTACCGCCATTGCTCAGCCACATCCCACCTGTTGCGAGTGCGCAATGAATCTCCTTTCTCCCACACTGAATATCTGTTCTGCAAGTGGCTGGAAGCAATTTTTATTATTGACTCAGATGTCCATTTCGAAATCAAATGGCGCTTGAGCTTTGCTCCTAATTAACTGAGACACTTTACAGATGTTCCGTGAGAAATGAGTGAATTCGAGATAATTTGCTTCAATATATATATATATTTTTTTGCTTTTCCTCATTTTTCTTCATACAAATCAGAGCGGTTTTAGTATCGCGATTCAGTGCTGATACACAGTCATTTGGGGGGGGGGGGGGGATCAAGAGGTTCAATTGCTCCCTCAACCGAAATTGAATAAATGTAGAGTCCCCTCCAGGAGGAGATCAAAACACTGTCAAATTCACCCCTTAAAAAGTTTAATGCCACGTTCAATACAAAAATATGATTAAAGGTTAATTTTGAATTATTTTGAACGTCTGAAAGTGGGGCGAAATAGTTAAATACTAATTTGCAAAAGAGAAAAGAAAGGAAGAAAGAAGATAAATTTGCAAATTTGTGCTTTATTTATTTTTTTTTTTTTTTTACTAATTTGTCTTGGTTTTTTTGCACGGAATCAAGCGTTTTTTACTTGTTTGTTGTTACGGTACAAATGTTTATCGTGCATAGAATAGTGTACCGTGGTAGAAACATAACTATTTGTGGCAATGGAAAGCTGGGGATCATGTAAAAAATAACGTCCAGCAGCTGTAAATAAAAATAATCAAATTAGGTTCTCCAACGTTCAGTCGCCTATTTCAGGTGTTGCCTAACGAAGCTGGTCTGCAGACTGAAGAATTTGCCACTTTTAGTGTACCAGAATTAAATGTTTTTTTTTTTTTTTGTAGAGATGCACCGAATATTCGGCAGACAAACTGAATATTCTTCAATATTCGCCAACCAAATAGTCTGCAAACTAAAATTTTCGATAATTGGTTAACAAATACGTTTTTTATACACAGAATAAAAGTTACAATACGGTACGCAGTACAAAATTATTCACATTATTTCTTATTAATTTTATCAGATTCCGAGTAATTTTACTGTAGGAGAAAACACTCATATATATGTTAAATTTGTTACTTTTCAATTTTTCTTCAATTTTATGACACATAACATTAGCCATACTATTACAAACTCATTTTAATATGCACAGTAGTAAGAAAAAAAATTATAATGCTAAGTAGTAATAAATATATAAGCCAATTCATTACTACTTAACTTTAACTGCTAATTTTTTGTATAAAATACGTAGCTAAAAACGAAAACACTTGAAAATTACATTTTACAGCACCTGAATTTTTAAAGTATTATGTTCCATACTCAAAATTAAATACTGTTTAAGAACAACATAATTCAAATTAATCATTGTAATTGAAGTTGAACTATACCTTGCACTTAAAACAGAGAAAACTAAAATTAAATTTAAAAAAAAAAAACCCCGACTGAGTCGCAAACATAGAATTAAGAGGAGAAATTGAAAATCCTTTTTAAAAGCCTTATACTATTAAATTCAATTACAAGTATTTTATTTGTTAACAAATAGAAACTGGCAACAGATTAAAATTTTAAATCATTGCTTTTCATTTCCTTGTTGAACCAACAATGAATTCGGTTATCAATCGCATAAATAAAGGCTTAGCCGTTATTAAAATCTGCTTTAAAAAACGTTATAATTTGAATTCTATGAAGCATAGCAGTTCCAAACACGTTCTATCAGACCGCAGAAAAAAATTATACTTATTTTGGTATTAAATTTTAAAAATTTTTAACTGTTTTCACTGCAAAAATCGCGAAAAACTTTTAGAGGTTTTTAATATCTTCGTTAATTAATGTCATCCAAAGACGCAACTTAGCTAAGAACACTCTCGATCAACTATCATTTTGAACATTTTTTTTTTTTTTTTTCAAAATCGGTCCATCCATTTAGGCGCTAGAGTGCCACAGACAGCCACACATATACACTGACACGTCAAACTTATAACCCCATTCCTTTGTGCGTCGGGGGTTGAAAATAAAAATGTCTGACAATGTTTGAAACTTCATTTTTCAATTTTCATGTTAATACAATTTATCATTAACCGAAAAGATTAACTTAACAGAAAATCATTTGAAAAAATTGCAATTTGTAATGATATTTTAAGTGACTTGGTGTCATTTTTATGTTTTTATGCAAGGTAAATGTAAGAATATTCGTTGTTACTATTACATATGGCTTTATTCAGAAATATATTAATCCATTTAAAAGGCAGCCAAGAACAGGAAAAAAAATGCAATAAACAATTGAACAAACAACAAAAGTAACAATTTAAAATCAAACAGAAATCTGTAAATTAGAGGATTTCAGAATTGTAGCAGAAATAAAGAGAAAGTCATTTCAGGGAGTCCATGACTGATCGCGCGGACAAGTAAAGCTTTCCGAGTAAATTTTGCTTTTGATCAGTTGGGTCTAGTTTTGAGCAGGAGAGGAGATGAGTAGCATTCATGTTGCCAGAACCGCAAATTAGACAGGTACTAGATGTTAAGAGACCCATCTTGTGGAGGTGCTCAGCCAGGCAATCATGGCCTGTAGAGAGCCTAAAAAGGGCCACAACTTCCGCTCGAGGTTTATTACAGTAAGTCCTCCACATCTCTTGAATTTTGGCCCAAGGTTTGCCGTTCGAGTTGGCTTTGTTTATGGCCGTAAGTTGGGCTTGGGTTTGGTTTTTGCAGAAACGAGGAGAATGGGACAGTTTACTTGGCGATCTAAAGAACTTTGCTTGGCCAGGGAGTCAGACATTTCGTTTCCATGGATGTTTAACATTACCATAATTTACTGTACAACCTATATAGGAGTTGTACGTGTACATTTAATCAAAAACATGATTTTTTACTTCCTTTTACAAAAAAGGAAGTATTGTATTCGCGAAAAAATTTTGAATCACAAAGCGGCCTTAATTTCCATTTAGCTCATCCCGAATGAATGTTGAATTTATTTTTCAACCCAACCACACGTGGATATATGCCTAGGAACATACAGACACCAGAAATATCCATTTTGACGATCCCCGAGTTAATTACAACAAGTTTTCTCGTGACGTCTGTATGTACGTATGTATGTGCGTATGTGAGTACTATATGTGTATGTATGTCGCATAACTCAAGAACGGAATATTTTAGAAAGTTGAAATTTGGTACTTAGACTCCTAGTGGGGTCTAGTTGTGCACCTCTCTTTTTGATTTCATTCGAATGCTCCAAAGGGGATCTTTTGCCCCTTTTTTGGGGGGAAATCATTGTTAATTCGATGTAAACTCAAGTGGTGTTATAAATTGGCGAACACTTGGCGATATATCGCCAGTCTTTTAGCCGCCAAGTTTTGCCACAAATTTGGCGATTTTTTTTTTTTAAATCTGGTTTCAATTTGCCCACTATTGGTGATATTTCGAGAATAAACTATTGAATCACATTAAAACTGCCAATAATGAGAAAATGACATTAAATTGGAGTAAAAGGAAGTGTTGTGATGCACACATTAGCTCGTTTAAGCTTCAAATTTGATCCGGATAATTTCGTGATCCGGATACAGTTCAGCCTCGTCAAAATAAAGCATTTCCCTGCTTGTCAAACATTACCAAAAGCTATTATCAAATTATCATGTCGTGGAGCGAGTTTCATTGTTGATGACGTCAGGAGCGTTACTCGATCATTCGCTATTATGTATTTGAGGATATGGGAAAATGGATCCTCAATGAAGATATCCAAAATATCTAGAAGGGAGTATGGTTTTCGTACAAGTTGGCTACTTTTGACTAATTTCTAGAAGCTCTCTAGCTATTTTCCTAAATTTCTATCTGGCAGCCCTGCTGTGGATAGCAGGATAGAGAGCGGTTTCGGGGCACAGGTGTTGAGTACTGAAGTTTGATCCAGATTCCAGATTGACTGTACCGATTCTGACGCGAAAATCAAACTCACGACATTTAGAGAAAAAGAAACTTTGAACTATTTTACATTCTCAGCGTTCGAAACGAACTGTTTGGGAAAACAGTTAAACAAGTTTTACTAAGATTTTTGGGACTTAATTCAAAAAAAAAAAAAACATTAGCAACGTTGTTTATCGGTGACGAGTTTTTGTTATTAATTTCATTGATGTTGCTAATGTGTACTCGGGAAAAGGTAAAGAGAAAAAATAATAAAAAATGAGTTTGTCCAAGCTTGAATGCGTCAAAAACAATCATGAACTACAGGCAGGCTTTAAAGTATTTTTTTCAATTTTCGGAACAATTTTTTCTTTCCGAATTTCTATACTTTAGAGTTAATTACTCCTTGTTTCTTAATACTTGTGTACTTTAAATTCATACTAAATATCATACGAAAAGGACACTTATGAATCGTAACAGTTTAAAAGTTACGATAATAATACTTGTGCATGAAGAAATAAGTTCAAATGCAATATTAAGCAGAAGAAATTGATATTAAAATTTAAAAAAAAAGTTGCATCAAAAACCATGTAGGAAAAAAGTGGCACACGTGAAAAAAAAATTCTTCAAAAAATATAATAGATTTCTCATCGCAAAAATGTCCCGATGAGTGCATTTTTTTTAATTTTTTTTTTTTTTTTTTTTTTTGTGTTATGAAATTTTTTGAGACTAAAAAGAATACTGTTTCTTTACTTTACCAGTAATTTTTAAAAAACATCCTCAGGTGCCACTACGGTGCGTCACTTTTGAACTAAGGCCCCTACAGTGGAGTTATAGGGGTTCTAGTCTGAACACGCTTGGGGTTACATATGAACACGATTTTAAAATGCAGGATAAGCATCATACGTCAAAGGAAAGCTCTTTAATATGAAAGAGTGGGGTGCTTCCACATGTACTGACTGGTCTTTTTTTCCCCCCAATATCTCAAGTTAAATTGAAAACATTTCCGGTTTTGTGAAGTGCATTTTCATTCAGTAAAATCTGTCTTTGGGAACATAACTATGTGGGTGAGCTTTTTTTTTGTGTGTGTGTATCTCTAAGTTTAAAATTAGCCCCATAGATAACTGGTATAGAGTAGTTTTTATGGCTATTCACTCAAATGACGGTGAAATAATCGGATTCTTAACTTATTACTCTCTTGATTGCTAATCATCAGGAAGTTATTTAAAGCAATTAAATGAAAGTAAGTATTTTTATAGTTCTCGTTTGGAACTAGTGCTGATTAGTTGCCTAGTGCAAATGACTTGAAAGGCTTGGTGCTGTTTCATATTTTCAGAATTTTGTGAAAAATATCGTCTGATTTTTAAAAGTACATATTTTTTGAATGAATAGTTATTACCCCCCATCTTAAGTTGTTTATCGTTCGCCAAGCTTTGCTATAATTTAATCTCGTCGTATTTTATAACAATATATTGGATAATAAATAGTTTTTTTTTTTTTTTTGCAAAGCAGATACAACAGTTAGATAAAATTAAAAAATGTTCGATGACAGCAATATTAAAATGTTTCCTTCATAGTTATTTGAATTAAAGTACTCCCGAAATTCAAACAACAACTTTTACTCTCCCTTGCTACTGCGTATAGGTGTGCTACACTGTAACTTGTACATAAAACGTTTTAAAAACGTATCTCTCTAATGCAACACGAGCTGCGTTTCCGGTGTAGAGAGGACATCCAATGTTAATGACGGATTTTAACAGCTGCGTACTTGAACGGTCATATTTCGACGGATATTAAAGTATATCCCAGAAAGTTTCTTTTGTTGACAGAGCTTGTAAATTGAAAACGTAGGTGTGAATTCATTGAGCTAGCAAAAACTGGAAGTGATTTAACTTTGACCTAAGAATAGAAGGAGTTGCTTCAACTGCGTATGTGCTTTCTTTTTCCTGTTCTTTTGTAGTTTTGTTGTGTTTAAATGTTAAATTTCTCAATTGTATAGTTGATAATAGTACTTATTAATAATACCACTCAGGTAGTTTTATTTAATTTGTTGAAAAAAGGGCTTTATTAAAGATATCACTTTTGAGGTGTAGATTTTGAAAGTAACTTATTTCGAGCTTCAGAGGCAAAGTATCAATTTTTATATTCAAATGTGGATGTTCTACTGTCATTTCAGTATTCGCCTTTTTAATGCACAAAACTTATGGATCTTTGTAAAGAGGCTCCTAGTAGAAAAACCGTCGATGTCCCTAACAAAGAACGAAGATAACTGGCTAAATCATCGATAGATGGTGTCACCAGTCATCTCCACTTTGACAATTTGGGTATGTGGTTGAAGAAGAAGGAAATTTCTTCCAGTCTCCTATACCAATATTTTGGCCAAATTACTCCTACACCAAACTCTCCAATATTTTGAAGCAAATTGTTTAACAACCGATAGACAGGACTTGTAGAGTCCACAGATTTCGGGGGCACATACTCCGCATGTACTTGGTGATGGGAAGGCATGGTCATCGGGAATTGAGCCCTGGATCCTCCGATAAGCTAATCATTAGAGGAATCAGGGGTGCCCCGGTGGAAGGTCACGAAAAGTCACTGTGACCTCCCAAAAATTTCTTTTTTTGGCAAATTTTATCTTTCGATTCAGTAAAACTGTCATCATTCGGCAAAAGTTGGAGTTCTGTTCGGCGAAGTTATCATCATTCAGCGAAATTTGGAGTTCATTTGGCTAAATCATAATCATTCGGTAAAATCTGGACTTTCATTCGGAAAATTGAGAATTTCTCCCCTCCCAAAAATTTCGTTTCGATGCGTACCAGAGCGGAATGAGTTTAATACTTTCAAAAATTTTCACTAAAATGCCTGTCTACAGTCCGCAGAAGTTGACGAAGTTTTAAGTTGCAACTGTTATGCAAGTTGACATGGGTTTTGTATCGTTTTATCACTTCATTGCAGAATACACATATAAATAACATTAAATAAATGTTAAATCGGTTAAACAAAAGAAGTCGCAATAAAAAAATATTTTCATATTTACGTCAGAGTAAAAACTTTTTAAGAAACTACATATTTAAATGCCACTTCAAATTAAAATAATAAAGCAGAAATATTTTTACATGTGCTTCTCTGCGTGTTTTGATTACATTTGTAAAGAAATTCATTATAAGATAAATAATATGTAAAAAAATAACAAATAGCAATAAAATGTAAAGGAATTTAAATTTCCGATCCGAAATTGAGTGGCGTAATTACTTTTGTTTTGTACTTGAAAGTAATTAAATATTGTTATATTAGTATTCATGGGCAGAGTTAAGGGGGGGACTAAGACCCCGTTGACAGCTCAATAGCCTACCTAAAATAAATAAAAGTTGCGAATTTTTTTTTTTTTTTTGTCAAAAACATTCTCTCCGAACAATCAGAAACTTAAGTTAACCTGTAACATTTTACGAGGCGTTGCTCTTACCTCATGTCGTTTTAATTTTGCTCGTTGTTAACAGGGCTGGATCCAAGGACTCGTGTCACAGGCGACAACTTCTGATGGTGAAAAACTGACATAAATACCCAATAAGAGACCAAAGAGAGTCAAAGATGACTCAAAACTAACTTTTCTAACATCGCCAAAGAGAGCTTTAAAATGTGTTGTTAGGATTTGTGTTTTTAGAGATTCAGTATCTACCACTCCTTCCCCTACCTCCCCAAAGTTAGCTTTTAGACGTCCGTGTTTAGAGCCTCAATTCCAAACAATTCCCGGATGTTGTCCCTGAAATATCTCGCATCACCTATCTCGTATCATCCCTGACTATGCATTTTTAGATTTTTGATTTCGAAAAATTTCCAAAAGAAGCTACCCAACCACTTCCCTAGCGTCTTAAAATCAACTTCAGCATCAAAAACATTTGGAAAACTGCCCTGAACTCTTTTGCTAACATTATACAGCCTAAAACGCGTTTTAGAACTTCCATTTAAAAAACTTTACGAGAAGGGCTCCCAACCCGCAGTCTTTACTAAATGTTAGTACTAAAGAATTTGTGTCTTTAAGATTTCAATTTCGAGCAATTTATGAAACAGATCCGTATGCTCTTCCCCTCACTCCTTCCCTACTAGCATAACGTCTCCAACGATATCCTAAAACTTCCTTTTAAAACTTCAATTTGAAAAGTTTTCCGGAAAAAGGTAGGTCTCCCTGCCCTTTCTCTAAACCAGGGTTGCCCCCCCCCCCCCGCCAAGTTCAATGGCACAAATCCTCTCACCCCCCAAAAGACAAAAATTCTCAACCCTTTTGCCTTTTTTATTTTTAGCCCTCTTTTTTATTTTATTTTTAAAAAAAATATTTTTTAATCAATTATTTATTTATTTGTTTTTAGTCATTATTATTATTATTTTGTTAGAAAAGTTCTGTGCTACACCAATAACATACACACAAAATGATTTAATAAATAAAATAAAGTAAAACAAAATAAAAATAGATGGTTTAAATTCAAAATAAATCAATAGATAAATTTAAATTAAAAAATTTTAAAAATCGTCCTAAAAATCTTGATGGCGCAACTTGCACCCAAAACCCCTTTCCTGTAGGCACCCCAGCCCTAAACTCCGCACATGACTTGAAATTTCGTTTTCATCCATATTATCCTCAAACCATTTCTCCCCAAGCATAACCTAAAATTGACTTCAGTTTGGAATACAATTCGGGAGAGAATACCCTCCCCTTTCTTCTATTGTTGTAAAACACAGCCAAAAATTCAGTTTTTTTAGACTTCAGTAGCGCAAAATTTCTAGAAGTCTCCAACTCTCTTAAGTCACCAAAGATAACTGAAAAAAAACTTCAATTTTGAAGAAAAAAAAAAGAAAAATCTCAAGGGAACCAAGTCGCGTTTTTTCCAATATCTCAAAAATTCTGCAGACACTTCCTTCCCACGGCAGTATACAGGTATGATAAAACAATATTGATGAGGAAAACGTCTGTTTCTAGCGAAAATACAATTTTAGTTACGAAAAGTAACGAGTGTCAGTTGAGGTGCAATACAATCCATAATGCCCAGGTGTCACATTTTTGCGTATATATTTGTTGTACTTTATTCCTGGAGTTTTAAACTTCGGCTTTCAAAAATTTGAATTTCCATCTATTCTTTTCTAATAATAAAGCTAAAACTCTGGACCTCTGTCTAGATGTCTGTGACGCGCGTAACACCTAGACCGTTTGGTCGATTTTTATGAAATTTGGCAAAAAATAGTTTGTAGCATAGGGGTGTGCACCTCGAAGCGATTTTTTGAAAATTCGATTTTGTTCTTTTTCCATTCCAATTTTAAAACCATTTTATCGAGCAAATTATCATAGCATGGACAAGTAAATAACCATAACATGGACGAGTAAATTATCATAACGTGGACTTGCAAACTACTATAGCATGGGCGAGCAAATTAACATAGTATATTGGCGAGAAATTCACCATCCGTAATTTGTAAATATACAGGCGAACCAAATGACCTTTTTATTTTCTACTACGGACAAAGCCGTGCGGTTACCGCTAGTTGAATATGAAAAGCCATTATATATCATAAGATGAAGCATCCACTTTCTGAAAAGTATTGTTACACTTGAAAAATGTGATTTGTATGTGTTGCGAGTGTAACCGTACGGTAGTGATGGGCACAATTCAGAACTTTTTATGATGGAGATCTCGGGAATCGAGTATTTCTAATAATCGAGTGATTGACAATGGAGATCTTCTAAAATCGAGAACCGGTGCTGTGATAATCGAGAACTAGAGATCTGACAATCGAGCACTCGAGGTCTGATAATCGAGAACTCGAGTTGTGACAATCGAGAACTCGAGATCTGACAATCGAGAACTCGAGATCTGACAATCGAGAACTCGAGATCTGACAATCGAGAACTCGAGATCTGACAATCGAGAACTCGTGACAGTAGAGTTCTCGAATGATCTTGAATAATCGAGTGATTCGATTATGAAAACTCGATTATGCCCACCACTCTACCGTGCGGTCACACCAATACTTATTCATTATCATTTTTTAAATACAAAAAAACCTTTCAGAACATTGATTCTTCTCGTTACTATATATTATAATCCTTGTACTCGAATAAATGTAAATTAAAAGCCAAAGTTTGAATTTCTGGTAAAAAAGTGTAAATATGGATAAAAATGTGACACATGAGCAAGTGGATTGAGCATTAACGAACTGAACATGATCTAATATCTGGAGGGGCAATTGTACTACGACAAAAAGTCATATTTTGCAGCAAAATTACAATTGCTACAAATATATAAATATGTATCAGAGAAATTTTTTCACATTTCTTAACAAAGAACTAGGAGGAAGGGGTCAACTCACCCCCATCCCTGGATTTTAGAAACATCATTTAATTGTGCATTTTTTATGTATTTTGTTATTTTCCCCCCATAAAATAATTGAATACAAATCCCCCCCCCCAGAAAATTTTGAAATGGCGGCCTGCATGTGTGTCGTTTAAATAGAGAATGGTCAATCTAACGCTTTATCATTATAGTTCAGTCGCAGTGGTGTTAACATTACCATAATTTACTGTACAACCTACATAGGAGCTGTACATTTAATCGAAATTAAAAAACACGATTTTGTTAAGCTTCAAATTTGATCCGGATGATCTAGTGATCCGAATAAATGAGGGCCAGATAAACGATATTCTACTGTTTTTATTTCTGTGTATATATCTATAATGGTTTTAAAAATCGATTATTTTTTCTGATGTGTACAGATCGGTCTTGAAAGTGGATAGTGGAAAGCATGACGTATCAGTGGTACATCTCGCGGAAAGAAAATAGGCGCATGTGATGAATGTTTTTAGCTCATGTCGACTTAGCTGCGCAGGTGGAGGCCACGTGAACAAAGCTCTGTGACGCCTTATTTTTGAGCCTACCTGTGCCATCGCTGCGCTTTCTTCCGTCCTTTGCGACATTCGAAGACAAAATATTTATTTCTACGCCAGGAAACGGGAAAAAAATAATTTTATCGCATATAGAGGGAGTTGTATGCAGGGCCGCCGAGAGCCAAATCGTTCCCCTTGTTTGTTTTTCGGTCGGTTCTATCTCCACCCATGAAATTTATAAGATTCCAGGAGTTCCCACCTCGGAGGGGGGGGGGGGGGTCATGGCGCAAACTGCACCATTGAAATTTTTAGGGGAGGGGTAATTTAATGAGTACATCCAAAACTTTTTCAGAGTGAAACTAAGAAAGGAAAAGCCGCTACAGCTAAAACTGTAGGACACTTTTTTTTTTCAATGTTTGCTAAATCATTTTAGAAAATGCTGTAACAGCTTATCCCGTCAGTGCCTCACTGAAATCGCTCGGTATCCACACCTGCATATAATTTCCTCCAAAAATTACCTTATTCGGCAAATTCTATCTAACAATTCTACAAAAATATCATCATTCGGCAAAATTTGGAGTTCTATTTGGCAAAATCATCATTATTCGACGAAATTTAGAGTAGGGTAGGCCGGGACACGTTTACACATTGAACACGTTTACGCAGTGCCCTTTTTAGCCTACTTTCCCAGTAAAAGTCGGAAAAAGAAGAAAAAAGCATGAAAGAAGGCTTAATGCATCTTAAAAATATCGCGAAAAACAAAAAAAAAAGTCAAAAATAAAAAAATAAATAAAATAATTAAATAAATATCGAAAAATTAAAAATTGGAAAGTAGGGTATTGAGATGGGGAAAAATGTCTGTCGGTCTGTCCCCCCCCCTAATAACTTTTGAAGGAATAGTCCGATTCGAAAAAAAATTTTTTTTATTCGAAAGATCTGGCGAGGACACCTCATTCCCATATTTCACTTTTTGATTTAAACTATTTTTTGTTCAATTTTGAACAGTTCAAAAAAACTTAACATTAGCGCCTATGGGGAAATTCAAGACAATTCCGAACTGTGACGCGAATTTGCTTCAAACAAACTTGTAGGAAAGAGATTTTGATGAAAAACTTGTAAATATCTTTTTGATTTGAACAATTTTACGTTCAATTTTGAACAGTTCAAATCCCTTAACAATAGCGTCTACGGGGAAACTGAAGGTCAATGCAGATTCCGTACTTGAAGGCGGATTTACTTCAAACAAATTTTGTTGGAAATAACTCTTGACGCCAGACTTCGACTCCGAGAATTTAGGGGCACTTGACTCCGACTCCTGTGCCCGACAATTAATGGGACTCCGACTCCCCGATTTCGACTGTGACTTCGTAGTTTTGGCAAAAAATTTATACACGAAGGACAAATGACTGACTCCGATTCCTAAATATTTGACTCCGACTCCTTTATCTCAAAATGAGATTGACTCCGACTCCGCAGCTATGGTTTTAACTGTGAAATAATTATTGTTGATATGACTTGTTTTTATTTTTACGTTAAAGTTTCCAGGTACTCAGTTTTTGGCGAATAAACTCGAAGTCATTTATGTTTCTACATAAAGATATTCGCAGACGATTTTTTTTTTTTTTTTTTTTTTGACAAAGAAAATTATTTCTTTAAGTTGACATTTTATAGTTTTTTTTTTTTTTGAGCAATCACGATTGCTTATTGTTCTTATTTGACAATCCTTGATGTTGTGGTTCCTTTTTCAGCTTGGACCAGCAGCACCACCGCCCACCGGCGGCGACACGGCTGCTCAGGTCAAGCACTGTCCCCCGGAATCCACTTCTGCTGGGTTGTGGCGTCCATGTCCTACACACGCATGCTCATACACGCTCGCCTACACGCGCGCGCCCTTACACACATACACAGGCCTACGTGCATACACTTAAGCCTGCACACACACAACTATACACACATAACCACCGAGGAGGAGGGACATGCTTGGGGTGGAGCCATTTCTAGAAACAATAACTCTAATGAGTAGGATCTTGTTGCAACTCATGATTGCGAAAAACATAATTTGGATTCAAAGTTTCAGAATTCAAATTAGAGTTGATTGGAGGAAGAGGGACACAGGTTTTTTTTTTTTTTGGTAAGTGCATTAATTCATTTAAAAAAGTGTTTTTGGCAACAGGGGAAAAAGAAATGATTTTTTTTTTTTGATATGATGTATTTATTTCAATGAGTTTATTAATTTTAATTCTTATTTTTACTTTCTTCTATATCTAATATATAGAAGAAAGTATTGGATTCGTGCAAATTTTCGAATTTCGAATTTTGACGGATTCGAACGTTTTGAGGTGTGCTGAGTCCATTTCGACCATTTTTGGAAAATGTCTGTCTGTCTGTGTGTGTGTGTGTGTGTGTGTATGTATGTATGTGTGTGTGTGTGTGTGTGTGTATGTATGTGTGTCACGTCTGTGTGTGACCAGTTTTTTGTGGCCGCTCTACAACAAAAACTACCGCATGAAATCGAACGAAATTTAGTACACATATGTGCCCCTATGTGAACTTGTGCCCATTAGTTTTTGGCGCGAATTCCTCCAAGGGGGGTGGAGCAATGGGACGTTTTTCGAGTTACGCGTGCTTGCTATTCCTCAGGAAGTAACTGGCGGAATCAAACAAAATTTGGTCCATATGTTGGTATTAACAGGAACAGGTGCTGATTCAATTTTGGTGTCAATAACTCAAACGGGGGTTGAGCTATAGAACGTTTTTTGTCGTCAATTGTGACTGCTGTATCTCAAGAAATAATGAACGGAATGAAAGAAAAATTTATCGGCAAGTAGCCCTTAGTGGGTATAAGAACTGATTTTATTTTTGTGCCAACAGCTAAAAAGGGGGTAGCGCAATCACCCGTTCTTTTTTTCCATTTTGAGTGCCCTATCTCAAGAAGTAATGCTACGTTCTGGTTGAAAATTGGAATATACGTGAATCCATATGTAAACAGGCTTTGGTTCTATTTTGACGCCGATCGCTCCAAGAGGTGTTGATTTTTTTTTTTTTTTTTTTTTTTTTTTTTTTTTTTTTTTTGCGAATAAAAATATTTTTATTAATGAAACAATAAGAAAGATAAATCGTAATAGATTGTCGTCTGCGTATTTCTCGTGATTTTAATTGTATGGAAATGATAGGAAATATTATCTCAATGATTTAAAATTTTTAACTGTTGCCATCTTATGTTTGTTAACAAATAAAATATTTGTAATTAATTCAAGCAAGGCTTTTAAAATAACTTTCAATTTTCGCTCTTTGCTTTGCTTTTGCAATAATTCAGACATTGGGATAGTCGTCAAGTTTTTGCATGTGTCATTTTGTTTTTGCTGGGAATATTGCTTCCTCGTCAAGCATGGGGAAGGATCAGAAAAAAAAAAGAAAGAAAAATATAGAAGAAAGTTTCGTGATGGCCACAACATACTAGTTTCGTTTTGAAAGCTGTTAAAGATTTTTTTTAATGGAAAAAAGTGTATTAGCTGCTTTGTTTAAAAGTTGCTGCTATTTTATTTGTTCGTTTTTTTTTTTTTTTTACGCATCTAATTTTTTTAGATAAGTGAGGAATATTTTATTATTTTATTCCTGGAAATCAGCTTAAAGTATTTTAAAAATATGTTTGAAAAAATTTGCGATTTCAGCTATTTTTGAGAATATTGATCAGGTACTAGAAAGTAGTATGGGTATACGGGAAAGTAGGCTCGTCTAGTTCTAGACAGAACTTCTTGTTCAAAAACGAGTTATAACTGGAGAGCCAACAGTGATCACATTGATGCTGTTCTCTAGCCAATCTTCTCACAAGTTTTTGAGCATCAGTCGAGCTTCGGTTTAGCATGCGGATAGGAAAATCCTTTTTTTCTGCTAAATTGAGTACATTTTGTGTTGAACGAGTTGAAGCTTATTGTGACTAAATAATTCACAGTTAAAAACAAATAAATATATAAAAGCTAGCAGAATTTTATCCTTCTTTTTTACGTTCTTCTATATCTAATATATAGAAGAAAGTATTGGATTCGTGCAAATTTTCGAATTTCGAAGGATTCGAACGTTTTAAGGTTTGCTGAGTCCATTTCGACTATTTTTGGAAAATGTCTGTCTGTCTGTCTGTGTGTGTGTATCTGTGTGTGTGTGTGTGTCACGTCTGTGTGTGACCAGTTTTTTGTGGCCGCTCTACAGCAAAAACTACCGCATGAAATTGAACGAAATTTGGTACACATATGTGCCCCTATGTGAACTTGTGCCCATTGGTTTTTGGCGCGAATTCCTCCAAGGGGGGTGGAGCAATGGGACGCTTTTGAGTTACGCGTGCTTGCTATTCCTCAGGAAGTAACTGGCGGACTCAAACAAAATTTGTTCCATATGTTGCCCCTAACAGGAGCAGGTGCTGATTCAATTTTGGTGTCAATAGCTCAAACGGGGGTTGAATTATAGAACGTTTTTTGTCGTCAATTGTGACTGCTGTATCTCAAGAAATAACTAACGGAATCAAACAAAATTTTTTTGACAAGTAGCCCTTAGTGGGTATAAGAGCTGATTTTATTTTGGTGTCAACAGCTAAAAAGGGGGTAGCGCAATCGCTCGTTCTTTTTTTCCATTGTGAGTGCCCTATCTCAAGAAGTAATGCTACGTTCTGGTTGAAATTTGGAATATATGTGAATCCATACGTAAACACAGGGGCGGCATTTCAGCGTTTCATTTGGGGTGTCGAGTTTCTTTATTATGTATTATCACAGTGCGGTCCCAAACACACATTAGCTAACAGGAAGTGGTCAAAAAATCGGTTTAATATGAATAAAAATTAGTGTTTAGAAACAAATAAAATTTTGATTAACTTTCTAATAAGTTATCGTACAAAACATCTCGATACTAAAGCTTTTATACCTTTTGGAAAAGTTTTAGTGCACGATTTTTGAAATTCGGAAGAGCAGGGAATCCTGTTACTAATCTGTTAGTGCCCACTGCCGTGCTGTTTTGCCACTATAGCCAAATAGATTTTTTTTTGCCCATTGTGCTTCGAAAATAAGTCTTTAATCTCCTGAGACAAAAAAATCTTTCTCTACTAGCTGAGCTAATTGAAATAGTTAAAAAACAATTAAAGTAACAAAGTTATGTATGCTTTTTATATCTTGCTCCTCAAAATCACCCAGACAGCTTCAAAAATTGTGAGGAGCTTAATTTTTCATCATTGAATAATCTAGTCTCCTGAGCGCTCTCAGCTTCAATGAGACGTCATCTGCCTCCAGCTCTGCTATTCACTATTCCAGACTGATGAGTCCATTACAAGGACAAACTGCAGTCTATGGTTCTGATGACCAGTTTTTAGGTATATTGCTTGTAATTTTTCCTGCCTCATGCTAAAATTTTTACTTATAATTGAAACATTTTATTTTTCGTTTTCAAAATCCAATCCAGATAATGTAGAGCCAACCATACAGAAAAATAATTATCATCAAATCTTGTGTTAATTTCACGAAACTGAATCTATTACTTCATACAAAATATTGAAAAATCAATGTTTGACTTCACATCATCATGTGGATTTTTTTTTTTTTTTTTTTTTTTTTTTTTTTTTTTTTTGCGCCTTTTTAAAAGTGGCTCGGAGGAAGAATTTTTTCGAAAAGTTTCACGATTGATTGAAACATACATCTATGTAAAATCCATTTTCAGTTTTAATTGTAGATTGAACTGTGGTTTGAATAGTCCAAAAATTAAGCGTAGCGGATTCAAGATGTTTTGATAGAGTAAAGCATTTCTCAAAAACTTTCTTCAATACAAACAAATTGAATAAAAATTCAAACGAAGTCATACATGAAAAAGGGCATGAGGTTTTTCACCATTGAAAGAATGGTTATGCAATCATTCTTCCAGTCGTCAAATCACTGCTTTGAAGTTATAAAGAAATCTTTTTATGGCTTTAACTCTTGAAGACCATCTTGTGTCACTTCGAGATTGCATAATTATAGAGCCCAATAAAAGGTATGTGCTGATATATATTTTTTTTTCAATAATCACATACATTTTTAAGAAGTTTCTATGAAAGCATAATGCATTGAGCAGCTGAAACGTGTTTCTAGCAGAAGAAAGCGATGAACACTCATTAAATAAATATACACTTAAAAAATGAGCGTAAATGTGAATGTGAAATATCAAGGAATTTTCTTGCGAAAACCTTGCAGCCACACCACTTTGCACGAGCCTCTCATATTGGACACACCATACTGGGCACAGAAGTATGAAATATTTAGCCTATATGAGGAAACGTCTTCTTTAGTTAAAATTAATCATGGTTCTCGATCAGTTTTCTGTGTTCTGAAAAAAAAGGCTGGAAAATACTTCATGAATTTCTAAGTCATCATACAAATAACGAAAAACACTTTTTCCAGTCTGAAAATGTGTCGAGTTTCATCAAATAGTTACTGAGAACCAGCGAGATTTTTTAAAAATGAACCTTGATTTCCGATTTACATAAATTGAATTCACCCATATTCTATCATTCTGCTCAAAAAATTTGGGGGTGCGACCGCCCCCTCTTGACCCCCCTATTTGCCGCCCCTGCGTAAACAGGCTTTGGTTCAATTTTGACTCCAATCGCTCCAAGAGGTGTTGATTTTTTTTTTTTTTTTTTTGCGAATAAAAATAGTTTTTTTATTGCAACAATAAGAAAGATAAATCGTAATAGATTGTCGTCTGCGTATTTCTCGTGATTTTAATTGTATGGAAATGATTGGAAATATTATCTCAATGATTTAAAATTTTTAACTGTTGCCATCTTATGTTTGTTAATAAATAAAATATTTGTAATTAATTCAAGTAAGGCTTTTAAAGTAACTTTCCATTTTCGCTCTTTGTTTTGTTTTTACAATAATTCAGACATTGGGATGGTCGTCAAGTTTTTGCATGTGTAATTTTGTTTTTGTTAGGAATATTGCTTCCTCGTCAAGCATGGGGAGGGATCAGAAAAAGGAAAAATATAGAAGAAAGTTTCGTGATGGCCACAACATACTAGTTTAGAATTGTATTTGTTTGGACAGAAAAGTTATTAAATTGTCTTGCACGTTAAAAATAAATCCAAACTTGCCAAAGGGACACGTTTACGCATTTTCATTGGGGCACATTTACGCACGTTCTTACTGTGTCTTACTACTGTCTTACTTCTAAATGGGCCTCGGACGCTTTTTTCGCTCTGTACTGTTTCAAATCTTTAGAATTATCAGATTATTTATTTTTGAAAATCACCATTCATTTTAAATTAAGTAAAAGATTCGTATCTTATAGCTTACAATCGTATAGTGTTGTCTTCAAGATTGTTCAGCTTTAACTTTATACACTATTCAGCTTGTAATGCATTTTCTTTATTTTAAAGATAGTAATACATTAAGTTAAAAACGCTAACAGAACCACGTTAGATGTCAAAATAATGAAAAGGCTTATCGATAATCCAAGTATTGTATCCAGTAGGCCTTTCACATCGTCACATGTGTACTACCCCAACTGAGACCATTTGAAAAAGTAAGACCAAAGCTTGAGAGCCAGGAAAGGGGGGAAAAATAAGGATGCTCAGAATCCTAACTGATACTCCGTTTAAAGAAGCCCTCAGACTAGCGCAGTTAGAATATACAAAGAAAAACAAATGGGCAGAACAAAACAAAAAGGAGAAAATACTTTAAAAATTTACAAATTTCTCCTTTGAAGCAGAAATAGAAGACATGAAAGAGGCGGTTATCAGTTCATACCGTACGTATGTTTTTTTTTTTTTTTTGAGCAATCACGATTGCTTATTGTTCTCACTTGACTGTTTTTGGCGTCTTTTGATTTTTCCCACCGCCACCCTCCGCACCATCACCTTCGACGGGCTCCTCACGATGCTGTTCCTATAGCGAAAGCCGTCTCCAGGTTGCATTCATATCCTACACACACGCGCATACATACACGACTACACACACGCACATACATACACGACTACACACACGCACATACATACACGACTACACACACGCACACATACACACATATACACATACACACACCTATACACACATACATACACACATACACCCACCCACTCATACACACACAAAAGCATACGCATACACATACACACAACTACCCACACATTCAATCTACACACACATACACATACCCCCCCACACACACATTCATACACACAACTATCCACACACTTATGCTAGCACACAGACACAAACACACATGCCTACACACACATACACATACCCCTACACACAACCACATACACACACAAACACACACGCCTACCTACACACACTCGTGATTGCGAAAAACATAATTTGAATTCAAAATGTCAAAATTCAAATTTTTTTTTTTTTTTTTGTCACTCAGTGTCTTATCTAGTGAACCGATTTTGATGATTCTTTTTTTTAATGGATAGGGGATGGCTCAACTTAGGTCCCATTAGTTTGTTTGATCATATTTGTTCGTTAGAAAAAACGTTATTAGCAAAAAACAGTAAATTTCATGCAATTTCCCTATTAAATGATTAAATATAAAACCTACTGTTATAAACGTTTGGTGCCATACAACAGTAACATTAATAGTAATTGTAATGATAATTTTGAATGGAGGCTTTTCTGAAGCAAGAATAAATTCCAGAGGCGAACAAAGATAAATTTCTGGTACCATTCGCTTAAAGTTTCAGGCGTGTTTATAGTTTTTTTTTTTTTTTTTTTTTTTTAGTAGTATGGAGCATTTTTACGAAAAAAATAAGGTGAAGTTTCGTGATAGTAACTTCTTACTATTTCTGAAATACATTTACACTAAAAAGAATGAAATAAAAAAATTATGAAAAAAAAAATAGAACCCACTTTAAATTGCTCTAAGAAGGGAAAAATAATTCTATTCTTTAAACACCATCGATAATACTTTTAAACTTAATTTTTGAAGTTTTCGCAAAAACGATAGATGAAATCATTCACAGCCATAACTCAACTACAACTATAAATTTAACCAGGCCCAGTTTCTTTACTACCACATACATTATGCATTGATAACAGCATATTTGAGTAACGATATAAATGTTTCGTTCCTAACTTAGGATGATTTTCTGAAAAAAAAAAAAAAAATGAGCGAAGCATGGTTGCACTGGATTTTACTTTCTGTTTTTGCGCCAACTTCAAAAATTATGTTTAAAAGTATTATCGATGGTGTTTAAAGAATAAAATTATTTTTCCCTTTTTAGAGCAATTCCTAACTCCAGCGCTCGTATACGCTACCTTGCGGTGATTTACAAAATTTAAGAAAAAGGTAAAACATTGCGTTCCACGTGTGTCTGTTGGTAAACATAAGCAGTTTGTTACGAGTGTTAACGTACGTTAACGTTAACAAATAGTAAAGATAAGAATTTTCATCGCCAAATAGTTTAGGGTTATAGTTTTAGTATTGTGCTAGCAAAGAGCCCTTGGCGAGATTTTGCATGTCAGTTGTAAACCATTTTTATTTCTTATCATGAGTGGATTAAAATGGTAGAAAGATTACAGAATTCGATAAGTTTAAAGAAATAATGAAAGATCAATTAAAAAGAAAACTACCACCATGTATCCGTGAGAATTTTATTGATGATGCATGACAGAATTAAATCATAACTCAGAGATTAGAAACATACGAAACAGAAAAAAGTAAAATTAACCGACTCGGCAATTTGAGAAATAACTCAGCTACAAATGTAAAACAATTAGCGCTAGGCAAACAAGGCAAAGAAATATCATCTTCCTCTTTTGATAACACTGGTAAATAAAGGTTTTGTTACATGAAATATTTTTAGTGCTCTTATGGCCACAATGAAAATGTAGTTCCATCAAGAATTGATAAATATCGAATTCAACATCGGGGAAATGGCTGCTTACAACTACGAACTACGAAATTTGCATTCGTTTCTAACGTTTAGTAATGTTTCTTGAATTCTCATTTCTTTCTACGTGAGCCAGAATATCCACAAGACTTTAAAAACTAATTTAAAAAGAATAAAACAAAGTCATGCATACAAACAAAAATTACTTGACCGTTTGTTTTACCTTTTTCTTCCGCCATTAGATGGTGGCTGCAGTGCCCCCTATAGTTCGTTGGAGTTGCAAATTAGAAGTCGGTTCTATTTTTTTCAAAAAATTTTTATTGTTATTAAAATCTAACAGTGTTGCAGAAGATGACTAAATAGTTTGTTTCTAATTAGGAATAAGTCCTATGATTTTAGGATTATAAAATGTTCTTTAATTAAGTATTTGAGATTTTTTTATGTTTAAAGTGTTTTAAGAGAGATAAAATATTTAAATTTCGTTAAATATATACTATTTTACTTACTCCTTGGTATCATTTTTAATATGCGTAAACGTGCCCCATTCGATGCGTAAACTCGAAAAACATTTCTTTTACGGTTAAAAACACAAGCTGAGCAACAACTGAATATACAAATTTTTACTTATTTGATTCATAAAACCACAATGTCTAAAATTTCCTAGGATCAGACATAAAAATTAGAAAATTTATTGAAAAAAATCCTCGTATATGTGCCCCTGTCTACCCTACCGCTCGACAAATTGAGAATTTCCGCCCACCCAAATATTAAGGATCGGGGCGCCCCTATTAATAAGTTGGTTTTAACTGTACACACACTCGTTTCTAACGTGAATGATGAAAATTCTTGTTTTGTGTTTTTTCTTCTTTTTCTGTGCTTTCCATGTTATGTAGGAAAGATAATTCAAAGATATTTTAGCTGTATGTGTATTTTGGTCCACCAGAGTCATCTTAATATGAGGTGCGTTCCTCGGGTAAAAAAAGATTAGGCACCACTGATTTTATTTACAATTTTTAATTTTGAAAATTTAAAAAGCATTCAATTGCAACATTTTCGAAACTCGAATTGCTCATTTCCCCATCTTCCAAGATCCTAATTTTTTTATCGAATATACAAAACACGGAAATAAACTTAACAGAAGACTTGCAGCTTATTTCCGATTTTCAAGGCGTTAAAAACGTACAGTTTCGGTAAACTGATGCGTGGTTTTCGCGCGAAGATAGTATCCTTTTCCAGGGGTGCCCCCCTAAGAGCAAGGGCGCACCCCTAAGTATCACGAAGCCTCCCTCCCAAGTGCAAGAGTCCCCCAAAAGAGAGAAATACCCCTAAAAACACCCCCTAAAAATTTCAGTGGCGCAGTCTGCGCTATGCCCCAACCCCCTCCCGATGTGGGCACCCTTGCCTTTTCGAGTGTTCTTTCACCGTCGTGATTAACGTACACGTAATATTTATCTTGATGTAACTGCAAGGGCTCTGCACTCAGCTTTAGTTTGCTTTTTATAGTTTTGCATTGTTTCATGAAAATGTTAAAACTTGCCCTACTTCTATATATGTACGCACAAGTAATGCATGCACATTTTAAGCAGGCAGCTGAACTAAACGGTAAAACTGGTGTAATTCCTTAGTCGCCATTGGCAGGAAGTAACTACCTTAGTAGCAACTTCAAGTGCTTAACGATATTTTAAAAATAATTTGTTGAAGTTAGTACTCGTAATCCTTGAATGCATTAGCTAATTTACGTTACATTTTTTAAATCAATTAGTTCCTAATTACTGCCTCTTGAGTTAGGTAAAAAAGATGTTACCAATTTATTACTTAATAGCTATTGAACACTTTCAAGTCCATAATTTATTTTTGAGGTGGTGATCGAGTGGCGACTGATTGATAATATAAGAGTATTTTCAGTACTTAAAAATAAACCTCTTTAAATCCATCCTCTTTTGTTCTCTCCCCCCCCCTCTATCTATATATCTACAGTAGAACCTCCTTTAAGGGACACCTCCGAATAAGGGACACCTCTATTTAAGGGACATTTTTTCTGGTCCCAGTACCTTTAAATAAGGACCTCTATGTATTTGCCTCTAATTATGGGACACTCTATGTAAGGGACAGTCACAGAGAAAAAAATTACAAAAAATTATGTACAAGTGCAGAAGAAAGAATGAATTTACTGGAATCCAAGTTACACTTTTCCTCCGAAAATTGAAGAGAGTTTAACATTAACATATGTTAAAGAAACAAACATATATTGTAAGTCTTGCTGAAAGTTATATGCACGATTTGCCTATCAAGATATTTATTCAAGATAGGTTCAGGGCCAAAGGAGAGGGCACAAACTGACTTGCTTTTTATATAATAATTGAAATGTGAACACTAATTGAAGCAAATTCATGCAATGAATTACTTCAAAATAATTGCTTTATGCTGCAAAATTTTGGACTTAACAAATTTTTGACTCGAGTATAATTAATAAAATAATAAAAACTTAAAAAATGTATTAAGTGTGAATTTTATTTAGTTGTGCATGAAAAATGTATAGTAGTTAATCTTAACCGTTAATAATCTAAGTTCATAAAACAAATTATATTGAGTTAACACATTGCATGCATAAACTAAAATACCCCCGAAGAAAGGACACCTCTATTTAAGGGACAAAATGTCTGGTTCCATTAGTGTCTCTTACTGAGAGGTTCTACTGTATATGCATTCGTCGCCTCAGAGCAACAGTAAGGTATCTTTGTGTTATTTCTGGGATTAAGATATCTTACTGTTGCTCTGAGGTTACGATATACAGAGGCGTTCCTAGCACAGGTGTCACCCGGAGCGATAATTTGTGGTGTGACCTCCCACCCCTAGTCCCCAATATTAGCGTCTTAAATAAACATAAGCTTCACACAACTTTCAGGAACAGATATTTATTTATGTGGTGTTACGAAAGCTTTCTTGAAAAGACAAAAGTATGAACGCATTTCATATAACACTTCCTTAGACACGCAGTTATCGCTCCTGCCCACAATATTTTGCTCCATTTTCATTGATGATTACAATTTAAGGCATGCTATAGACCTGACGGAAATTTCCAGACTTGAAGTATAGTTATACTTCTCATAAACTCTTTTTCAACTTCGAGCGTCACACCTCCAGAAGGATATCACTCGGGCAGAGGCGTGCATAGAAATTTTGGGGTCCATCACAAATTACTTTCACGGGACCTCCTCCACATTGTTCACCCCTACGTCGCTATATATATTTCACCCATTATTTTAAAAAATTCAGGCCCGTTCTAAGCTCGGTCCAACAGGTGTCCCATCTCCCCCCCCCCCTGTGCACACCCCTGCACTCGAGATGGATTGCCTCCCCCCTGCCCGCACCCCCTAGTGATGTTACTGATATATATTTATATATATAAACAATTTGTGTTGTTATATTTATGATTCTGAAAACGGGAGGCATTTTGCATAAGTTGATCCTGGCGACATTTTCTCCTCGGTAACCCCGCACCGACAGCTGTGAAAACGCGAGAACACGCGCTACCCAGGTGCTCTCGCTCCTCTACTCGCGAGTCGACACTTTCTGCCGTGACACGTCGAAGGAAAGTTGTCCTGCGGGCGACCGGGCGATCATTTCTCTAGCGCATCCAGCGTCTACCGCTCATAGAAAACTCTCTCTTCCCACACTGCTGGTTTACAAGCTACTTTCCGGGCCAGGGAGTTTCCTCAGTCACGAAAAATAAATTCTTCACTCCGCGGACGCTCTTTTCTCCCCTCCTCCTGCGTTGCGCCCGAGTCCCGTCTCCCGGATCCCACCCGGGTGAGTGTCCGGCCTCCGTCCTGGCTGCGACAGTGATTGTTCACGGCCGCTGCTGTGCCCCCGTGGCCCGCCCCACCTGGCTCAAGATCGTAGAGCGACTCCCGATCCGGATCCGCATCTGGAGCTGCAAGGTCGACTTTGGTGATTGGTTCCCCGCCCGGAGCGATGACCGGAGACGTGCTGCTCGCGAACTTCCTTTTTAGACACAGAGGTAAGGTCCGCAACACCACACGTACATTGCCTTTTATCAGGGACGGATACCCCTTGAGGGACTCTCCACTGGGAATTTTTCGAAAATGAAGTTCAAAAAGTGTAAATTTTGACGAGTTTCATTTTTAATGGGAGAAAGTAGGTTTTGGTTTATGACCCTACCTAGGAACTGTTACGTAATTAAAGTCTAAAACCTTTGTGATCAATATTTTTAAATCTGTATACATAGTAAAAAGTATGTGATCAAAATCTATCGCCCCTCCCTTGAAACATTTATGGATCCTTCCTTGCCTTTTATCAATTCGTATGCATTTATTATCCAAAGCCCGACTATGATTTTTGAGGACTTCGGCCACGGAATTTATTTGGTGCTCCCCCCCCCCTCCCGCGCGCTTATACTGTGCAGTGAAGCAGCAAACTATTTTGATCCTAACGTAATAATGACCAAATTTGGTAATGTTTTATACAACAAAATATATACTTATATGATTTAATATTTGTACTTATAATATACAAGTGAAAGTATGAAACATATACATTACAACACTAACTATCGTCAAATTTTGCCTGATTACAAAAATATGTAAATATTAAAAGTCTACCAGACAGCTTTTAAATGTAATAATAATGTAAATATAGTATTTAGATTTTTAAAGAATTCTTTTTTTTTCTACATTTAGTAACTGCGATATAAAATTATTCGATTTTCTAAAAACTTTATCAATATATTTAACGCCCTCCGATTGTTGGTGCCCTGGACCTGTGCCCCACGGTCGCAGCCTTAATCTGGTCCTACCTCTCCTGGTCTATAGGGTGTTTTCGTTTAACCTGCAAAGCCTCTATTTTCGCAACTGTTAGTTTTAGATGCGCACCTTCCGACTTTTAAAAAAAAAAAAAAAAAAAAAAAACGGTCAAAATAAGTGCGGAGTTAAAACGTTATAAATTTGAAGCGGGGGAATAAATGGAAAAATACGAATTCTAACTTTTTATATAGTTTCCAAATCCCCTTCAATGCATTCAAGGAAATAACAAGCAGGGAAAAAAACAATTCAGAAACAAAAACAATGACATTAGTACGACCAATATTCACCGAGATATGAAATGCTGCGTTTTGTAACTTATTCCAATTTGCACTCGCAGTCAATTGCACTTGTTTTTTTTTTGGGGGGGGGGGATAGAGGGACTAATAAGTTGGGTTTTAAATTATATATGTGCATAGAATTTTTTTTTGTAAGAATTTTTGTTGTATGTTTTATTCTAATACACTAACCAGGAAACCATACGATAGTGTAATTATGGAAATTTTTTTAATTTAGTAGCAATGGAAAGAGAATGGGATGGTTTCCTTCAGTCAAAAGTATTATTTTTAATCATTGAAATTGATAGAATGACCAAAAAATAAATAAATAAATAACATGGACCCAGAAAATACTTTCATTTTTCCAACAGTTATTTTTTAATTAATTTTTTAAAGGTGTCCGATTTTTCAAACAATGCGTGGTCTTGATGACGTCACAAATGATGCTCTTTGGCTCATCTTTCTATTGCGTTTCCACGTTATGATAATCAACAAGTGAATTAAAATTGCGCTCTACGCTTGCTGTCAACCATATCGTTGCCAATACACGTGAGTAAAGATACGAAATAAATATTTTGCACTGTGAATGGCAACACGGAATGGCATTTCATCACTTGTGATGTCATAGGCAGAAGCCGTAAACAATAAAAGCGCTCCGACTTAAGCATTTTTTCTTTAATATTAAACAAATTATTTAAAAAAATTGTCAGATCCTATGTTTTTGAGCATGCTTTTTCAGAAAAAAATATTTTTAAAATTTTGAAAACGACCCCATTATAAAGCATGTTTCTGGACGCATAAATTATTTGCCCTAGTGCTGTTATCAAAATGTGAAATCTCCAAGTTTGCCGAAATTTCAAGAAAAATCTTCATATACAGCGAGTTTTGGTGAGTGATGGAAGGCTTACCAAATCACACGCTGTGCTGATAGATATCCTGCTGTAAGCAGGAAATCGGGGAGAAATTTCACTCTCTTGCCAAGTCTTTAAATTTGGCACTTTTTAAAAATTTTGAGCAGAAGTTAAGATTTTATGTCTTGATAACGGGGACACGAGGGCAAATAACTTTTACGTAAAAATGTCTCCAAATGTTCTTTGGATACACACCTATTTCACCGTTTTTCATTACTACACTATTCGTGCGCCCCTCTGGTAAAATATCATTAAAAGAGTGGGTTTTTGGAATTTCTATACAAGATATTGATCACTTTAGGTCCCAGTGATTTTAATAAAAATAACCAATTGATAACAATAAACGAATCACGAAATTAGGACAAGTTAAGAATTTAAACCTCACACACATTAAGTTTTAAAATAAAAGGGAAAAACTCATCTCATATTCATGTACTGCTTTATTTCCATTAAAATATAAAAATTATTCATAATTTTTAATCCCATTATTTTTTGATTATATACAATTTTTCAGAAGCTTATTTATAAATTGCTCATAATCAATGTTTTTTCAAGTTGTCGGAGATGTGTTGTATATGACTAGAACTCTTGCAATGTCATAGCTCAAAGATTTTCTATTATTTTTTAGTTTCCTGGTTAACTTTATTATAAAATCTTTAGTATATACGAAGCAGTTTCTGGTCGATTTAGTAGAAACGATGCTTGATTTAAAAGCTAATAATACGATTACAGAAAGCGATAATCTAGACCGAGTATTTTTGATAACAATAAAGAATTAATAATATAAACCGCGATCACATTAAGCGGAGACTACTGTATGTAAATTAATTCCTACTTTATCAAGAACTATGTTAAGGTTTGCTGAATTCCTTTTTGATTGCCCTCTAATTTCATTTTTCTTGGCGCAAATCTTAAATGACAGCTCAGAAAAAAAAAAATGTTTGCTATTTTGAGAAAAACATATTTAATGTACCCAAACCTTTTTTTTATGCGATTTTTTTTTTGTGCGAATTTTATTTATAGTTGGGGGAAGGGGTAATCCTAACATGCGCTTGTAAATAGACATACTAGCATTAGCAATGCGGTTGAACCACGTGTTCAAAAGAAGTGGTACCCAACCTTATTTTTCGCCCTAGGGCCGCAGCTCAGAATAAGAATACTGAATCTCGTGGGCTATAGCACAAATAAAATTAAAAGATATTTAAATCTTTTTATGGAAAACGTGGTAAAGGATAGACAGTTTCAAACCAAAGAATCATGTTATTTATTCTACATGTTAATTTTATTGATACGAAATTTCCATCTGTTTTTTAGCAACAAATTTCTAGTTGGCTTCAAATTTGCAACAATCATTCGTAGTGCCGAAAAAAGACTATCTGTTGTTTTGAAAGGTTCCAAAACATATATTTTCGATTCGTAACATTGAACATAACAGGCCAGTTAGATTGGCATCGCGGGTTACATCTGGCCCGCGGGTCGTAGGTTGGCCACTACTGTTCTTGAGGGTTAGTTTCTGATCCCTTCTTTCTGCTCTCCATTATATAGGTATATATATGGTTTGCCCGTGTAAAAGAGTTTATGCCATGTTGAGGTGAATCATCCGCGCTTATAATCATGAATTTTGGCGTGTGGATAGTCTGAAAGAAGTGTCGTTGCACCTCGAAGTCTGAATTTTTAAGTTTGGTTTGCAATTTTTTGTAATGTTTGCTTTTTCGTAATTTTTTACGCCCCTTCTCCCTTATTTTTTCCCCTTTCCTTTCCCTTTTAAAGTTTCCATCTTCCTCTTTTCTCTCTTTTATAAAAATGTTTTCTTCTTCCTTCCTTTTCTCTTTTTCTCCCTCTTGGTTCTGAACTAGATTTTTCGAAAGTATTTGTGTCTGATATTAGTAGGATAAAATTAATGATAAGAAATCAATGCACCACCATGCAGAATAAATGAAATTAACAACGAGTGCCGTTTTGATGCCTCGCGTACATTTTTGAATGTTGAGAATTTTCTAGAGAAGTTTTCTCGGGTGATTTGACGCGTAAAAATTTAAGCTTCAGCATCCAAGATCCTAATTTATAGAAATTAAGATCCGTTTCAAAATCCTTTAAAGTGTAATATTTTAGGCATTTTGCCCTCATTTAAAAAATGAATCATCAACAAAATCTCTGTTCGTTGTACAGTGCAACCTCGTTTACCCGGATCAACTGTGACCAAAGGCAATCCAGGTCATATCTTTACTAATAATAAAGCTCAAAGTCTCTCTGTCAGGATGTCTGGATCTCTGTGATGCGCCTAGCGCCTAGACAGTTCGGCCGATTTTCATGAAATTTGGCACAAAGTTAGTTTGTAGCATGGGGGTGTGCACTTCGAAGTGATTTTTCGAAAATTCGTATTTGTTCTTTTTCTATTTCAATTTTAAGAACATTTTCCGGAGCAAAATTATCATAAGGTGGATGAGTAAATTACGAAATTATCATGACGTGGAATGGGGGAGCGAATGAACATAGCCAACTGCCGAGAAATTCACCATCCATTATCCTCATATAAATAATATGCGATGATCGAGTAACCCGCGTGTTTCAACTATGAAACTCGCGCCACGGTATGATAATTTGATAATATGTTTTGGTAACGTTTGACATGCATGAAAAAGCTTTATTGTGACAAGGCTGAACTCGATCCGGCGACTTAACGTTTTACTGGTAAGACTGTCATTTTAGGAAAACGAAGGAACCAAAGCAATTCGCAACTCCCAATAAATTATAGGAGGCGCTTCAGCCACTGTCTAATGGTGGATGGAAAAGGTAAACAAATTCCGTAACTTATAACTTGCTTTGAAAATTAGTGAATGACAGTAATTTATTATAGTGTTTGTAGGAAGCTTTCTTTTCTATTTTTCTGAAATTAAATTACACTATAAACTATCTGAAACCTGTAATTTACCCCCAAAGAAAACACGCGGAATGGAATGTTTTACCTTTTTCAGTAGTATTGTAAATCACAGCAAGGTAGCGTATTCGAGTTCTGGAGATGCGAATATACGCTATCTACTGGAGTTTAGGGTTAATCCACTAGTGTTAGGGTTGACGTTTCAACTATCAAAAGATCATCAAACAGGTAATTGCTTCATTCAAATGTAGAAACAATTTTCACCCGTCATACCATGACGGGAGACTTTCTAGTTTGTAACTATACAGGCGAACCAAATGACCTTTTAATTTCCGACTACGGGTAAAGCCGTGCGGGTACCACTAGTGAGTAATAAGTAAAACATAATCTTAAATGAGCAGACTTACGTTTATGCAGGAGTTGTACGTTTAACCAAAATAAAAACCGAACATTATGAATATTTATAGCTCCGTTCTTACTATCATAATTTAAAAATATTATTTAACTAAATATAACTTTTTTTTTTTACTCTACAAATTTAGTACAGATTTAAAATGGAGATCCTGACAAACGGGGGCCGGAAAATGAAGTTCCACTGCATTTCAATTTATGTTTTTAATTCACGTGTTGTAATTCGCGTGTCAAAGCATATTATCAAATTATCATGCCGTGGCGCGAGATTCATTGTTGAAACACGCGGGTTACTCGATCATCGGCTATTATTTATATGAGGTTAGTGCACTTTATTTTTATAATATGTTTCCTTACATCGTATCACGTGGTATTGCTGCGTTGGCAGAGCCGAGGGAAATTCTTCATTTGCTTAAATATGTTCCTTTTTTTTTTGCTTTGTGTTTTAAGTAACTAACATCTCAAATACAGTAGTTGGGGCAAACCTAACCTGGAAGCATGGTGAAGGCTACGCAGATCCTATACTAATCACAGCATTGCAACGCTTCCAGGTTCAATTTGCCCCAACTATAGTTTTTATTGAAAATTAGCAATACTATTATTGTTCATTTTTATTATTATTTACTTTCTTTCGGTTGCTATTTTTATATGATTTTGATTTCATTCCTTTTATTGGCATTAAAAGTTTGTTCACTTCTGACGCACTATCTGCCACATAATCAATCATGTCAGAAGCAACGTCATACGGGTACTGTATGGCGTTTCTATAAACTAAGACGCAAAAAAAAAAAAAAAAAAAAAAGAGAGAGAACTGATTAAGAAGAAGAAAACTTGTAAAAGAAGAATTAAAGAAAACTTCAAATACTCAATCTGATAAAACAACATAGGGTGTGTTTAAATAGTGCAACCAGTTAACCCGGGAGGTTGATTTCATGACGTTAGATGGCGTCAGAGCTTAGTGGGTTAGTGTCCATAGTATGTTTTCATATACGATCGGCTAACCGGTAATCAAGTGAACACTTCTGGTTAACCGATAGTTCTATTCGAACACACGCATAATTTTCTATTGATTTTGATGGCGTTCTAAGTTTAATTTCGAAGATTGTTTTCAAATAGTTTTTAACAATTGTTTTTCAAGCAATCACGATTGCTTATTGCTTTCATTTGACTGTTTTTGGCGTTCCTATGATTTTATTCCCCCCCCCCCTACCACACTCTGCAGCATCACCGTCGACTGGCTCCTCACGATGCTGCTCCTATAGCGAAAACCGTCTCCAGGTTGCGTCCATATCCTACACACATGCGTATACATACACAACTACACACACAGACGCACACACAAACATACACACACATACACAAACACATACACACACACAACTGCCCACACACTCATGCCTACACGCACATGCACATACCCTACACACATACCCCCACACACAAACACACACGCCTACATACACATACACACACACACACACGTGATTGCGAAAAACATAATTTGAGTTCAAGATGACAAAATTCAAATTAATTTTTTTTAATTTATTTAAAAAAAAATGATGGATAGTATTTTGGAAATTATATTGCATTTCAATGAAATAAACTATCTTTAATTAGTACAGTAAAATTAGGCCAAAAAATGGCCAAACCCAAACATCCAAAAAAAAAAGTGAAACCTGTTGCAAATTACTCCTTACCCTTCCAGCAAGAAAGGGTAAAAAGTTCCAGCACTTTGCGCGTCGGGTTTTGGGGGGAAGGGGAGGGAGACGAAATAATCCTCTATTTAAATAAAAATAATTTCTATTACTTAAAAAAAATTCTGAAACCTCGCAGAAACCACTCTATAATTGTAAAACAATAAACTCTCACATAAAAAATTCTAATTAACCGGGGTGTACAGGGGGGGGAATGGGGGGGGGTGTCCATGGAGCAGCTTTGCGTCATTGGAATTTTTAAGGCAGTTTTTTCAAGGGGTATTTCTTTCTTTATTGAGGACTTTTATTCTTGATGGGTACTCTGTCACACTTAAGGGGTGCGCCATCGCTTTGAGGGGGGGGGGACCCTGAATTTACATTCCAAAATCACAGTGAGTGCACATTTGCAGTGAAGTTCACGAAAACATTTCCCTGACTTAAACTTTTCCGAAGTACAGAATGCCTCACAATGATATGGTAATGTCAGAATGATAATTCTAAAAGATCTAAGCGAGCTCAGTAACCAAATTATTCGTAAGTGGAGTTATTAAACTGTTTAGAGCGCTGGAAAAAAAAATTCCTGTGCAGCATAAAAAAAGTCCAAATTGACCAAAGTTTCCCTACTTCTTCTTGATTAACTTACTTCAACTTTTCTACAATCTTTTGCCATCACCGTAAGGGTGGGACAAACCGGAATTGCCAATAGTGAGACGGGCAATGCTGCAATTCTGCACCCTCTAAGTCGGCGGGGGTTCTCATTTGCAAACACCAAGCTACCTCTCTTTTACGCAGCTGGTTAAGTGAATTATGCTAAATATGCGGACATATACTTGCAACTCTATCTGAAACTTTTGAGTACATTATGCGATAAAAAAAATTTGATCACACCAAACATCAGCTATCCATCGATCTAACGCAGTGACAAATTCAGGTGGTCTAGAACCTGTAGTGATTCAACGATAGAACAAGTCTTGATGAGAGCAATGAGCAATACATCAATAGAATGCTAAATATTTACACCTTTTTGTCTCCCAGTTTGGAAATCTCAATCCGTTTCTAAAGCCCCAGAAGTTTCTTCTCTCTCAAGTTGGTATGGGTACTGCTCGCTGATGATAAGGTGAGTTGCGATAAGACCTTTAACGTTCGGGTAGTAACATCAAATCATATTGAAGTCAAACAATTTTGTGGCATTTCTTTGTAAAGGAGGTAAGCAGTTATGTCTTTAGCTTCTGTTAGGAGAGTAGTTACTATCTGTAAAGATGTGTAAGCCCAAACCATCTTTTACACCGAATGGTATGAACAGTAAAGATGGAATAACAAATTGCTAAAAACTTCTGGTACGAGTTATGCTCTGATCCTCCATCAGTATTCGATGAATCTGGTTTCAGAAGGAAAGAAATCCTGTATCGTTAAAGAACTATTATCTGAAGCAAAAGGTTCATCCAAAATCACAGAACGAACAGCTGGTGTCATATATGAGGCAGTGAGAAGCAAAGGGATGTAAGTGGACATTTTCAAGTTTTGAATAAAACGCGTTTAAAGATAAGATCCTAGGTAGACTTTCATTGATTTTTTTTTCTAAATCATGCTGTATAGAAGCAACTACCAGGTCTACTATGACCATTTCTTGCCCCAAGATATAGGAGAGGTTCATCAACCATTTGTACTGGTTATCTCCAAATTTTTAATTTTGCCCTTTGCTTCTCACTGCCTCATATGTAATAGAAGGAAGATACCCGCTTGAACATATTTTTGGTAATGATATGTAAGTTTCAAGGAAATATGCCAGCAATGCAGCGTGTAGGTCACTTGCAAGTATGGGAAAGCTAGTGTTATTTTTGATGGGTGTAAAGAAAGCACCACAGAAATATAAATGAAGTCCTATTACAACAGCCAAGCCTTCTGCTCTAGAAGACTTTCTGCGTCTCAAATCTTGTGCTTGCTCTGAGGGGTTCATTGGATATAGTGAATGTTTGAAAAGTCTGAAAGTAGACTGAAGTGCTCAATTATATGCACAAACTGTGTTAGACATAGCTGCAACAATAACGATTTTGCTGAGGATCTAGATTCCAAAAAACATCTTGATAACGAAGACTTTTTGTTACAAGCTTAGGAGAAATCATTTGAAAGCAAAAAACAGTTCAGCGTTATTTTTCTGGCCATTTAATCAAATGTGCACCATCAGAGGGGGTGGGGGGCAGGATAATATTTTGGTACATAATTTCGTTTTGGGACGTGAGCTACTGTTCTTATGGGGTGGACAGTCCTGATTTATGCATTTTAGATTTGCATGAAATAATACTTCTACTTGAAATAAAAGGTGTGGGGGGGGGGTGAGGATTTATTTTATTTGGCAGAGGGGGTGGGGTGTTGTAGCTTTGAGAGGAGGTGCACCATCGCTCTTGGAAAATGGACACACTTGATTTCTAACAATTTTCTTGGCATAAAATAATGTTTCCATATGAAATGTATGGAGGGGGGTTCGGGGGTACTGCTTCGCTTTACGGGGATAGGGGGGCTCTGTAGCATTTTTGGGTTTTGTCATCCCTCTTGGGGGTCAAACACCTTTAATTTTATGCTTTTAAATTTAGTATAACATAATATTCTCACTTTAAATTTATTCTAAAAATTCTGAAAAAATACTCAAAACTGCAATTTTTAGATGCCCCCCATTCCAAAACCCGACGCACAATGGGGTGGGACTTTTTACCTGTTCTTATTGGGAGGGTAATAAACAATTTGCACCAGGTTTAGCTTTTTTTTTTTTTTGGATGTTTGGGTCCGACCCCTATTTTTACTGTACTAAATACGCCGTGTAGCATTAAAGTTCGTGTTAATATTTTTCCTACTCTCATTTCGTAGCTGTATTTTATCGCTATTTTAATTCTAATTTCGCTGACAGATTTTATTTATGCTTTTTAGGAATGAAACTTCTACTTCTTCTTTCTGTCTTTTTTTTCTCTCTCTCTCTCTCTTTCTCTTTATTATTTTTTGTCAGGCCATAAAAACATTTAATTTGCCTCCTTAATCTCACTAGAAATGTAGGGTAATTCATATAGTGATTCATGGTATATTTTAAAAGTTACCGTTAATCATTTGTATATTGTAACTAGATTTTGTAACTTCCGTGTTTCTTAATTTTTCTAATTTTATCTTCTTATTTCTTAACCTTTTTGTTTCTTTATATGAATTGTTGGATTATAGTCAAACGCAAAATTGATGTCAACTTTATCTCATTGTGATATGGTCAAAAATGTTCTTTTGAATATTTTTCAACTCGGAAAAAAAACCCTTTTTACTTTTTTCATGTATATATATCCCTCTGGTTTCTTCCCTGCAAATAAACGTGTTTTGATAAAATTTTACTGCCAGCGTTTAAGGTATGTATATTCGCATACAAGAAATAAAAAAACTTTTTTTTTTCTTTATTTGGCTTGATGTTTATAGGGTTGTTTTAATATTATTATTGTATTTTTTGAACGTATTACTGAGGTAATTCATTATTTAAAGCGAAGTGTATGCAATGGATAAAAAAAAATATTGAACTGAATTTAAAACATGGGGAAAAAACATATAAAAAATCGAGTAACGCAAAAAATCGTTCTATTTCCTAAAATTCCTAGTCATTTAAGAGAAACATCAGCCTCTCAGTCAACTCGATCGTTCGAATGCGTTAGTTCATCGATTGCCCACTTAACCGTTATGCTCTTTTCACAGCCGATTCACCCTCCTTCGAACAGTTAGAAGGTTATGCGGGACTAGTTACTGCTACGGGAAACTACCCCTATAGCAATAGCTTGCAGATGAAGTTCAGCTTTTTAAACGTTGGTGCTCTAATTAATCAAATGATGGCATAATATCTTACCTATTGAAAATAAATAAACAAATAAGTACGTATATTGAAAGCTAAGATACACCTTGCTTTTTTTTTTTTTTTTTTCAAATCGTGAGAGTACTCCTTTACATATTTTAGAAGAGAGAAATTCCTTTTGGAGGAGTAAATATCGAACCTATCGCCAAATTTCTGGTCAACAAGTTTTTGTCACCAAGTTAGCGATAAATTTGGGGACAAGAACGGGGGGGGGAAGACATTTCGAGTTCAAGGTCAGTTTGGCGGTATTGGCGACATATAGCCAGATACCTATTGAATAAACTTTAAAATTGTTCATATTTGGAAAGTGAATCTCTGTAAAAATCTTTTCTGCGTTGGTTCGCTTCTAATTTAGAGGTGTAACATTTTTTAAGGGTTTTTTTTTTTTTTTTTTTTTTTTTTTTTTTTTTTTTTTGCACACTGTAAGGCACTATTACAATGAATTTTCATTCCTTATGCAAGTTCCATACAATTTTCTCGCAATTTTCGATCTCAGACGCTAACGAAAACATCACTTTGCTTTATATTTAAAAGTACAATCCTTTATGCTGACAACAATTTTATTTGTGTAGGAGAGTATCTAAAAAGTGATGCATTTAAAAAGAATTACTGTTAACGCGCAGCCCTTTTTTTCGAATTATTCAAAAACATCAACTACAGTGCACGATCAACAAAAAAGAAAAAAAAAAGTGCTTTTAATACTATTCTGCAGTAAAATGACCCCTTGAATCTAATTATCACTAACATTATACATCATGAGCCTCCACTTTCGGGGAGAAAGCTGCTCTTATTTTTTTCAACACTTTTATAGTTATTATTTTGATTTGGAGGGGAAGAAAGCATTATATTAACCGTTAACATTTTTCCGAAGGGTTTGAGAGCTGAAAAGGTCAAAAACACGAACATTTGTGTCAAGGAGAGAGACTTAGAAGGGTATTCCCTCATAAAATATTTTTAAAATAATCAAAAACAATCTTCTCCGTTTTGTTTCCCACAATTTTTTCACCGATTCTTCGGTGTAAAACCAGAACATTGGTCTCACTCGAAAAACCCTATATCCAAAAATATGTTGACGTTGTAAAAAAAACATTTATATATATAAAAAAAAAAAAAAAAAATCCGCTAAGCTTCGCACATTGCATACGAGTCGCATCGCAGACAGGGGCGGATTCAGGGGAGGGTCAAAGGGTTAGATGACCCCCCTGTGACAAGAATTTTGTTATGATTGCTATTACTTCAAATTTTTTAGATCCAAAAATGTAGTGGAATTAAGGTTAACTTTTTTTTTGCTTGGTTCTGTTAGGTATTTTTTCTTAGCGCATCGAAACTCAAAGGATTGACTGGTTTCATTTACTGGGCTATTGCTATTTTGATTTTTTGATCCTTTTCAAAATTACAATCATTTCTAATGAGTTAAACGTTTTTTCAGAGCACCCTTCCATCTCAAACCACATGTGTGTATTTGTGTATTGTTTATGCTTTTCCAACTACTATACAAACTGTAATCTTATATATTCAAAGCTTACGGGGTAACGTGACCACTTCTCTGCCAAAAGTAATATGATTTTTGATGAAAATTTGAAAGAATATAATCCATGGCGCCGGCTGCGCCATTGGAAAAATTGGATGAGAAGGGACAGTTAGAAATGGTTTTGATCTCATTTTCGTAGGGGGGGGGGGGGTGCTCCATCGATCTTGGGGCGATTGGCTTAATTAATACCTTTTACGTCGGTGCTATAGCGCTGGAAATTAAGACTTGACCCCCTTTACAAAGATTTCTGGATCCGCCCCTGATCGCAGATCTTTAGTAAATGAACTCCTCGTATTATTTACATATGTTTATTATTCAAGTTATACTCACAGTGCTAATAATATAGTATTAATGTATATTTATATTTCTAGGCATGCACCGCCCCCATTATTTCGCTTTTTTTAATACCAAAAAGCGAAAAAAAACTTTGCGGCGTACATTCAGAAACATAAATACACATCAATGCTGTATTATAAACATGCTTAATATCATTGTTAATCTTATGCCACTGAATGAATGTAACTTTAAACAACAGACGGGTAGTCCCCCTTTTTTTTTCACAATGTGAAGATATTTACAGATATAGGACTTAGACGAATGAAGCAGTTTTTTCGGTTCTTACAGAGAAATGAATGAAAAATTTTTGAAGAAAATCCCCAAGAAAATACGGATCGCTTTTGATAGTTTTTTGAATATTTTGGGGGGAAATACTCTCCAAAGTCTCTTTCTTTGTTTTAAATAAGCATGTTTTTAAACTTTTACCTTTTTAGGCCCTCAGAAGAATGCTAACGGTTAATATAAAGCTCCCTTCTCCTTTAAATTAAATAATGGCTGGGAAACTATCGGTATTAGAAAAAAAGAAAAGAAATAAAGGGCAGCTATCTTCAAAATGTGGTTGGTGATGGAGGGAAAACCGTTATCATATTTGAATTCAGGAAGTCATTTCTCGTGAGAAGCAGCAGGAATAGTGTCAGAAGCATTTTTCATGTGAAGCGATGCTATTGCATATAGGCGTACAAGGAAGCGACAGCATCTGATATTTTAAATACTAGTGGTACCCGCACGGCTTTGCCCGTAGTATAAAATTAAAAGGTCATTTGGTTCGCCTGTATATTTACAAATGATGGATGATGAATTTCCCGCCAATTTGCTGTGTTCATTTGCTTGCCCATGTTACGGTTCCACGTTATGATAATTTCGTAATTTACCCGTCCACGTTGTGATAATTTGTTCGGTAAAATTTTCATAGAATTGGAATAGAAAAAGAACAAAATCGAATTTTCGAAAAATAACTTCGAGGAGACATCCCCATGCTACAAACCAAATTTGGACCAAATTTTAGGAAAATCGGTCTTACTGTCTACGCGCTATGCGCGTCACAGAGATCCTGACAGACAGACAGACTTTCAGCTTTATTATTAGTAAAGATAAATGATTTAATGAGATTGTCTTTATCAACTCGGGTGACAAAAAAGAAAAAGTGTCTGAGAAATGCGAGGATATCAGAAGTTCTGTCTTTATCGTCTCTATCGTTTAATCGAGTCGATAGTACAATATCGCAACAGAATTTACACCCCCTCTCCTTAGAATCCATAGGCGTTACTCGCTTTCCCTTATGCTTTTTGATAAATTCTCACTGATACGTCAGTATCTTCCCCTTCAAAATGCTTCAAAAGTTGCTCAATGTGGCAACTTAAGTGAAGTTTCCTTTTCTTATTACAGGTAACAACATTTTTGGCAGGAAAATAGTTTCATTGAAATCAAATTCGGTTCTACTTTTTCTGATATTTCTTTAAATCATTATTATTATTTAATTATTAACCAAGTTGAATTTCGTGTCGACGTATAGTAACAGAAAGATTTATCGCTATATTTATGCGTCTCTCTCACTTATTCATCTTTTTTTTTTTTTTTTTTGGTTAGCCCAGTGATGTCCCATCAAATTTTTTGATGGTATACTCCCAGTAATCCTCTATGCACAATATGTGTATACGATCAAAAACAAAATATGTCATAATATGAAATTTTTTTAAGCTTGAGGGTATACGCTATGTGTCTAAAATTTGTTTGAGAGTACACGGCATATATGGAATACACCCTGTGGGAACAACACTGGTTAGTCCCATAATCTGACGTGCACAAGCGAGAGCCGTACTCTGACGTACACTTGCCTCATACTACTGTATGAGGATTGATGTGTCAATCTCATTTGTGCGTCATTTTGGCCAATCCCTTACGTCAACGTATAAATGAAAAACTAAAGTAATTATGCGTCCCTCTCGTATATGCGTTTTGTTTTAATTAGTCGCTTGCACCGACGTAAAATAAAGAGAATTTAACCGTACAGATTGATACGTCTCCCTCACCTCTTTTTTTTTTTTTCGTCAGTCGTATTTATGTGAGTTGAAGTATGCTATATGTGATAGATTACTTCATTATGTTTGAATCGTCTCTCTCATTTATTCTTTTTTCGTTTTTTTAGCTATGACAAATTGTATATCAAGATCGTTTTTGATATTTCAATCATTTTTCAGAAGAGAATAAGTCTAGCTCGTTGCTTTAAACATTTATTTAGAGACTAATTTTCGTCGTTATGGTTACAAATCGTCTGCATTGAATTTAGGCAAACTTTACATTAAAAAACGTGACTTTGAGCGAATTCATGTCTTTTTACGAAAATTAGCTACAGTAAACTCTCAATTGTCCGTGGAATACGATGGCGCAATAACCACGATTTCTAAAAACTACTTTTTAATAAAATTTTCAAAAAAAAAAAAAAAGAAAGAAAGAAAGAAAGAAGAATTTCAAACGAATCTTACTGAAGCAAATCTTACGCGACTACATCAGCGGATGCAATGATAATTAAGACTCATAAAAATACGAGCTGACCTCAGACGTATTATTTTGGCGCCATACGTTCTATCTGTTTGACGCCATTAGTTTGTTTAGTGGCATCGATATTTTCATGTTTCCGCAATATTTGACTTGAATTGAGCGTGGCTTAGAAAGAAAAGAATAAGAGATTAACTGCCAATTTAGTGCCACGTTTGTGTTTTCTGACCGCCAAGAATGATCCGTGGATGAACGTTTTAGATTTCAATGATATTACTGTTCAAATATTCACCTCATATGTAAACTACAGTAAAATGTTATAGAAGAAAATGATACTGAACTGCTCTCTTTCTGGCCGGCTAACAATAAATATTACAGTTTAAAAGAAAAGTATGACAAAGGAAATTTTTCCGTCTCATGCAAACTTCGCCCGTTAAGCAAAAAGCTTTTAGTATCAATGTCATCCGTAAAATTTAAAATTGCATATTAAAGTAAGTTTAACATTCTTAGTTATATGTTTTATATTTTGGATATTTATTAATATTTAATAATAAATACTAGTACCGTTTAGGATATTTTTCATACTTCTTTATTTTTGCCTTTTTACTGATTGAGTGTTGATATTATTATAATAAAAGTCAATTAATAAATATTGTAAGTTTTTGAATACGGTAGGATTGAAAAACCTTTTTATTTCATTTTATCAGTGGTGTAAGAAAGGAGATGGTGTCCAAGTCTGGACCCCTTGCTTGAAGTTCAAAATTAACTAATTAGTTCCTACAAAATATAAGTTCCTATAAAATTAACTCCTATGATGAAAGTTTTTCTTTTCTGTTTATTAGAGGTTTTTCATCATGTAATCAATTTTATGTTTATGTATGTCTATGAAAAACTTAAATCAAATTATGACTGAATCTATTTACATTTTCAAGTAGCCGAGTTGCACTTAAATTAAATATTCGCTGCCAGGAAAGGATTAAAAATTTGAAGGTTGAACTCTTTCAAGTTGTAAATCCTTTCTTGCAGTGAATATTCGTAAGAATCGTAAAAAATGTTTGGAATAACAAATTGGCTGAAAAAAAGGAAAAGAATAAATAATTCTTATTAATATTCAGTGGTGTTCCCATAGAGTTATACTCCATATAAGCCGTATGCTCTCAAACATTTTTAGACATATAGCGTATACTCTCAAGCTTCATAAATTTTCATATTATGACATACTATGTATATGATCACATACACAAATTGTGCGTAGTGGATTACTGGAAGTATGCCCTCAGAAAAATTGATGGGAACATCATTGGTAATTTACCATGTTCAAATGAGCCAATTTATTAATGTAAACCAGTTTTTGAATTTTTTCGTTCAATCCTCAAACGGTGTGTATGTTTTTTATTTAATTTTCAAAAAGTAGCTAAGCATCAGCTGCATTTCAAAAGTAGTTTGTAGTCGCTACATTTTGAAAAAAGTAGTTGTGTTTGAAGTTAGTTACACTTGTAATTAAGTAATTGTAGTTCGCTACAAAGAAAATGTAGCTTTTCCTACCACTAGTGTAAGCAATAGCTAAAAGCAATCATACACTTGTATACATTTTAACTTTTGCGAAAGCTGTAACAGTGCATGTAAAAAAGCATGCAAAAGAAAAAAAAAAGGGTTCGCTCATTATTGCAAACGGATTACACAAAAATGCGAGTAAATCCTGCAAACAGATGAACTGTAACCGTTCAAGCTAGGTTACACCAAAAACACGTAAGGAAGGGGTGGAGAATTTTTTCAAACAAACTGGTCTGGTCACTTGATTACGCTCGTAAGTAATGTAGATCTAAAAATCAGTAAATAGAGTAAATATAAAGCAGTAAGTAGTGCTGATTTAAAAATCAGTCGGGTTTCGGTGAAGTTGGAAGGCTTGATATCATTGGAAGGGAGGGACAAGGAAGATGTAGGAATGTATAAAAATAGATTTTGCACTTGTTAAGTTAAAATGGGTGCCCTTATCTACATTCAGAAAATCATCACCATTTTTTTTTTTTTTTTTTTTTTTGAAAACGTGAAAGTTTACAAATACAAAATTTCCTGATTGCTAATTCCTATCATTTACGATTGATAAGAAATAAAAATATCATAATTTGTATATACGCTGTAAATATAATCTTTATCATAAGTGTAAGAATGCAAATTGGTCATAATAACCGCATCTTTATTACCGCACCCTAATTACCACTTCTTTTATTTGATATGGCTCGTATTACCTAACCTAGGAAATTCTCAGTCATGATATGAAGGGTGAGAATTTCTTCCCCATTTCCATTACATTTCATTCGTAGAAACAAGAAACCCGACGAGCAGGATTCTATCGCAATTCGTGATTGCGAAAAACATAATTTGAATTCAAATCGTCAAAGCTCAAATTAATGCTAGGGGCTGGATGCTGATTTTTTTTTTTTTTTTTTTTTTTTTTTTCGCGTCAATGACTTGCATTGACATACAAAAGAAAAAGGTCCTGGTGAGTTTTCGGTTCGTTACATTGAACATAACAATGGTGGTACACATAAATCAGTTTCATTTGCCCCATGCGACTCACGAACCGTAGGTTGGACACCACTGGTTTAAACAAATGTTTAATTTCTTGCACTGGAAGCTATTAGTGCATTCTGTTTTCTAAAATTGATATTAAAGATCGAAGTATAAATATATACTGAAAAATCGATATTTTGCCCAGAAATCACTTTTTGAAGTTGAATTCATGAATAAAGCACCCTCCCAAGGAAAATCTAGTTGCGTCCTTGCAATAGTGGATCTTTCTCTTGTACGGAAGTTCTTCTCTACGAGCGTCGGAGTCGGAGTCGTAGGGTTAGAGTCAGACTGATTTTGGAGTAAAGGCGTTGAAGATGGGACTCAAAGGCTTTAAAATTCAGAGACTTAAAAAACTTAAGACTTAAAAAAGACTCGAGACTTAACAATGGCTCGAAAGCTTAAAAAAGAGTCAGAGTCGGAGTCAATCATTTTCACTCAGAGTCCGCAATCTGTCATGAATGCAGAGTCAGACTGATTTTGAGGCAAAGAAGTCGGAGTCGAAGGCTCCAAACTAGTCGGAGTCGGTCATTTTCCTTCTGACTCATCAGCCCTGGTATCTAGGACCTCCTTCGTTTCGTCAGATCGGCAGCAGTTGTTATTGGATCATCCCCGGCGATAAGCAGGTGATGCACTCTCACAGCGGCAGATTGACACTTTCCCCCAAGTGCGCATGAAATGCCTCGTGACACTTGCTCCCTTCACACACTCTTTTAGAATCCCGAGAAACAGGTGTCGCCTCCGAATCCTTCCTGCAAGAGTTCAAGCCTTTCTGTGCCAGAAATGTTATCGAGTGCTTCCAGAGGACATGTGGCTCATCCAGAGATCTTACCCACGCCCTGTTTAGGAAATTTGGACTACTGTTGACTGTGCGCTATGAATTTGAACGAGTTCTACTTTTCGGGGGCTATTTATGGTTCGTACTTGCTTTTCCCACATCACATTTACACTTGTCAGATTGTTGCGGTCGAATATTTCATGCCGCATGTCAATCAAATATGCGATGCAACGTGGAAGGGACTGAAAAGAGAACAATTGATATCAAATTGTTTCAAAGTTGTTTATGAGAAAATCAACGACGAACGTTTTAAGTTTCAAAGCAGGTTGCCAGCTGTCGTTGCAAACATACGGTTCTTTGTTAATAACTTTTCTGGTTGAAGACCGTGGTGTAATTGGCATGTTTCGGGGAGGCACCTCTTTTACAATGCGAAAATGCTTAGAGGTTCTGTTCAGTAGCAGTGATTAGTTAAAAAGGACGTGTCTTCAGTCTCAGTTCTAATCATGACAATAAAAAATATTGTAACGTCCACAAAACGCAAAAATCAGTCAGAACTCGACACCCGTTTCGGGTTTGCAATGAGCCCTTTTTCAGTGCAAAAGGGAAAAATGAGCTTATGGAAGAAACGAAATCCATGGGATCTCTCTTTCAATGTAGAAAAATTAATCACGGGGGAAAAGGCTTTCCACAGAGATTTCTTGTTTTCACTTTTTGCACTAAAAAAGGCTTAATTCTAACCTCAAAACACGTGCATGCAATTCGTACTGCTATTCGTGCAATTTTTTATGTTATACGTTTCTAACTTTTCGCACGAAAGTAATTATTTTAATTGTATATGTCATTGTTAGGTATTTAAGTTTTCAAGTACTTAGAGTACTAAATGTGAAAAGTAATATTTCGTGAATTTTTTTTTGTGGTATATAAGAGTAATGCATTGGTTCCGGAAGTTGAAAACTTTTTCCCACTGATTACGAGGTTTCTTGCATTTCCGAAACGTACGTACGCAATTTAATTTACAATTTGTACTGTTCAACTAAGGTTGTCTCATGCACAGGTTTGCGCATAAAGGTTGAGAAATGGTTACTCCTTCAGGGACATACCCTAGAGGGGGGATTTCGCAATCTCCCCCTCCCCCTCCCGTTCAGGAATTTTCTTCTCTCTCGAATTTTCGGCTCCTAAATTCGGGAATCACCGAAACTCATTTTTTTTAATCAAAGAAAATAATTAAAACTAACTATATTCACGTCAATATTCCCCCCCCCCAGCTACGCCACTCTAGTTACTTCCAATTTGTTTATGATATTTCGGATGTGAGGGAAATCTGAATTCAGCAAGAAATTGTAAGAAAGGGGGGAGGGGAGCTGAAATGATTTGGAAAACAAACAATACTGAGCTTGTATAATTAGTGTGGCTAATAATGCCTAATGCGAATTGGTTTCCTTTTGAGTGGAAAATTTCTCTACAGGACGATAATGGTCCTGACGCTCCATTTCATCAATGAAACTCGAGATAACGGCTATATCAATATGCTTCAGCCCAATCTCACAATCATAACAGTTACCATGATGAATATTCTGTCACTTATTTTACAACTTTTTAAATAAAACAACGTAACTTCTTAAAACAAAAAATACCACGCTTTGATTACGTTGCATTGCATAATTTATTGATTGACATATATTTATGCGTGGTTTAGTTATGTAAGAGACCCCCTGAGTCAAAATGTGACCACCGTTTTCTTTCTACACATTCCACTTTTTCGGAATAGCGCCCTCCAATTTTTTTCAGTTTTCGGTAGTTTCAGAGATTGTTATTTTTATTCGAGGAGAGGGGGGGAAGAGGAAGCATTATATTATCCATTAACACTCTTTTAAGGGGCTAGAGAGGTGCAAAGTTCAATGAACCTTTTGGGAAAGTTGGGAGACTCAGGGGGTATTCCCCCCTAAAATATTTTTTAAATCATGAAAACTGATCTTTTTTTCTAGCGATTTGTTTTACAAATTTTTCTCTCATTTTTAGGCATAAAACCAGAGCATTGGACTCACTCCTATGAGCTCCATACTCGAAAAAATTTTTACGTTGTGAAATTTTTTAAAAAACATTATTGGAAGCATCGCATTTTGCATAGTAAGAGTTGCATTGCAGATCTTCAATAAAGAACCTCCCCGTATTATTCAACATAATTCACTGACATAACTAAGATAAAAATAATCTTAACTATGCTTATAGTATAGCATTAATGAATATTTATATTTCTGCGGATGAACTGTCCCCGTTATTTTTCACTATTTTAAGAAGTGATAAAAAATGGAGCGGTGTATCTCCATAAATATAAATATCTATTTATTAATGCTACTTTATAAGCATATTTAAGTTCACTTTTAATCGTTATTATGGTGGGAATGTAAGTTGAATGAAATTGAAGAAGTTATTTACATGAAATTTACTGTTTTTTGCCCATAACAAAAATGATCTAACAAAGGTAAGGCACCTTAGAGCATCATCTATCCATTGAAAAAAAATCCCGTTAAATACTTTTAAATGGAAATGCTTTTTGCTCAGAGCTGTTGTTGTGCGTTGCTAAACGAAGTTCAAAGAAAAAAGAAAAATGTGGAAAAACTGCTTTTTAAAATTTTTGTCCTGGAATCAAGAAATTCAAATAATGTTCCATTAATTACATTGTAAACTTATTATATCGGTTTTTGTTAAATAAGAAAACTGCTTTTGTTGATTTTTTGGTGTGCTTTCAATTTAAAAATCTTCTTCTTTAACAGATTGAGGCTTCAAAGAATAAGAACTCGTTTGCTTATTTCTCACATTTGTGGAAATGTTACAAAAATCTTCTCCAAAAAAGCTTGTTTATTCGTATTTATTAAATTTATGAGAAACATCATCACACTTCCCAAATGCTTAACGTATCATCAAGCTGTTTTGGAGAGGAAAGATAAATTATTTTATGTGATACCACTTACGAATCCATAATTGAATTTACAACATAGCTTCTTATTGAGTGTAACGTTTAAAACCTTGTCTGTTCTTTTCAAACGTCTGCGCCTATGATACAGCTCTCTCTATCATCAAGTTGTTTCTCTGCTTCTTTGTGCTGCTGTCCATTTCGTAAATGAGATTCCAGAAAAGAATCTGTTTAGAATCATTTCATTTTCGCTTCCGATGATTTAAAGCACTAGTGATTTATATGCCACAGATTGCTTTTTCGAAGAATAAATCTCGATCGATGAAACTGGTTCTGGTTTTTCACAAAAGTGATGTGTTTCATCTTCTCATTCTTATACATAGAAAAGAATCACGTTACTTGATCAGGATAATGAGTTAGTTTTTATCAGGGACCGGTTACCTGTTAAGATGTCTGGGGGTCTAAGGCTAAATAATATTTTGGGGCCCTCTGTATTCAAACATTGCAATTTTAGCCATTGGATAGAACAATTTTAGCCATTGACTCTAACAATTTTTGCTGTTTTGTAGCCCCTAAATAGTGGGGGCGCTAGTCAATGGTCTATTGAACAATCAGGCCTTGCAACTAATGAATAGGAAAGAATTTGATTGTTGTAAGCATTTGTAGCACCTCATTTCCTTATTATCGGGAGAAAATGATAGTAAATTGCCGTGACACAAATTATCATATCTTTCTCCTTATAAAATTTATTCCGAGTTTCATCTCTTCTGTATTGTACAGTGCACATGCACTATCTTTCTCTCTCACTCTTACGCTTGTATAGCTGTCCATAAATGATGTCACATTTTTTTTCTTCAAACTTGATCCCCCCCCGGTCACAAAGTGTCACACTTAACTTTACCCCTCCCCTCGTCATAATGTCACGAACCTCCCCCCCCCCTCCTCAAAGCGAGACATCGCTTGTAGACGACCTCTCACAAGATAGTAGAGGACTAATTTATCAAAAGGAAACATATCCATTTTCGAAAAATGTTCAGGAGGTGAGAAAAATGAATTAGGGTAAGGAGCAAAACAGTTTTATCAACTTCTGGGTACAAAATTGAGCACAAAATCGCAGCAAGGCATGGCCCAAAGTAATGAATGTTTGTGTAAAAAAAAACAAGGAGATATAGCCATCTTAATTTTGGATATGTGCCCTTTTGAACGAAAACCTGAATGTTAAAAATTCCAATTTCACCAAAACTCCAACATTTCACCTTCTCATATTCTCTTAACAAAGTACATGAACCTAAAAGTAGTGGATTAAAATTTGAGGATTTTGAGCATGTGTTCCTTTGGATTTAAAAGTCTTCGTACTACAGATTCTTTCAGGATGTGTCCCCTTTTGTTCAAAATAAAACGTGCAGGGGACGGATTTGTTACCTTTTGATCAAAAAACCACACTTTACCCTTAAATAAAAGAGGGTTTTCCACGTTTGGATTTCTTGAGAGTAATTAATTTCATAAAGGTCATCTGAAAGATTTAGAAAATGTCATAAAATGAATTTTTCTAAAAAGTGGATATGTTTCCTTTTGATAAATTACTCCTCAATAGCGTTTTGCAAAATATAACAAAGAAGAAAAAGAGCAGTATTTTGATGCAAGAAACGAACAGAAAAGTGCAGTTCCTTTTTCTTTTTTTTTGCTAATGGTTACACCATTAAAGTGCCAAACACACTTACCTTAAGAAATAAATACCTTTGCGCAGAGAAGTGTAAAAGGAGATGACCAACGTTTTGTAATACAAAATTAGATTTCTGCAGACACGCGTGTTTGGAGGTTTCAAGATACTTCCTTTTAAAAGCAAAATAGTGAGCTTTTGGATGTAAAGATATCCGGTCCAACAGCTCACTATTTTGCATTGAAAAGGCGGTTCCTTGAAACCCCGAAACACGTTTCTGCAGTACTCTAATTTTGTGCAACGAAACGTTGCTTTTTTCCTTTTACACACTTACCTTGTTCTAGTATTTGAAGATGTGCAACCCTTTGAGGCACAGAAAATAAAATTACTGAGCTGAGATAGGCTGAGAGCAAAGTAAAGGGTGTTTCTTTTTAGAGGTAGAGAACTTTAGGTTTAAATAAAACACAGTTAAATGTTGTTAATTGCCATGAATGTTGCTTTATTCGAAAGTGATTCTTTGCCATTTTTATTTAAATATGATTTCTGTCATATGGCCACCTCGGGTGGCTCGGGGAAAGTCTAATCGGAAAGTTCAATTTTCTCACTTTTTTGCAGTAATAGAGGCCGTATGTCAGTAATAAGGTGGCGAATGTTCTCTTCCAAAACGTCAATCGTCTGTGGCTTATCGGTGTAGACCAGAGACTCCACATAGCCCCACAAAAAGTAGTCTAGCGGTGTTAAATCGCATGATCTTGCAGGCCAATTCACGGGTCCATTGCGCGAAATTATTCGTTCACCGAACGTTTCTTTCAATAAATCAGTTGTGACACGCGCTGTGTGGCATGTTGCATCGCCTTGTTGTCTATTCATGATGTAATGGCAAACCGAACTGAACACAAAACAAGTGACAGCTATCAAAATGGCACACATATCAAACAGTGTTATCAACTTAAACTTCTATACCTCTAAAAAACACCCTTTAGATTCTGTTGAAGCCACTGTGTCAGTCGACTGATTAAAAGGAATCAACTAGGTACACTCAAATGAAGTCATTATGCCTCATCTTATTTTCACGTATCACTGGTGGAGGATTATTTAGGGGAACTGGGGGGAACCGTGTAAATGTTTATCATTATTTTCGTCATTTGTATATACCTTACAATTTTTAAAAAGGTCTTACTTATTTTCCACTTGTATATCAATATTTAAAAATGCTCACATACGTTTAATAGGTAGAAGAAGGAGATTAAAAACAAAAGAGCTTTTTATTTTTCATCAAAGTATATTTATTTCTGTATTTACCACAACAATTCAGAAATTAACAATTCTGGTAATATTTTTATGTTGCACAAAAACATTAAAAAAGCTCGAAATTAAGGGTAACGATGTAGTGTGTACAGAGCATTAAATTTATTAACTAATTAAACGTTTTTTTTCCCGAAAGTCTTTGTTTTGCCTATTCCTTATATTTTTAGCAAAACATTCATTGAAATATGTTACTAAAACTTAAGAAATAATTTAATTACGATAAACAAAGTTAAAACTGCTTTTCCTTGCGTTTGCGGCATTTAAAAATACTCCCGATTCTACTCATGCGTGCTGTTTTGTGTGTTTCAGATCTGCCCCTGAGCGTCAAGATGCCGTCATCGCCTGACACTCTCATCAAAAATACCACATCTGCAACAAATGGCAGTCTCACAGGTGGGTCCACTACCAAACTATTTTTCTCTCTCTCTCTCTAACGATACATATAAAACAAGTAATTTATATGTAAAATAGTAATTAAAGTCAATTTCTACTTAGGTCAACAAAGAAAAATTTTATTTTAGTTACTTGTTATTTAAAAATCACAATTGAGATAAATATGTATGTACGTATGACACACAATGTGAAGTGGCAAAATAGAAATTAAATTTAATTAGTGGAATAATGTTTGAAAATTTTTATTGGCATTAAATATTAACTACAATTTTTAAAAAATGTATTTAAACTAGAGTGGATGAATAAAAAATATTTTATTGACGATTGAAATTTCGAACAAGATGCATAAACATATTTTTGTGAAAGTGTGAACCAGTAGGAATTGAATTAATAACTTAATTTGATCCAATAAAATGGTTTAAAGCTTTTTAGTAAAATAAAACGGTTTGGTGCGAAACAGATTGATTTAGAAAAAAAATAATCAATGGATTTGCTTCTATCTTGAAGCAGACATACAATAGAATTAGCGCAGTGTTCAGGCTCGTTTAACGGCACATCGATGTCAACAGGTTGCTAACTGCTAGAAGCTATCGGAATCGTGCAGGAGGAGAGGAGGATCACGGGCAAGTTGTTTCCTTTGCATTAGCACTGTTCTTGCAGAAAAACAACTTCTACAGAGTTCTTAAATTCAACTGACAATTAACGTAGGATTGGCTTGACTTCAATACTTATCCACCATTTTAGCGATAAATCAAAGTCATAAGAAACCAAACTGCTTTTTTTTTTTTTTTTTTTTTTTTTTTAAGTGTCAACAATTCATGTTTTTATACAGTACCTTTTTAATTTTCTTGTAATCAATGACACACTATAAAGAGATTGAGTACGCATTCAGTAAAAAGGACTATTAAAATTTTTATCTTTTGAGATTTATCACAGAAATAAATGATTCTAACGCTCTGTTGAAAGTTTTTTACTTCACTTTAATTGCAAGTGTTTATTTTTTAATCTCAAGGTGGTGTGTTGTCGATTGCAAGGTAAAATAAATGCTGAGTGCTGAGTCGGGTTGTGGCAATATGCCCTTTGAAAGCACGATAAGTGCGTGAATGGTGTTCTTTTTGGGGACATCATTCTATGGCTTAGAAATAATCTTGTTCCACTTATTTTATTTTATACTTTTTGTGGTTATTTCAACTTTTTTTAAGTACTAAGAAAACTTTTAAAGGGCAAAATTTATCATACTTAGCCAGAGATATGTTGTGTTCTCTAGAAGTTTTCAGCATTCTCGATGCGACATTTCAAGAGAAAAAGGGTAGATGAGTTAAGTTTGAAAATAATCAAGCGTGTTGTTGAAGCGTTTGCGTTTGTCTGCGAAACATTTATCAATGCTTTAACCCGGATTTATGAATAGTAGCCACTGACTACTATAGTCAGAAAAAATGGTAGCCACTTTTTTACTTCTGGTAGCCGTTTTTAAGAAAAAGTATGCACGCAGCGCGAAAAGTAAATACCTTATTCGATAGTAGTAATATTAACAACGTAAAAGATTATGATATTCTAAGGAAAAAACGATCAAAATTCCATTGGAATTTTTTTTTAATATAAAGATATCAGTATACAACAAAAGGAAATAGGAAACAGTTTACAATTTTTTTAAAGTGCATGCATTCAATGAAAACATGTGACAGCTTATGCAGGTTTTGGTTTATTTATTAGTCCGAAATGTTTCACCTAACACGATTATTTTTCATGGAATTTGAATTGTAAAAGGCCGTAAACGCAAAAAATTAACCCTTTACCAAAAGAAAAGAAAAGAAATCGCGATTGTAAAAACAGACCTTTTTTAAACACTGGGTATTGTGGAAACATTAGGAATGGGGTGGTTTCCTTCAGTCAAAAGTACTACTTTTAGTAACTGAAATTAATAGAATAAGCAAAAATAATATATAGGCTTAGAAAATACTTTCATTTTCCCAACAGTTATTTTTTAATTAATTCTTTAAATGTCCAATTTTTCAAACAAGGCGTGGTCTTGATGACGTCACAAATGAAGCTCTTTGGCGCTTCTTTTTAGCGTTTCCACGTTATGATAATCAAGAACCGAATTAAAATTGCGCTCTACGCTTGCTATCAGCATTATCAATGCCAATACACGTGAGTAAAGATGAGAATTAAATATTTAGCTCTGTATTTGGCAACACTGAATGGCATTTAATAATTTGTGATGTCATCCGGCTGAAGCGCAAATAATGAAAGCGAACCGATTTAAGTAATTTTTTAAAAATATTTAACTTAAACCAATAATTTAAAAAATGGTCAGATCCTATGTTTTTAAACATGCTCTTTCAGAAAAAAATACTTTTAAAATTTTGGAAACGACCCCATTATTATAGATATTGTTTTCAACAAAAAAGAAACACTTGGTTACCATTTTCGGCGAGTTGGATTTGATTCTTTGGTAGCTATTTTCAATGAAATGGTCGCCAATTTGCGACCGTTAATCTAGAGCCTAATCTTTGGCACCGATTTCTTTTATGGAATTCAGTGCAACTATTTTTTATTGTTATTAGTTTTTACATTATCAAAATAAAAACGAACGAATAGTAAAGTTTTTAATTTTTGATTTATGTTAAAATATTATAAACTGAAAATTGTTTTCTTTTTCCAGGTGTAAACGGCAGCCATTCTCCGCACCCACCCGGAGACGGGGGCACGCCCTCTCCCCCAACTTCCGGGGCAGATGGGGGGACGAGGGGCGGTACCCGGGCGCTGGGCAAAGTGAAGCGTTTCTTGGCCACGCTGAGGCAGTTCGCCTCCGACTTGTCGGTAGAGACGGGCGATCGTGTCCACAGCCTCATCATAGGACTCGTGGTGAGTGCCGCGAAAAAGCATGAGTCGATCGTTGCTGCGTTGTATTTCCACTTGTATAAAAATATCTAGTTTGTACACGAATAGGACTTATTTAGATTATCTCTCGTTGATGTCAGTTATTAAGTCTTAAATAAGACTAAAACAAACAAACAAAAAAAAAAAAAATCAGTAAATATGCATAAATTACATGTAAGATCTTTTTGTCAAGTACTATGCTGAAACTGGAGAAAAATAGAAAAATCACTTTTGTGCGTCGTCTCGGAGCAACAGTAAGATATTTAAATCCGAAAACCACAGTAAGATATTTCACGGAATTTGGAACACGCCCCAATGCATTTTTGAAGCCCCTTTGTTTGGCGTAAACCTTTTAACATGTGCAGTTTTGAGTCAATTTCGATTCTCTTATGTCGCGGAAACCCATCGCAATTACAACATTTGCGACGTGGTGAATCCGCCACTGCACAATTGCAAGGTTCACTGATTCAGATTAGCTTCCGAGAATTAATATTTTTCTTTCCATGCTTAACTGTGATTATAAAAGCAAATTTAAAGGGAATAACATTATCAAATGAGAGCTTAGAAATGAAATGTCACTAAGCAAGTAAGTTGATTAGAAAAGGATTTTTATTTATCGCACATTGTACACTTGTAATGCATAATTACAGATGTTTTCTCAGTCATATCATGTTTATTCATTTATGTTTATTGTTTTCAGAGTTCCTCGCTATCTGTCGAAGACTTCCACCATAAGATCCAAGAAATAACCAACTACCCTTTGAGGCCGTTTGCAGTCCCTTTTCTAAAAGTAAGTGTCACGTTTACTAAACTCTTAAGACATCTGATTTCGGTAGCACAGGACTGCTTCCCAACCGCTAACAGGAAATTAATTTGTATTTAAATGTCATGTAACAATCCGTCGCAACGCCAAATTTGAATGCAGTCAGGATGCAATTTCAATTTTTCAAAGAAATAAATAGGTATTTTTTATATTTTAAGTTAATGCTAACAAATAGTAATACGTCTATCAGTGATCCCCAATTTAATTGTGCACCAACGGAATGCTACTCTGAAGTCAATTGACATTGATTCAGAAAAAATAATGCTGAAGTAAAAAAATCATAGGAGTAGTTAATTGTGTTAGAATATTGTACATAATTCAGTTCAGGGGTATAAAACTCATTGTATTTGAAAAATGAGTTTTTCTGACTCATGGCCAAGCATTTGGCTTGGAAACAAAAGTCCCGGGCTCTAACCTTGTCCTTGATCTCAAAAGCCATTTTAGTGAGCTGGATAGGAGATTCTCAAGCTTTTTCTCGTTCGACGCACTGCAGATATCCACCCTTAGAAGTCCTTATTTATTTCCATTCGATTAAACATATGTATGGCAGCAAGTCTAACGCCCATGCTAAATCCACACTACGACATAATTTCAGTCGAAATATGTCCTATATCACCATTTCTCTAACTTTCCTTTCTCTATATCCCTTAGTCTCACTTACCATTGCTGCAAGCGGAGTTGGTGCATTTTGCACGTCTGGCAAAACAGAGCCCCCAGCAGTATCTGCGCCAGCACGAGCACGCCCTCCTGGATTCTTTGTCCGGATCGGAGCCTCCCTTTGAGATCTTCCAGGACAGAGAACCACAGCACAACGGGAAGAGGAGATCGCCGCTGCACAGGTGAGAACACATCCGATAGCGGCAGCACAGGGTTGCCTACCAGACACCAATGAAAAACCGGTTTTGTTTCTAGCATATTTGTTTCTGTCTAGGTGAGAATCATAAAACAAGCTTGAACCAACCAATGATTGAAAGAGGAGTGCGAAAGCTTGTCATGTGACAATGAAGAAAATGACTTGTCTTCGCAAAATAGGTAGCTCCAAAAGGGAATAATAGCTTATTGTTATACTTTTTCTGAGTGTAAGACACTCCTCTCAGCAAATTGCCCTCCTTTGCGAGGTGGAAAAAGAAAAGTGAAACAGAAATAAAGGTTTTACAGAACTTGCGGTTGAATACAAATTGTCTTTGAACTCTTTAACTGTCCTGAATCCCGATGCCAAGGATGCATTGAAGAATCATGTGCATAAAATGTTCAATTCCGTTGACCATCCCCAATATATTCCATCCTGACGCATGACGCCAGAAGGGTTGAGGCAGAGTAAAATATATATATGAATATTCAGGAAGCATTTTTTATACAGCAATCTGAGGTGCAGAGGACAAGTATTCTAAAAATGCTTCTGACTTACTAACTAATAATTCCACCACTTCAACTCAACGACACGATGTATTACTGGATTATGTCCCAGTTCCCCTCAAAAATGTCACATGGTGTCAATCCGGAAGGACTAGAGCTCGTTTTTGTCATCACTGTGTGTAAACACAATGCCGCATTTTGCCTTCTATGGATGATATGAATTAATCCAGTTGTTTCAAGGGTGACCATATGCAAAATTGTTAGCGGGGGGGGGGGGGGGGGGCTCAGATACTTTCCCCATGGTTTAGCTGGATATTTTCCCCATGGAAACTAATTTCAGCAGAGATTAGAGTCATTAAAATTTAAAATGTTCAATAACTTATTCATTAATGACAGGAGAAGAAATGTTTTTACATTTTTAAAGTAAAAAAAGTACTAAAAGCAAGGAAGTTCTAATTTCTAAGGGTTGGGGGCTCGAGCCCCCCTCCCCCCCCCCCTTGCTTCCTTATCAGGGCACCTTTGAGTTGTTTGGATATCAAGTTCATTTGAATCATTAAGTGGCCTTTTTTCCCTATCCCAAGGTACTCATCACTACACTGTGACAAAGGACTTTAATTCAAAACTTCTGAAAGATGCACCAAAACTGTTTGCTCAAGATACATCGGGTGGAATCAAAAAATAAATAAATAAGTACATTGAAACACGGCTAATCATTATCTATACGCTGATTAGTCTCTGTGTTGATATTGATAGAGTTTTATTACTACTCTTAAGTATAACTTCATAGTAAATAACCAAGGTGAAAAAAATTTTTCAAGGCTGAAGAGTCGGAGTTTGGAGTCCAAGACTTAAAGTTAGAAAAGTTGGAGTCTGTCATTCTCCCACAAAGGGTCCCGTAACTCTGCCAGTTCTTGTGGGGTCGGAATCAGACTAAGTTTGGAGTAGAGAGTCTGAGTCGAAGGCTCTGAAATCCTCAGAGTCGGTCATTTTCACTCTGACTCCACAACCCTGGGGTTTCTTTAGAGCAGTCAATAAAATTTGATCAAATAAAACTAGAAAAAATTTGGTAAATTTAGTAAATGAAGCTGATGCATCATTGTTTTCGTCCTTAGGAATGGAAAGCTGGATCCCGACTACGGCGACTTGAACGGGGATCTCCCCCCGGCCAAGCGCCACCAGATTGCCCTCCCCCCTTCAAACTCCAGGACAAGTCCCACCTCTGCACTACCTCCAGGACTAAGCCTACGCCTGGCCGAAGAGCATGCATTCAGGGACGGGCGCCTAGACCGATACGAGAGGCTCGAACGAGAGTTCTATAGACCGCTCTATGGTAAGTTTTTCCTAAATTTTGAATTGAAAATACTTTTTCCATTTTGTCTGTATGAGCCAATTGACTACATTGACTAAAAAGTTGGTCAGTGGAGGCATTTTCAAACAGTGTTAAGAAAATTCTTCATGCAATGGAGAGAAGAGGATCATGGATGGGTTTGGATTGTTCTTGCTGTATTTTAATACGTTTGTTTTAATGAGCATTTCAATCTCCCCCGTTAAAGAGGGGAATTGTAACACTAACATTATTGCATTCTAAGTTGATGAGACTAACTTAACAGTTTCTGCCAAACAGAAAGAGGTAAAACCAAGACCATGCACCTTCCGTAGGGATATGGCCTCAGACATCCGCCTTATACGCGAAAATGTAAAATGCTTTACCTCTTTGGCTTATTTCTTAAATCACTGCAAAGTGGCAATTTCAAGCTCTAGAATTTTGAATAGCTTTTATTATGCAAGAAAAAAAATCTTACAAACGTGTGGGTAAATAATATTTTAAAATTCAGCCATATTGTTTATTCCTAGTTGAATACCGTCATTATCAGTGGGGTTTTAAAGACGAATAAAAATGTTTTAAATCTAAGTCTGCATTTTGCATCTAATCGTATAAAAAACAATATTGCACTCAGCGCCATCCTCCGCCGATAAGCATTTCAACTTTTGTTTTTGCTGGAAATGAAATCCTTCTTGAAAAATATTACAAAGTTGGTCACATTTGGAAAGTGTTCCCTTTTATGGATATTTCAAAGTGAAAATTTTTCTATAAACGACTGCATATGTGACTCCCGAGTACTCATTTGTATAAATTTGTGAATTTCTTGTTAATTTAATATTTTTTACTGTTGCTTACGAAAGAACCTCATGAATAGCAGAATAATGAAGAAAGTTGTAATAGGTAGCTACTGAAACAGCATATTAAGACATTTTTTGATGCAAAAATTACTTGCCCTTGAGCCCCAGTTTTCAAGATTTTATGAGCCGAAATTTTGAGAAAAGCTCCAAATTTAAAGATCTGGCGAGAGATTGGAAGCACCATATGATTTCATCTTCTGCATATGGCATAGATCATCCATCTGCAAAGCGTGTGGAAGACGTCTTCCATTACTCAACGAAAGTTGCTAAATTTGGAGTTTTCTAAAATCTTCAGCAGACTTTGAGACCTCGTAATATTTCGATAACGGAGATACGAGGGAAAATAATTCATGCTTCCAGGAACATGTTTTACTATGCTGTAGTGGGCAGGTAATCGGCAGTTTCTGCAGAAATGAGGTTTAGAGACAGTTGCAGATATGCGTTTCGGATTAAATATTAACAATAGGGAATAGTTGAAATTTAAAAAAAAAAAAAAAAAGATAAATGAAAAACTTGCAGTTATTGCCCTTTACATGCCCAGTGCAGTATGCTACTAATTAATTTCTTTTTTAATTATTATGCTCATTATCCTATAGTTTCCTGATTACAATATTTTCCTCATATTTTCTCTAACCTCTCCACTTCCATACAATTCTACTTCCTTTTCAAACAGGACACTTGAGCCGAGACTTTGTAGAAGACAGAGAAATGGACGAAGAATGGCGAAACATCCACACAGTACGTTGAACCTTGATGTCATATGTTTTATATGTCGGCAAAAACTTTTTTTCTGTTAATGTTGGTGACCATCAGTTATGCATTTCATTTATATTATTATATACTATCAATATTCAGTAGAATAAGTAGTATTCAAGTAAGGTTTTCAGATTCCACCCCCCCCCCCCAGACAGAGGGGAGCGCTGTGTATTTGTTTTTCAAGGGGGGTAGTTATAAATGACAGAGATTTGTTTTGCTTTCTACAAACATCCAAGACGAATAGTCCCGGCAAATTTGAAACCCTGAAAGGCAACATTCTATTTCAACCTACACTGATAGATAACCCTTTCATAGTACTGAAATGGATGGAAAGTTTTCAATAACCTGCACTTAACTGTGGCAAGAGAAGTATTAAGATAATCTTTTTTTTTTATTAATAAGTCAATGTTTATAAGTTTTTTTACTACCTGAAATGCTGTTTTAGCGAAAATATTTTTAATACTCTCTTACTAATCTTTACAAAATTTAAAATTCAATGTTTTAATTAACATCAGAATATATCTGTACCTACAAAATTAATTATGTACATAGCTAACTACCTAATGTTTAGCACATGTTCACTCTAATATACTTGAATAATTACTATACTACCATAAATGATTTTTTACTTTACCTTCAAACAGGAAAAAAAACTTTCACTCATCTCAAGTATATTTTACGTTTTTTAAAGAAATTCATAGCCCTTAATTCTTACCTGATTCGCCTTTTATTTTTAAATTTTCAGCTGTGTCTTTTACGAGTAAAACCCAGTAGTTTAAATGATTGCTTTAGTACTGAGAGAATCTAACAATTACTAAAAACGATGCCTTATATCTTTGTTTCCTTCGTGCACTGTCATTTCTAGATAAGTTCTTGAATTGAAAGATTTAAAAATGAGATATCTTTTTTGATTCGCTTTAGCAAATGTTAGGAACATTTGTTTTGTTGGCTTAATATTCATATGCATTTCACTTTTAAAGGAAGACGTGATATTTAAATTAGAAATTTAAATCTAATCTGTAGAGTTGCAATGCATGTTATACCATTCAAAAGGTATCCCTCTATGTTAATGCAGATGCTGAGCTGTATTCTGGGAATGGTGGAAAAGACAAAGAGGGCACTTTGCATCCTGCAGCACAGAGCGGAATTCTCTGGAGGGAGCGTGTGGGCCCCCAGACCACCCTCCGACCCCCCGGATCCAAAGAAGATCGCCTCCCACTTCCGAAGGGCAGAGGACAGAGTGACTGAGGCCCGAAGAAGGGCAGGTAAGGAGTAATGCCTTTCTTAATTTGATTCTACATTCTACTAGCCTAAAAGACAGACATGGATCAAAAAGATAACTTTCGGCTGCAAGCAACTTTCCAAACGTTTGTGTCGGGCCCCCAATCTGAAATGTTTATAGCTATAATTTATTTTACGAGAAGTGATAGCTGATGCAAACAAGGGCGCCCATATGGGAGGAAGGGGGCAAGTGGGGGCTCAAGCCCTTCCCCCCATAGATTTTAGAACTTCCTTGCTTTTAGTACTTTTTTCTTTGCAAAAATGTGAAAACATTTCTTCAGCCGAAATGAATAAGCTATCAAAAATGTCTAATTGTAATAACTCTAATCTGCACTGAAATCAGTTTCCATGGGGAAAATATCCCGCTAAACGATGTAGAAAATATCTGAGTCCCCCCCCCTTCCAACAATTTTGCATATGGGCCCCCTTGGATACAAAGAGAATTGCTGTTTTTGTCTCCAATGTTTGCCACATTTAGTTTCCTTGCCGAATGAAGGTTCTGTTCCTACTAATGCACGATGTAGTTTCCACCTAATAAATTTTACCCAAAAAGAAGCTCACTTTTCCTTCTTTCAGAGGATACTTGTTTAGTTTGGAACATATTGCTTTTAAAATGATACTTAGAAAGAAAAAGCGAAAGTCTAAAAAGTTTCATGTCTCCAAAACGTCCAATTCATAGTTTTCAACCTTCCCAGCATTAAGCCGACAGCAATACCACTAGAAATCTGTATATCGCGCTGCTTTGCTTACCCCCTGTTATTTCAAGTGGAGCAGGGTAGGAGAGAGTTGTATCTTGGGACATTTCAAAGGCGATTATTAATCATTTATTTGCCGTAGCATTAGGCAACAAAGTTTCATTGCTGTTGCACTCTGAGTCGAATCAGTATTGTAGTAGCGTCTGATCATAGTCTGTTTTATCTTGCAGTGGCAGAAGAGGTGGAGGCAAAGCGGCAGGAGTTGCAGAGGGTAGCTGCCTTGGGTGAGGGCAAAATGGCTGGAGAGCGATACCGTCTGGAGAGGTTGTTAGCGGAAGCCCGAAGACAGGCGGCGGAGGACGCCCTTGCCCTGGCCACACAACAGGAAGAGGCCACAGAGGTAAGTTTTGCTTTTTTAGCTGTCCCTTGACCAATTCGCTGTTCCTCCATTCTTTTAACTCTCTGATTGTTCAATTATTTTTACGAAGCCACTTCAAAATAGTATTGTGGCGTGTTGGTAGTATGTGTGGCATGCTGAGTGGAAAGCAAGTAGTTACCAGGGGTAAACTTAACATTTTTTATTTACACAGCTATTTACAAGATTTAGAAATGATCCATAGTTAGACAGATTTCTGGAGAGTCAGAAAGCATGACTGACCTCTCCAAAGTTTTTGATCGTTCTCCACGTTTCCGAGTCAGCCGCGCCCCAGCCCCCGCAAAATTCATCTCCCCTTTTTATTGGAATATAAACGGGGATTCTCTCTGTCCTTTCCCAAGGATGCTGCTGGTCCATGGATGCAGGTGATCACCCTGGGAACGGAATGTTAAACTTGAGCCAAAACGGCCAAAGGTCAGCTTGGGGGCGGAACATAGTATTTTATGGATTTGAAAGAATTCGATGCAGCTGGCTTTGAAGCGTCGGAATGAGTAAAAAGTGTGGGAAACAGTGGCATCCGTTGACAGAAAGCGTACTATGCCACAGTATGCATATTTTTTATGTATATAAAAAAATACATGTATTAAGTTTACAAAAATATCACTAAAATTTATTTTCAGTATGATAAAACTCAAAACAAAGTTAAAGGAAAAGTTCTACTTCATATTAAATTCAATTTTTTTTAGAAACCCCCTCCAGACAATTTTTTGAGAACCAAACAACACACTTTCGAAGAAAGTCTTTCTTGATTTAATTATGAGGTATGTGGCTTGCAAAATGAACGAGTAATCAATCTAAATACTTTCAGAAAAGCATATTACTGACATTTAAACGATGAAATTGCCGGATAAGATTTTAGAATACGCTATGCACATGGAAAGAGCAAAATTTGCAACTCCTACGTTGCTCGTTGGGATCGCAGTGAGAGGGGTAACAAATTAAATCCATAACCCCTTGAGATACAATGACATAGAGAGCTCAAAGATGGTGTCTCACAGCTGGGTAGTCGAGGTCGTGGAAATTCGAGCTCTTTTAAAAATAATCAGTAAAAGCAACAGCTAAAATTAAAAAGAAACCTTTAATGTTATTGCTTCGAATTAGATCGAACGATTAACAATGATCGCATTTCCAAAAAACGAACCTAAGCCACCCCACGACGAACACCCCACCTCAAAAACGAATCATTCTCATTTAGGAGCACGAATCCTTATATGGTTCTCATTCAAATTTGTTCTTGTCAAAGCATTTACTTTCAACTTTTGCACTATCGTCAAAACAATGCATTGTCTAATTGGTAAGAGACATGTAGGTCGTTATAGGCGTTAAAGAATGCTCAAATTTGCAAGTTCAAACAAAAATGGTCAATCTGTTATGAATGAGTTGCAAACAGTATAAGATGAAAAATTTCTTTGCACCCAACTCGAGCGATTTATAGCCATTTGATCATTAAACAAATAATTAGCTTAATAAATTGTATAATTTATTTAATGTTATCTTTTCTTCATTATTTCTTTCTTATTTAAAAGAAATGCTGGATAGATGAGCTTTTACTGTTATGCATACCTTGCATTTATGTATAGATATTTCAAGTACATATTTGTTTCAGAATTGCTGGAACTGCGGTCGGAAGGCCAGCGAGACCTGCAGCGGCTGCAATATCGCTCGTTACTGTGGCTCCTTTTGCCAGCACAAAGACTGGGAGTCCCACCACCGCGTTTGCGGGCAGTCAGGGTCATCGTCTTCAGGGCCCCCCTCCGTGGGTACGCCCCCCAGGACCACTGCCGACCACAGCCCCAGCCCACCTCGAATCAACAATCTCATCGATGTCAAACCACCCATCAAGCTGGACAACATGTGATTTGAATCATACACTCAAAATGATGGCTGATTTTTTAATACGGGTCTGGAAAGGTATCGTTCCTCCATAGATGCCAGGGTTGCCAGATTTCATCTAATGCTCACATCGTCGAATTATTCGTCTTTTTAGTACAAAATTCATAAAAGTTATCGTTTCTATTTACTCCATCATAGAAAAAAAAAGTTGAAATTTGAACAATGACTATTTGCAAAATTTAACTGCCATTATATTTTATTGGGACTTTCTCTATGTTTTTGTTTTATCTGTAAAGTTTACTGTGATATATCCAAAACTTATGCATGGCAAATGAGCAAAAAAAAAAAAAAAAAAAAAAAAAAAGAAAACAAAACATTACTGATTATATAATACAAGATACTAGTGCAAAGATTATTTATGCCTGCATACAGACTAAGGATTCAGTTGTGTGACAGTAACTGTCGTCAAATGGGTGTGATTTAATTTTTTTTATAATTGTTTTTGGTGCTATTAGTGTATATTTGATTGTGTATTGTTGCTTTGAATATTTGAGAGTTTTGGAACTGAAACAACTAGAAAGTACTTTGCGTTTTATACCAGCCAAATATTCAAATGCTTTTCAATATTTTGCAAGCTCAAGACTAAACGCTGAGTTGATGGCTTACATTTTGATTATAAATAGTATTTTATTTTGGCAACCCTGATGAATATATGTGCAATCATTCGAGGCTACCATTGGAATTCATTACTCGCAATTCAAAGCAAAATTGTGAGCTCAAGTCGAAAAACTAGATGGGAGGAGTTGTAACACTTGTAGACGCACAACAGCACTTGATTCTTTTTGCCAAGAAAGTGTTTTCAGAAATCATTTTGTAAATAATGTGTCTTTTGTAAACATTGTGAGTTAATCAACTCTCAAATACACCAAAGACTGAAACAAAGTTGTTACTTTTACTAGATCTAAATTTGATAGATCTGACACAGAGAACCAGAATTGAATTCGTGGTATGATTTGGCCTGTTCATTTCATTAAGAATGAAAAAAGGTTTTCAGATGTAAAAGCTGAAGTTTATAATCAAAATTATTGAAGCCTGTAGTTTCAAATTAATTTCTTTCTTACCAGAATCGTTGCTCAATGGGAAAAAAAAGATCCAAGTATAAGATGGCCGACACAATGGAAATATATTATTTGCTGACATTTGTATTTCTAAATGGATGGAAAGAAACTATTTTCAATGCATTTCATGAAAAGCAGGCACCTTTCTCAGAACTGCATTTATGTTTCTAGAAGTAAGTTTTCACCATTGAACTGTAAATGTATATGTTTGTGTTAGATTGATTTCGAGTCATCACAAGCTGAATAACTGCTTCAAATGTGTGATCTTCAAGCTTGAAATTGTCTTTCTATTACGTGACATTTGTAAATATTCATGAGCATTTTTTATATTCTCTCTCAGTTTTAAGTTTTGTGAAATGCAGGAGTCAAATCATGTATATAATAATCTACATTGTCAGTTGTTGCATGGCTTTCAACTGTGGAAAATGTTGTTGGAAAGAGTTTAGAAAACCAAAGAATAGACCAAAGAACGAGGAAACTTTTAAAATGGTATATTGTGCAATCACTGTAAGAAAGATAAAATTCTTACTGCAGTCATTATTTATACCACAAATAGAGGTAGATGACCTGTACTCCGTTCACAGAAAATTTATATCAAAAGAAAACAACCAGATTATGAAAAGGTTTGGTTTACTGCTATTTGGCCACTTTTGAAGATTTACTCTGGAATAAAAAAAAGTTAAATCAATAATATTTGCTAGCTGCTTGACACATACTATTTCTTCTCCAAGCCAAACACCTGATTGAGGTCGCCAAATGGCACATTTCTTTGTGTACATTTAGTCTATCTGTCCTGTGAATGTAGTATAGTTCCCAAGATGCAGAAAAGTGTTACATGTGTCAAAAATAAAACAAAACAGCTGTATGGTTATCACTTGCCTGAGAAAATTACCCCCCCCCCCTCTCCAGCCAAAATAAGGATTCATTCATATTCTGCATCTTAAGCAAAAAAAAAAAAAAAAAAAATTAGAATGCTGAGCACTTTTCCCGCAACAAGAATGCTCTGGGTAGCTATTGGTGGAACTAAATGTTAATAATATTTTAGGTAGCATTAACATAAGTATAAAATTGTATTGCTTAATTATTGCCAATTTGGATACCTGTAAACAAATTATTCGATTGGAAAGTAATTTCATTCCCCCCACCCTCCGACAGAATTTCATTGTATTTTTTCGCACTTATGCCGTATAACTGTGATATAATTTGAAAGCTACTGTAGCAAGGCTTACTTGTAAAAAAAAGTCCATTTGAATCTAGGCAGTAATTTTTGGTAGGTGACATTTCAAATATGAAGGGTGTAAGCAGAGTTTTCAGCATATCTTACTTTTTGCTATTGGAAAGGAAAAACTTTCGCTCAAAAAATTAAAAAAAAAAGAAAAAAAAAACTGATGTACAAGGAGAAGATATATTGACAGTATGCCAGTACCAGAGCCTAGTTCGCAAAATTTTAATTTGGCAATTTTGATGTTGAAAAGACGCCTTGTTCTGGAAGGCTAATTGAAGCTAACAAAGACACAATAAAGAATGATTAATGCAAAAAGGTGAGTAACAACATCAGTGATCGTTAAACGATTAAATTTGTTCGAATTGAACCGTTTATGACTGTTTGAAAGGATTAGTTTAAAAGTACTGTCGTGGAAAAAACTTTCTGAAAAACCAAAGAATCAAAAGTTTTTCTTCCTAGACATATTAAATAAAACATTATGGAATTCTAGAGTAGCCCCTTACAACTTTTTCCCTCCCTGAAGCTAGCTTTGCAAAATGTAACCCAAGAAGTGCTATAAGTTCTAAGCAGAACCACAGCATATGTAAAAAGTTAGGCGTTGATGCACTGGAATCAATTGCTGTAAGGACTCTAATGAACACAACAGTTTTCTCGCTTTGAATTATTATTGAATCAGAAATCATTATGTGTCTGTCATAACAATTCAAATGTGGTATCAGTCTAAACAAACACACTCATCTCTTTGAGTAAAAAAACATTTTTCTAAGTAAATGAACCTCTCTTATTAATTCACACAGCTTGTAACACATCCTATTTGAAAGACTTAATAATTTGAAAAATGGGCAGGATTTTTAAGTGTTAAACTACAATATGTACTTCACAATAATTCTGCATCAAACACTGACTGAAATTCAACCTAATAATAAATGTAGGGTTCATGGGGGAAAGTCGTTTGAAGCACTTTTTTCATGAAGAATTATTGCAGGTGCATTTTAGTCGCTAATAAGTAATGTGCTTTTTTTAACGATTAAAATGCTTTTTTCCTTTTTAAGACAAAATCTTTTATTTACTGAGCAGACTAATTTCTAAAGCCCGTTAAAACATGAGGACCATGGGACACATTGCACCATAGCAAGGAAAGCAACACAACTCAAAATTTGTGAAACACATACTAGCTGCTGACTTAAAATATAAATTTAATGCTCTTTCTTGCCCCAAAACTTGCACAATGTGACTAATACTGATACATCATTAAATTTTCATAATTTAGAAGAAACATTTTTGAACTTTAAGTATGCATTTTTACTTTAGGCAACAAAAACTAACCACTAAACATCACATCATAATTTTTCTACTTGTATTGTTGTATTTGAGATGAAACTACATAAAGCTACTAGTTAAAAGTTAATTTTCTTGAATGTTTTTTTTTTTTTGAGTAGTGTCACTTTCCTTGCCGGGGTAAGATATGCATCCTACAAGTTCAAAATTAACTTTATAGATCAAAGATACCAAAAATAAATAAATAAAAATATTTAGTTTAAAAATGAAATGTTTTCCCTTTGAACCCTTCAGTTGTTGTGGAAAAAATAAATAAACCAACAGAAATAAAAAATTAAATTCACTTTTTCTTCTGAAGAAATTGCTTCAGTTATGGACATTTTTGTTGATATTCGAACCTTGACCAAATTTTGGTCATCAGAAGTATTCTTCAAACTGTACCCCAAGCTCGCTAAGATGCCAGATTTGAACGTTTGTGGCCAAACAATTTGGCAAGGTTCCTGATGGTTGCCCTTTTCGAATATTGTAAGTCAAGTCTGCACGGACAACAGTAAATGGAACTACACATGATTTGCTTCATGTAGGCCTAAGCATGCTTGTTATTCTCATCTCATGTGATCATTTATGTCTAGTCACGGCTGTTATACCTTTTGTGTTTTTGCATTGAATATTTTACATTTTAAAATGCTATTGTATATAAAAGGAAAATAAAGATCTATATGTAATGAAGTCTGATGTGCAATCACTAGTGTTTTATTGATAACTTTTCCCTTTATCAGAGTATTTCTTTTCTTACCAAAAGTTTAAATGCTCTACCTGGAGTTGATCTCGGAAAACAGTAAAAGCACGGCTAGGGCTGCTGAGTCGAAGGAAAAATGACCGAATGCGTCTCCCACTGCTTTACCCAAAAACAGCCCAACTCTGACTCCGCAAACTCTAGCAGAGTTGACTTGGAAGGAAAATGGCCAACTCCGACTTTTGTAATTTAAAATCTTTGACTCCGCAAGCACTGGCAGAGTTGAGAACTTTGAGGGAAAATGGCTAACTCCTACTTCTTTACACCCCAAAATGAGTCCAACTCTGACTCGGCAGCTCTGCGTAAAGAGAGAGACAAAATATAAAGTTTAACAAAATCTTTTTTCCCAACATTAAAAGGATATAACAAGAAAGTACAGAGCAGTAACAAGAAAGTAATAATTACATCTACGCAAAAGCAATAAGTTATCCATGATTGCTTAAAACATGTAAAACAAAGAAAGTTTAAAGAATTTAAAATATTACTTTATTTGTAGATAAATATGTACATCAACAAGAGTTTTTACACAACCAGCAGCACCTTTCTCAAATCACAAAGAATGTCTCTAAAGGTCAAGCGTCTCCCAAGTAGCAAGTCTGAAAGGTTATCTGCCATTTAAAAACCAAGTTTTACTGTACAAATACAAAAAAAAAAAAATTAATGTCGCAGAAAATTTTCTTGTTTGGTTTCTGGGTAACACTAAAAAGGCACATGACTCACGAGACAAATACAGCATGGGAAAAAAACCAGTACATCACAAAAGTTTCAAAAATTGAGAATTTTAATTGATTAGTCATAATTTTATGTGGAATATGAATCGGCAATTATATATATATATATATAAGTAATTTTTAACAAGTCACTGCCCCGGTTTGCTATGATCACGACAAAATTTAGCCAACCTAAGAACAAACAAAACAAAACTCGGAACAAAAGATGTAGTTTGGAGACTAGAGAAAAATACATATAGTGGATTTTGCTAATTTAAAAAAAAGCGCTGTTTTAGAATATTATTTTAAATAGAAACCAATCAGTCATCATGCAATAACTCGACATTGATACAGTTGTTTACCTATTGTTTTCGTCCTTTATGCACAAAATCAATAAAATTTTTGTAATTGGAAAATATTGCACATTAACACACTCCCCCCCCCCTCCAAAACAAAAAAAAAATCAGATGAATCTACATTTTAGTTCAGTTTTCAACCAAGCATACAGAATCAAACGCACAAAAGTTTATGAAAGCGAGCACATTATATTTGTTCAGTTCTGACAAACATGACACGTTTGTTGATTGCATAAATTGAAAATTTAATCTAATATAATCACAATTGAGTAATACTGATCAGGGACACCATACATTAACTCGATTATTATTATTAGTTTTGTTAATTAAATGATTACTTTTTCAGAATGCAAGATGCATATTATTTCCCTTTCTTTCTTTTAAGATTAAAACGTACAACTTGGTCAGAATCTTTATCATTGGTCACTATTTAATAGTTATTTTACTTTTATCTTTTCTTCTCACAGTACCTCCAAACACAAAATAACATTTAAATTTAAAAAAAAGTCAAAATTTCTATCAAAGAAAAATTGAAATGGTAAGTAGTGTACGAGATTTAAAACTTTCTTGTACTATCTTGATTTGTGATTAAAGATATAAAGAAAAGAAGATGATACAGGACATTTCTTGAAAAAAATAATCAATTTACAATTTTTTTTTTTTACAGGAATTTGAGTACAGAAGATTTAACGATAAGCTACTTTTGTAAGCATTTATGATTTGAAAACATTGATATATTAGCAGAAATATTCAAAAATTATTTATTTTTTTTAAGTACAAGCAAGATAAACAAAAACACAGTTTAAATTCAAATGACAATCTAGAAAAGTAAAAAATGTACTTCAGATTAAACTTTCAACCTAATTCATATCAAAGAAAATCATTAGAAAATTGACATTACATCTTGCAAGGAAAGAGTTTTGAAAATTTAAAAAAAAGGAGAGTAGGAGAAGGAAAATTATTAAATGAACAAACGTACATACACACCATTTTTGCATAAAAATTTAGAAAATAAGACATTTATGTTATTCAAACAATATTTTCAAGTTTCAATACAAATACTAACAACAATTTCATTTCCAATGTTGATTCACAGCAATATCACAGATTTTAGTCTTGCACTGTCAAAAAAAAAAAAGAATAAGAGAGAGAGAGAGAGAGAGAAATGTCACATAATGACTGAGATGGGATGAGATAGAAGAAAGTACTTGCTATTTATCTTTTAAAGAATGCCTGCAAAACCAAGTCATGCAATTTTCGTAAATTTCACACATTTAATAAAAACACAAACAAAAGTTTATTATTTTTTTCTTCTAAGCAATCACATATTGGTGTAATGTTGAGGATGTATTTCAACATAAAGGGAAGAATGATAAGTGATGGTTGGAGGAGAAACAGCTTCATATTTCGAATGTTATTCTCTTTATCTATTTATTTATTAATTTTTCAATTTAACAAACAATAAAATATACCATAAATTAAAAGCAGATGCTGAAAGATAGCTGCATTATAGCAACTGACTGAAATTATGTATGCTTATTTCCCACTGTAAAAGAAAAAAAATTACAGAAAAGTTTAAAAAATTTAAATTTCAACTATATCAAATCTATTTGTTTAGGATTTTAGCAGCAATTTAAATAAGAAATAATAGAATTTGGCTTTCCGAAATTTGGGAATTTATTGTTATACAGACACAATATACTTCATCCACATTCTTGTGTTCAAAGAGAACACAAACTTAGAACAACATTCAGACAAAAAAAAATGTAAAAAGGAATGAGTATTAATTAATGATGATAGAATGGAATAATAAAACTTTTTTTAAATAATGACAAATGCCAGCAAGCACAAAATGGTTCGATTGATAAAACGGTACCAAATCTTATTCCTACCCATGCAAATTACTTTTTCATCTCCACCCCATCAGCAGCCTGGGGTAACACAATCATCTTGTATTTGGGCTCATACTCAAAAACACCACATTGCATCAAACACAAAAGTAATAAGTGTACACTCTTCAGACAGGAACATACAAGGATAAATTAAAGGAACAAAATCACATTGTTTCTAAATCACGTACAAAATGGGCAAAAAAGTTGAGTGAGGAACACCAAAAACATAACGTAAAAACTTGAAAAGCAAATTTATACACATTTTTAAAATACCTTATAAAATCACTAGAGAGGATTATGTAAGCTTGGTGTAGCTGGGCGGTGCTACTTTTCGATGCAGATATTTTAAGAAATATAAAGGCACGCAGCTGACCACGGTTATCAGTGCTACTTTCCATAGGAAGTCCAAAGACCATATAAATTCTGAATCTAAAGAAAGCAGAAAATATATATATATATTTTTTTTTTAATTTAACATTAATTTCAAAGACACATAAAAATACAGCATAAATAAATATTAACCCACTCTTCAGACTACCTATTACATTTTTTCCACAAGTAGCATAAATACAGTAAATGTGGCTCATCCTGTCTGCACAATGTTCAACCATATTTTATCTTTTAAATCAGGTTTGGTTTAACAAAGTTAACAAACACACTCCAGTGAATGAAGAGCTTATATTTTTGAGAAAAAGGAGGACATAAAAGACTTTAACTTAGATAATTGATAGCAGTTACTTCCATTGTTACAGTTTCAAAAATGAGAGAAAAGGAAGAAAAAAGGAAAGGATCTATGAAAAAAAAAAAACATATTGAAAAGTGAAGAGAAAAAAAAAACAAAACCAGAAAGCAATGAAATCACAGGAGCAATAAGCAGACTATAAAACAAAAGAGAATTTTAAAAATACTGAGTAGGTCTTACATGAAACACTGGTTTCAAGCAAAAATCCCAAATGTTTTTGGAGTAGAAAATTTTGTGTTTGTTCACTGGTTAGACATGTTCATTGGCCGGGGGTTTGCACCACTATATGTAACCCCCCCCCCCCAAAAAAAAAACACCAGAAGCAGAATCATAAAAATTCTCCTATACATTTCCTAATAAAAATTGTTTTGTTGTCAAGAGTACCAAATGCTACCATTTCAATCCACCGTTATAAAATCTGCAATATTATGAAATTCAGAAAATGATATTGCGCAAAATGGTAATTTACTGCTCAGACTATCATGCATATTTTCTCTTCTAAACAAAAGTAGATTGCGAACATCCAATTTACAAAATATGAAGTTGTGCAATAAAAAAAAGCATGAATACAGCTAGAAGAATAAGGCAGACATTGTTCTAGAAATCAAAAGTCACAAAAAAAAAAAAGAAAAAGGTTCAAAATGAAAAAAAATTTTATTACTATGAGTTATCAGATTTATTGAAGAGAGCAATCATTCAATTGTTGTTGGATTAAATGGATCAGCTTTGAAAGTTAAAAGAAAAGGTATCAAGCACACTGACTAACTCAACTCAATATGGGGATTAGAAGTGACACAATTTGTTTTTGTTCAGCTAATCGGTTCACTTCACATATCTATTTTTTTCTACAACAACATTAAAAATATTTCACAAATAAACAGAGCCTGTTGCTGATTCTCACATTTGTATTTACATAACTAAGCAAAAATAGAAACAATAAAAATGCAAAACCTACCAAAATATTGTCTCATGAAGAGTAAAGAAAGTAGGTAGATTGTCAAACTAAAGAACTCTGCAACGATCATGAACCAATGCCAAGTTCTTATTGTCAGTGCAACCATCAACAGCTCCGTTAAGATGAGTGCCGTGAAGCTGATGGACACTATGTGGATAAACTCAGCTTGGTAAAGCAGCAAAGCTCCGCCCATGATAATACCACCTATAAAAGAATGATACAGGTATAAGTGAAGAAATGTGAAAAAAAAAATTCAGAAAATCTGAGGGCAATATATATGACACATTTAAGATGATTTTTTCTTGAAAAGTTAGCAATGGAACAAGAAGTGGTGATTTTCAAAACAATTTACGGAATTTAAAATGTCTGCACCTTGAATGTGATTCGTCATTCTAAGAAGGAGAAAACAGATTCTTCTTCATAAAACTTTTTTAAAAATTGGATTTGAAATTAAAAAAAAAAAAAACAATGGAACACAATTAATTTGGTAACCTTGCTAAAATAATGTTAAAGAAAGTCAGGATGTGATTAGCATTAACATGATGACATTGCAGCAGAAAACTTTGCACTGAAATAATGGCAATGCTCTTGAGCAATGTGTACAAAGAATATTATTAATGTATTTATCACAGTTATGAAATAATAATTGTCTTAGGTAAAATATCCTTTTTTTTTTTCAAGCACACTATTAGTGCATAACAGCCAAAAAATGTTTCCTAATATGATTGGTACTTTAGACTTTTTTATGGTAATAAGAACGAAGCAGAAATGTAATGAAATAATATATATTTCAATGAAATAATATATATTTCATTACATTACATTGAGTATTAAGAAAATATATACCAATGTGTTTCTTCAGTACAATCAAATGAATATTAGAATATGTGTTACTGATCATTTAAACACATTCTAATATTCACATAGAAATAAATATTAACAACATTCATTTGTATAGAGTAAAAAAAGGATCACAAATCTTTGATAAATCATACTTTAAAACTGAACAATGAAATAGCAAATTTATAAAACAATGCATTCATACAGGATTAAATTTCCAATTAAAAAAATTGTTTTCTCAATACATGTTGAAATGCAACACAAAATCTGGCGAAATTTAGTAAAAATTTCAAGAAATTACCTTGGTAAACACTAATTATGACCCAGATGAAAAATGTCTTGAAAGATAGTGACCGCCCCTGAGAGGAGAAAAAAAGACAAATTGCTCATAAATTGGTAACACAAAATTGATTTAACGTAATATTTAAAATTTAAAGAAGTTGAACTTACTTTACACAATTCTTTGTAGAGTTCTGGATATGTAAGGGCTATTTCAGATGATACATCTTTATCCAGAACAAGGGAAAACACAGGAAACATGGTATAAATAGTAGCATATCTGTTGGTATAAAAGGATTCATAAATATTTTATGTGTAATAAGGGGGGGGGGGGCAATTCAGAGTTACTATATTTCTTCACTTATTTTACTTTTACACAAACAGTTCCTCATTTTAAAACATTTCTCATTTAATGGAAGGAAATGGTCATATCTGTAAACAATCAAAAAATCTGTAATACTGGCTTACTTTGCTACAATTTTTTGAATACTAAATTTATATATTTACGATTATATAAAGCTTAATACAGCACATTACACAAACCTTAAAATACATTCAAAAATTTACTCAATTTGTTTCAATTTTACAGGATTAGCATCTTAAAAATTACAAACTTTAAATATTATATTGTGTACTGTAAAAAGTATTTTAAAATCAAGACTAGAAATAGAAAAACACTAAAAAGGTACATGCAGTTTTAGTTTAAGCTTGAGACAATCTTAGTTTCTCATACAGAACATATTGTCGTCTTGGAACAACAGTAGACTATCTTACTGTTATTTCAAAGCTTAGATCTTATACAGTTGCTCTGAGACGACACTGTATATTCAAACCTTGCTATCAGGTCACCCTTAGGACTGTTAAAGAAAGTGTTGTCATAGCCCAAGTGGCCTGTTAGCCAGAACAGTTAAAAGTACATAATCAAGCAATATTTTGTAATAAAATTACATATTTAATAAGTTAACTACTAATTTGATGAGAATAAATGAACATCGTTTTAAATTATTGACAGACAAGTTCAAAATCATAACACAAAAAAAAAAAAAAAAAAAAAAGAACTTACCTTTTTTATTTCAACTCTAAAATACCTTTTAATAAGGGTTTGCTTACTTTTTGAATAACACTTTAAACAACCGTACTTTCTACAATGCTTTGTTTTCAACTGAATTGTTGCAATATTGCTTTTGGTGGGGCTCACCATCAGTTAGTCAACAGATAGTTTTCCTTAATCAGTTTAAAAAATGAGCTTAATATTTTAACTTACCCAACCATGAGAACTCCTGGATAGAGTGCTACAGATGCAAAGTAAAACACAGCAGAAAAAAATGCTTGCATAGTGGATATGATGAGACCTCGATGAATGACGAATTGACTAAGAGCTGCAGATCGCTTGTAACTGAAAATTGAAAGAATTTGATTAATGACCAAACTACTTGAGAGATTTAAAAAATGTTAAGCCATTAAACACAACTACAGCAATATTGGCAAAGAAATTTGATCTTAAAATTTCAGATAGGTGGTTTTTCAAGCTCATCACAAGGGATCATGACATGAACAAAAACTTTCACTATATTGCTGATGTTAAAAATACAAAGTGGGTTACTTTCTTATATCATGTTTGTTTTCTTCATTTTTGGTCATTTCCTCATTAGATACAGTTAGAGCAAGTTGTAATAGTTCATAAACACCTGTTTTTTTACATAAACAAGTTTAATTCGAAGTTCAATGACAGCAAGATTATTCAGTCCTGTAAAATGAAGTAAAAAAATTCTTTCTGAGGATCCATTGAGATTGGAATTCCAATGGATTCAAGCGCAGCATGGAGTTTTCTAGTAAAGAATAAGTAGATAAAAATTGATACTTGTATAGTATGGCCCAATAATGCATTTATAAAAAAAAGAACAAATGTAGATTTTTAGTACGTATAAAATTTCTTACAGTCACATTTTGACAATCGTGAATAAATGATAAACCTCATATTCAGTGTTGCAGATGGTAAAATCCATATTTCCCCATTTCCCTTCGAACTTTTCCCCAAAAAGCGATATTTTCTACCAAAATTCCCCAAATGCAAAAATTATTTTTCCACTAATATTTTCATAAAATGAATCGACTTCCACTAATATTTTTGTCTCTTGAAATTTTTTTTCCCCCCAAATAGCCAAATTTTCTTATAAAATTCCAACTTTTTTTTTGTCTTCTTTATATTTATCTTTCTTTATCTTTACTAATAATAAAGCTGAAAGTCTCTCTGGATATCTCTCTGTCCGGATCTCTTTCTGTCTGTCGGAATCTCTAACTCGCATATAGCGCCAAGACTGTTCGGCTGATTTTCATGAAGATTGGCAAAGAATTAGTTTGTAGCATGGGAATGTGCACCTTTAAGCGATTTTTTGAAAATTTGATTTTGTTCTTTTTCTATTCCAATTTTAAGAACATTTTCCCGAGCAAAAGTATCATAAGATGGACAAGTAAATTACCTAGTTATCATAACGTGGAACTGTAACGTGGGCAAGCCAATTGGCGAGAAATTCATCATGCATTATTTGTAATTATACAGGGGGACCAAAAGACCTTTTAATTTTCTACTAAGGGCAAAGCCGTGCGAGTGCCACTCGTCATAAATACAAGCACCTGACCGAGAGGCAAGAAATAACCAAATATTTTTTTTCAACTTACATTTACTACTCTGCTTCTGTATGTACATTTAAACTATGATTTTTGTATATATTTATCCAAGAACACTCTTCATCACACTTATTTTTACCTGTTTCACGTATTAACTAGTTATCACGCAGAACATTAATGCGAATTCCATAGCATAATATTCCACATAATGCGAAATGCGAATTCCATAAAGTTGAGCAAAGCTAACCCAACGCTGTTTGATACACAAACAATGTTCCCACTACTTGACGCGAATTTAAATATGAAAAAAAATCTTTTTCCCGAGGTTTTTTTTCCCCCAGGTTTTCCCCAAGGAAAAAATTTTTCCCCAAAGAATTCCCCTCAAAACCCATTTCCCCAAAATTTCCCCAGAGAGCACCAGATTTCCCCAAAATGGGGAAATTTCCCCCAATCTGGCAACACTGCTCATATTCCTCATTCCTATGCTACAGCGGTGGGTGCTAGAAGGTGCTGCTTCTAGAATTCTACATCCAGCCAAAAAGTTGGAGCAACCTAATTTGTCAGTTGTAATGCTGCAATTAGGATCAGTATAGCCTTCACAATGCTACCAGGTTAAGTTTGCCTCAACTATAATTACAACATCATTCAAATTGAACTGTATTACACAACATGCTTTCATTGACATCTGCAGGACATGTGACAACCTCAGAAATTTTCCTCAGTTTTTGTTTTAAACAACTCAAAAGATGTTTTTTCAGACATCAAAAAACAATTTTCAAACATAAGGGCTCATAAAATAAAATATTTTGCAGAAATACCATGAATAAAATTATCTTGCTTACCTATACCTTCCATGTACAAGTATAAGACGAGCAATGTGACTGAATTGTAAAACAGAAAAATCGGCAGCCAACGATGCCTGTTTCCCTTCCTTGCCTACAATGCCAATACCCACGTCTGCAGCTTGGATCATACTTACATCATTGCCCCCATCACCTGAAAGGATTGGTCAAATGAAATAAATTTCAAGTGAATACAATGACATAGAAATTTTTTTAGCTGTTCACTGATTGTTTGTCGCTTGTACATTGCTCTAAATCACCACCGGTCTTCTTTTTAGTTTTGTCAAATTTTCTTTCAATATAATTAAGTTTTAATCTAACTTTTTTCATCTTGGGCCCTTCCTATCAATAAGTTCATTTGCTGTCATACCTTTCAACCTTCCCATGTGGAGGCTATGAAAGGGGCACGAAAATGAAAATATTTAAGTGAGTCACTATAATTTAATTATTTTTTAGGAATGCAAAAGGGTCGCAAGGCAGTTCTACGTTAGCAATTGCATACTCCATACAGAACTAAACAACTCACGGCATTATGAAAACTCGGAGATAGCACTAAGTTTGCATTTATTTCCACTACATACAAAAAAAAAGATTGGGTAACTAAAAAATAAAGGTCAGTTGGAGTTCACTAATGGTACTTTCAAACTTAATTAAAACATTAAGAATTTGAATTAAATGTGCTGAAAAGTAAAAAAAAAATAAAATAATCTTAATAGGCACAAATTTGCAGGAAACTGCTGAACTGCATTTCAGGGTTGCAAGGAACCCTTTTTCCAAAGCAAAACAAGAAGTTTCGTCTTGAACTAAACGAGCCTACTTTCCTATATACCTATACTATATCCTAGTATCTCATTAATATTCTCAAAAATAGCTAAAATTGCAAATTGTTTCAAACATATTTTTTTAAGCTGATTTCTAGGAATAAAATATGCCTTACTCGTCTAAAAAATTAGATGCATAAAAAATAAATAAATAAATACATGAACAAATAAAATAGCAGCAACTTTTAAACAAAGCAGCTAATTCACTTTTCTCCATTGAAAAAAAAATATCCGCTTTCAAAACGAAAAAATAATAATTAAAATTAATAAGCTCATTAAAATAAATACATGTCAAAAAAAATCGTCTTTTCCCCCACTTGCCAACAATAGTTTTTTAAACGAATTAATGCACTCACCAAAATAAATAAAAACAATAAAATGTCAACTTAAAGAAATAATTTTAACAGTCAAAAAAAAAAAAGTCTGCATATATCTTTATGTAGAAACATATATGACTTCGAGTTTGTCTGCCGAAAACTGGATACCTAAATTAAAACTTGATAGTGAAAATAAAAACAAGTCATATTAATAATAATTATTTCACAGTTAAAACCATGGCGCAGTCGGAGTCAATCTCATTTTGAGATAAAGGAGTCGGAGTGGAATATCCAAGAATCGGAGTCAGTCATTTGTCCTCCATGTATAAATTTTTGACAAAGCTACGAAGTCAGGGTCGAAGTCGGAGAGTCGGATTCCGACTAATTGTTGGGCACAGGAGTCGGAGTCCGAGTTTGTCATCAAGAGCTATTTCTAACAAAATTTGTTTGAAGTAAATCCGCCTTCAAGTACAGAATCTACATTGACTTCCAGTTCCCTGGTAGGCGCTAATGTTAAGAGATTTGAACAGTTCAAAATTGAACAGGAAATAGTTCCAATCAAAAGCATATTTTATATACAAGTTTTTCATCAACATCTTTTTCCTACAAAGTTTGTTTGAAGCAAATTCGCCTCACAGTTCGGAATTGCCTGGAATTTCCCCACAGGGGCTAATGTTAAGTTTTTTTGAACTGTTCAAAATTGAACAAAAAATAGTTCAAACCAAAAAGTGAAATATGGGAATGACTTGTCCTTGCCAAGATCTTTCGAACAAAAAAAAGTTTGTTCGAATCGGACTATTCATTCAAAAGTTATTGGGGGGGGGGGGACAGAAGACAGACCGACAGACATTTTTTCCCATCTCAATACCCTACTTTCCAATTTTTAATTTTTCGATATTTATTTAATTATTTTATTTATTTTTGACTTTTTTTGTTTTTCGTGATATTTTTAAGACCTTCTTTCATGCTTTTTTCTTCTTTCTCTTTTATTGAAAAAGAAGGCTAAAAAATGGGCTTATGGGTGAAAACCTATCCCAAAAAACTTTGTGTGTGGTTTCCTGAAAACTTGTGCCTAATAACATTGTTTTATTTCCTTTTACTATTTCAGAGTTGATATGAACCAGGCACAAGAAAAATTCTTCTAGTTTATATTTTTGGGATTTTTTTCCCCATTAAAGTAAATAGAAGAGTATCAAGGCAAATAATTGGAATACAGAGAGTGAGAAAACATTACCAACAGCACATGTCCTTCTTCCAGTCTGATTTTGTATGAGCCTCACCACAGCAGCTTTTTGAGTTGGAGAGCACCTACAGCAGACTACTGCTGGACACTGACAGGCTAGTTCCATAAACTCATTAGGGTAGAATTTTAAACACATCTACAAAGTTTGATAGGGAAAAGGGGAAATCAATACACAGGAAATACCTTGAAAATGGTCATTGAGAAGAAAAAAAATGTGCAAGGATACAGCAGGTTTTTACATACAGTTACATCAATATTTTTTAAATATGCAAAAACAAAAATACCTTTGCATTTCATCAAAAGTTTGAGATATATACAAAAAGTATAAATTAGTTTATTGCCATGAAAATTAAAATATTTCATAAATTTCATGAAAATTATCAAATAAAAGAGCAATTTTCCTACTTAAAGGGTGATTGAAGAAAACTATCAGGAAACTTATTATAAATTTAGAAACAAGTTCTATTTAAGTGTCTAAAAAAATGCTTTAATTTCAGGATATATACAATGTTTCAATCAATTGTACATGAGTACATTAAACAAGACATTTCATTATATACCAGAAGTGATGCTTGATGGGGGGGGGAGCAGAAACAAGAACAACCACTTGGCAAAATGACAAAAAGTTTTTAAAAACTTGAAAATTGCTCTCCCCTCCCAAGAAAAATTACCTTGTTTAAAATTTGGTTTTTAGACACCACAGAACCATTTAGTTTCAGAAAGGGGTTTACAAGAATGATTTTCTTAGCATTTCCTCTTTTAACTTTTGTTTAGTCACATGATGTGAAATTACTTTTTTGTCCACTAACACTATCTAGAAAAAAGTCTTCATTTTTGCTGACACACTCCACTAGAATAATGAAGCATATTGTTGTGGGCAGGTAATGGTAGCATCTGCAGAAATGAGTTTTCGAGATATTTGAAGAAATGTGTGTTGGATTCAATACCAACAATAGAGAAATGTTGTAATTAGATTTTTTTTTCAGCTGAAACCAAATAAGCAAGCTCGCACAATAAAGCTAATGTACAATAGATGGCAAATATGCAAAAAAAATGAAAAATGTGCAGTTACTGCCCTTTATCTTCCCATAACAGTCAATTATTTGGTGTCAGACAGTTTTATGCAAGTGAGGTTCAAATCTTATACAGCAGAGTCTTGAAAATTAGAGGTAATTTCGGCTCATGCTACAGCCGAACCAGCTCCTTCAGATTACTGAAAACTCAGGTTATCAGAAAAATTCTTAATGATTGAAACGGGCGACCTAAGAACACACACTTTTTACATCTTTGTACAAAAGGATGTATTGTCTTCACCAAAAATATATCACTGAAATTTCAACATAAATTTCTATTTTAATGACTCCTAAAGGAATTTTCCCTACTTTTTTGCATAATGTCTGTATGTATTTAAGTGTGTAAACTTGTGGACAAACAAAATATGTTTCATGTTGCCTGAATGAGACCTTTTCACAAGGGTCTCAGTAGACTTTTTCAAAACTTTAAGGGAATTTTAAGAGCTTTTCAGCAAAATTTTAGGAAAATTTTAGGGGCAATTCAAAATTTTGTTCGATTACAAACACGTAGCCTAACCATAGTTAATTAAATAACAATTGAATAACCAAACTGAAAATACATTCTAACCCTTATAGCATAAACACAAGTATTTTCCCAAAGAGAGAATTGAAACAAAACAGAAATAATAATTTTTTGAACTAATTTATATGAAGTAGCCAGAAAGCATTTGAATTTGTTATCTTTTTAAAATTCGTTCTTTTCCCTTTCAAAGATCTACAGTTCCAAGTTTTTGCAATTGACCAGCTCCTACAGATATGAAATTCTGTTCAAAAGTCATTTCCATAATGTCTTGTCTACAGCGGCTTTCAAGTGTTTTTTCATACCCTCTTTTAATTGACCTAGAGCTAAACTTTCATTTTTTTTAAAACACATTAATATTTTTTTTATTTCAACAAATCTGCAAATCTAGATTTTTTCTCCCAAGTTGATTCCTATTCAAGTTTATTCATTGTCATTTTTCTTTTCAACTACTCATACAGCGGTGTGGAACCTACAGATTGCGATGTTGACCCATGCATCCTGTTACGTTCAATGTTACGACTCTCTTTGAAGCGACAATAATTTTTAGTTTGTATTTTTCTTCTCTTCCATAAATTTCAATGTTATTTAGAAAATTAAAAATAAATAAATTATACGTAAATGTTCTGGCATAATGTTCATCTTTATAAAACTAAGATTAAAAGAACATTTAGTCCTGTTGAATTAATGTACTTTTTGACTGATTTATGATAATCCTTCACTGTTTTTAACTATCAACCCTGACAAAGAGATGATAAAAATCAAACATTGATTTTATGATGCCAGTCAACTTGGGAAGATCTTAATTGCACAATAATTTCATATTTTATTCAGTAATGTCGCAGCTTTATAAATTCTACCTAACTGGTCATAATGCACATTTATTTGAAATCTTTTAATGTTTCTTTTAAAAGAACTTAATTATTTGTTAATATTTTTTTTTACTTCCTCAATTCCGGAAAAAGTTTCCTATGTGTGACTTCTTCAGAGAAGAACACAAAACACTTAACACTTAACATGAAACATTGACTACATTTTTAAATTGAAAATACAGACACTTTATAGAAAAGAGAAATAAGTAAGTAAAGATAAGTTTTTATGATGATATGGACCAATTTTAAACAATGAATTAAAATTAGAAATAAATCTAAATTTCCCATGGAAGAAGAGAAAAAAGAATAGTGCTTCATCAATCTATAAATTTAATGGCAAGGGCACATATTTCAGCAGAAACTAAAATTTGGAGCATTTATAAAATTTAACCTAAATTTACCTTTTTAACTATATTTCTGCTCAAACACTCTGACACCTATCCTATTTCATTCTTGTCACTTTAATTTCAATAAAATATTTGTTTATTTTTTGAGAAGCTCCATCAGTGTTTTAATGATATAATTCTATTCTTGAAAAAATCAATAGTACCTTTTCCTTTGCTAATTGTACTAAAATTCACAAGTTCAGTATAAATTACTACTTGAAAAGAAGAACTCTTTTTAATGTATGTAAAACAGCTAAAATCAAAAGCAATAAATTTACTTCTAAGCTATCTCCTTTAATAATTAGGACGCAATCATTTTTTCGTCTAAATGCGTTGAGTTCTAAATGGGCTTCTGTGCGAGATGCAGCTGTCTCAAACACGTGGATCTGCTGAGTTCTGGAAACCAGGCGAGAAGATTTAGCTATGCTAATGGCTGTCTCTAATTTGTCACCAGTAAGCATCCATATCTATTTTTAAAATATTTAACAAAAATTAAAATTTAATTTACAAAAAATTTCAAATATTAAGCATCTAATTAAAAGATTAAGTAACTAATTAAAAGATGCAAATACAGTAATCTTTCAACATTCGCAAAAAGTTGTTTTAGGAAATCTGCACCTGTTGGATTAGCATATAATTATAATATTAGGAAAAAAAGATTCGTTTCCAATGTTTAATTTAAAACAAAACACTTTAAAACTTGTTATTATGCATATATCCATACAAAATTGCATATTGTTGTCTCAAAGCAACAGTAGAATACCATAAAATGGTACAACTTTGCTCTCTAGTGCCCTTTTTTTCAAACTTGCGAGCTCCAAAAAAAATCACCAAGTAGTGTAACCATTTAGGTACTTAAAGACGCTTCTTCAGATTGCCATTGCTTTTGTATGCCTCAGATAATTTAGTCGTTCTTAGCGAGTGATTCGACTCATTTGTGGAAAAGCCAAGTCTCCTTTAGGCAGACAACTAAAACTGTTTTTCAAGATCTAGTAAGTTCAGATTTGCTTTACTAATTTGTCAGTTATGAATTGAGCCGCTTGTTAACTTGTTAAATTGTTTCGTAGTTTTCACAAGCTCTCAACATTTATCGAAAATGGGAATGTACACCAATGGGTATACACAAATTGAGTACAACAATGGGAAACCTATTTTTCATGGCTTTTAGTGGCTTTAGAGCTTCATTTTATTCTCTGTAGGGATGCTTTCGTCATATTTTGTGCTATTTGTTGTAAATAATGGCAAGAAAAGAAAGAACGCGGCTTGGGGAAGGCCCTATCGCCTGTTCTCATTAGCCCGTACTAAGAGTTTTTGAAGAAGGTGCTGACTGAAAGCCGGACCAAATACAAACTGAGATAATTTTTAAAAATTATTTATTTTGATGAGATTTGAATTAGAAATGTGATTTCTCATTTTAGTTTTCAATTTTTTTTTTTTTTTTTTTTGATCTTGTTTAAAATTTGTCAGACCTACATATTTTCTGAGACCTATGTAAAGGTACCTAGCTTCTAGTTGGTGAGATTTTTCTAGTTTTCAAATGTTTCTATGTCAAAACCTAGGCAGATAGTAAAGAACGTTACCTACGATTACCATGTTGAACTTTATTAATCTCTCAAAACGACAAGTGATGATTAAGTCTTAAAAATTGAAAAAAAAAAAAGTAAATGAGGGAATAGTTTCAAGCAGAGGACAACATGTAGTCTCAGACAACAATAAGCCAGATCAAGTTTTCACTGTGTTTTCCAGGTTAAAATGAGGCGGCCCATAGTTATACCCAGTAGGGGTACAACTATGGACCACGGAGAAAAAATTCCCCTTCCTCTTCTTTCCAACTTAGATTTTTTTAAAAAGTTTCATATGAAAGATGAGATGTGTAGCTACCATTGCTTAAGTTCTCAAATTTCTAAATCAAAGATATACATGGAATTTTCATTGAAAACATCAAAAAGTGGCCCATAGTTGGACCATTTGACGGTATGTTACTGTTATTCCTGAGATTAGATGTCTTATTGTTGCTCTGAGGCGAGGATATTATCATTGAACTGAAAATTAACAAGGGTGCCGTGAAAAAATTCGTAGTTCTTTAAAGGGTGGCCGTGAGTCGGCAAAGTCAGAGAACCCCTCACCAACATCATTTTTGTCCAGCAAGTAAGAGTTCAATACTATGTTCATAATAGCAATATTTTCTGGACACTTCATTTTTTCAACTCAGCTAATCTTGCTAAAATATGTCCAAAGTTTGCAACTTTGCCAAAATCTTAAGTATAAGGTGGTGCTCAGAGATCGGGTGTTTTTCTAACAGAAAGGTACAGCCGAACGGAGGGGGTTGCAAGGTCGCCAACCTCATCCCCTTGGCGGGGAGGATCGGAAATTTCAGTCAGCATGGCCACCTGGCCGTTCGAGCATCTTGTTTTCGAGGTAGAGCAGTGTTTTTGAAATAACGAGTCTATTGTTACCTTCATTTTAACATTCTTCCTCATGGTGTTGTTCCTAAACAAGACATGATATTGGAGTGGGTGCAAAAATTCTGTGCAATGGGTTCAAGTGTTGCGACGTGGAACAGGAATAAAAAACGAACAACAGTGAATGTGGAACATGTCAGAGTTGATGTTATTTCAAGCCCTCATCACTCAACCAAACTTAGAGCTCAAGTGCTTCGGATGTCCCGACACTAAGAATGCATCGTCCGAGAAGGAAAACATTTAATGGACATAATCTGTCATAATTAATAAAATTTGTTTTCCCTCAATAAATTTCCATTGTCACTGAACATTTTACAATTTTTTTCACCCCGATACCTTCAAAATTGATAATTTGGTGGATTTTAGAAATCCACCCGACTTATCTGCGCCATCTTGTATCAATACATTTCCCATCACTGAGAGCCTAATTTAACTTCAAATGATTTTGTTGAATAACTACAAAATTTTTACGCCACAAATTTGTATAACAGTGCTTTCCTATTATTATTTTAATATTTTTCAAAAGTTATAGTCTTTGATCTGTTAGTTTTTGCTCAAAATTTTTCTACTTTGGTTTTATGAAATAGAAATTCATCCTGACATTTCTACCTAATAACCATTCAACCCTTTCATTGGAGTCTTTCAATTAAACTTTCACCCACTTCCTGTGCTGAAATTCTTTTAAAAGCTGATGAGCAATGAGCTGATGGTGACAATTCAATATTCCATAATCAGATTAATTATCTAAGCCCTAATAATGAGGTTATTCTAATATAAAGCAAAATTTTCATTAATACTCTAATATGTGGGAGAAAAAATACTTATGCAGTCAAATCTCGTTGAAACGAACTTCAAGGGACCACAAATTTTATTTCTTGCTGTAACAGAAGTTTGGTTGCAATGGAATTCAAGCAATGCAACAGCAATTACATCGGAAATAAAAATTCATTTCATTGAAGCGAAAATTTTGTTGCATTGGTATTCGTTGCAACAAGATTTCACTGTATATTAAAATTATGTATCAATAGAAAGCCCTAATTTGTCTGCCGGATATGAAATTTTTTCAAATTTTTCAAGGTAATTACAACTTCAAATATAATTGTTTAAAATTGATTGAAGCTAAACTTAGGGTAAGCCTTCATTTCGAAACAGCGTAAAATGTTTCATAATACTTTTATTCAACGTCATGACCTATCATTGATTTGATTGACTGCTGCAAAACTTTATTCCTTCTCTAAAATTAACACTCAAAATATAACTAAAGAAAGAAACAAAAACAAAAAGTTTTTTGCTGTTACATACAGCATTAGTTTATGTTTTTCTTCATTTAAAACATAAAATGTTTTCTTTGGATTTAAATACTTCATACCCTGATTCCCGCATTTTTCAGTAACTCTAGAGTTGGCCTGACATTATCTTGCAATTTATCTTCCACACCTGTCACGCACAAAAGTTCCAAATCCCTTTCTAAGCTTTCAATGACTGCTGTGACTTTGGCACTTCTGTCATGTATGCTGACCTTTGCTTGATTATAGCGGACCTAAATTAAAAAGTAAATGCAATTGTTCTGAAACAAATTTTGGGAAAAAATTAAGACAATATTGCATTAAATTAAAAGTAAACAAACCTCAAAATCAGCATATTGTTCTTCAGTAAGAACTTTCTTTGCCACTACCAAAGTCCTAAGGCCTTCTCTTGCCATGTTTCCACACTAAAAAAACATGTTATCAAACAAAAGAAAAATAATTTTTAAAAATAAATATATTTCAATGGAGTATAAAAATCAAAACTTTAAAAAATTTCAGCAATTTCTGAAAAGTTTGAGTGAAGTTACCTCTTCATCTAGCCAATCATTATATTGTACTATGGATGACATAACAACATCAGCACCTTTTAGAAAAAATATTATTTCGCCAGTACTTTCCTCCTAAAATAAATTCAAATATTCATGAAAACATTTAGACATAAAAAATAAATAAACATTAAAATTTTAACATAATTTGATGTTTGAAATAGCAATTAGCTACATTAGAAAACCCGCATATGAGATTCGGGACATTTACCCAAATTTTAATATTTCTCTCTTTTAAAAATACTTGATTTAATTTTTAAAAAATGTCTCTTTTGAAAATACTTAATTTAATATAAATAATTTCATAAAAAATATAAATATAGCTAACATTTTTCAACCCAGAGCATTGCAAGCATGATGTTTTAATTTTATTTAATGCTTATTGTTCAGATAATTGGGAACCCTTGGTTCATATTTTAATTCAGTTAATTAAACTAAGAAATCTGATTTTTACCCCTGAAAATCATGGCCAGAAAAAACAAAATTAATAAATAAACGTTTTTAAAAAGATAAGTAATTTAACTTAATTTCATTATTTAATGATAAAAATCGAGAATTCATTGCTATAATATCAAAAATTTAGTTCTATATGCAGTTTTGTAGTTCATGAAAGTCACAGTTACTTGTTTCAAAATATTGCCTTTGCTTTAGTGAAGTAAGTGCTACATTTGATAAACAATCTCATAAATTGTTATGATTACTTTAAAAGTGCTTTTGAAACTATATTGCAAATTAATGATAAACTCTCGATTACGGTTAAACTTGTTCTGTTGAATAATGTTCTAATTTTTCTATTAAATGTAAAAACTATTTGTAATTTCATTTCAGAATTTTTTTAGCAACCATTTTAAAGTTCTGCATGCCAGTAAAGTATAAAATTCATTTCAAGAGTGGCAAAGTTAAACTGTACTAGTTACTTCCTTTTTACAAGCGAAAAAATGGCATGTTAAAAACTATGGATAATAAGTTCCCAAAATAGAGAGACTCAACAATAACTTTTAAAAGCATGTTCGTTTTGGAAATGAAAAGAAAAAAAAGAGGATTATGGGTATTTTTTGACATTTGTATAAATCATTGAATTATAGATAGAAAGAAAAACTTTTTATAGTATACAAAAGAAACGTTTTTAATAAATTTGAATTTTTAATTAAGAAAATATAGAAACCAAATATCCTCACAAAATTAGTAGCAAACATTTTAGTACATTAATTTTTATTGCTCACAATTGAATTGCAGCAGTAATGGCTTCTAACTTCTATATAATCTTTAAAATGTCTGAAAGTGACCTAGTTTAGGTTTCAGACCTAAAATTACAAAAAAAAAAAAAAAAAAAACAGATCATTCTTTGAGAACTCAAATCTTAATGGTTTTAATTCATTACATTCTTCTCATTAATATCAAAAACGAACCAACATTTTGATCAGATGACCACTTTCTGCTGCACAGAATATCTTTTGCACTTATAAGTATAAAGAAAATATAGTTTAAGAAACATAGATATGTTTATGGCACAAGGGGAAAAAAGCAAAAAATTTAACTTACCTTCACTATGATACCCATTCGTTTTGATTCAGAGGTAAAAGGAAATATCTGAAGAATAGTGTAGTTCAGTACTTCTTTGTGAACTGTTCTCAGTTTCAATTCAGATCGATCACGGTGAATCAAGGCTAATCCTACACTCTCAGTCCAGCTAACCAAAGCAACCTACTGAAACAAAATTGAAATAATAAGTCAGATGCATAGGCAGGGGCAGATCATGCGATTTTGAGGCCCCAGGCGAAGCCAGATCCGGAAGTCCTCTAATTGACACAACAAAAATTATGTAGTTCACTAATATTTACAATGCAAGAAACCATAACTTTTTTTTATTTTTTGAATTAATAAGTTTCGGAGGTGGGGGTAGTTACATTCTTATTTAAAAGGGAAAAACAATAACATTTCTGACCAAAAAACTTTACTGTGAAAATTTTTGTCTTCTCTGTTTTTTCGTAATTTAAGTAATGCAGGAGGGAGCTCCAATTTCAGGTATCTAGCAAGATCCCAGCTTTACCCTGTTTTCCAATGCACGTAACTCAGTAGCGCAACAAGTTTGAGGGGAGGGGGGTTCATTTGGCAAGAAAAAAAAAGGAGAGAGAGAGAACCTCTGATCGGATAAGGAAAATGAGGAAAAAGGGGGGCGGCGGGGGTTTTCCCCCCGGGAAAATTTTTAAACTTTTAGTTCTAAAAATGCGATTTTAGATAATCTTTGCTGATGTTAGGGAGCAAAAAGGTGCAGCTGCAGGCAGGCCTGGATCTGCGCATCCGCAGTGCCGGGGTGCACCAGGCCCTTTGGGGCCCCCAAATACGGCCCAAGAAATTGAAGAAAAAACTGAAAAAAAAACTAGCACTAAGACTTATTAACGTTACAAATATACACTGCTGGCCTCTGAGGCCCTACAGATTTTATTGCAGAGGTCCAAAATTTATAGACCTGGTCCTGGGTGTAGGAGTTTCAGCGGAAAGTTGTTGAAATTGAAGCCTTAAAAACGCGATTATAGGCCATATTTATTGATGTTAGGGTAAGGGATGAAGCTCAGGGACTGCCTCCAATTGATTTTTTTTTAAAACTATAGATCGAAAAATCAAATCCTCCCCTCCCCCTTCCCAATTTTCGAAGCTGTAGTTTCAAAAACGCAACTGTAGACAAACTTTACGGGATATTTAAAATCTGATGAAAAACTTCGTGAGATACTGTCCGACCATCACAAGAAAAGCCACCGCCGAAATGTCTGCGCCTGTCTACTGCTATAGTAACAAGGCAGGTCTCATTTTTCCAAGGAAAGCTTAACATATTGGAAAAACCACCACGACTGCACAAAGACAAACAGAGTGGCAAAATGGCACCATAAAGCCTTCCTGCTAACCCTTACAGAAAATGAACGAAGTCTGTTGCTATAGCAGTAGACAGGCGCAGACATTTCGACGATGGCTTTTCTCATGATGGTCAGACAGTATTTGCTTTTGTTTCTTGCTTGAAAATCGTACAGTATAAAGAAATCCATACTTAAAGGATAACTAATAATAGGTTAGACCGGTTGTTGTAGTTTATACACATTTTACATTTTGATTTTTGTTACATTTGTTAGTTATATTTTTTGTTACTGGTGCTACATACCAAATCAAAATTTCATTGGATGCAAGTACTATTTTCCTATTAAATAATGATTTCAAACCTTTGTTGACATAATGTATTCACAATAATAAAATCTTAAATTTCTTCTCGAAATTTATCAACTATACCCACCAACGTGGATCAAATTGATACACAAATGAATAAACTGCCACGCTGACATAATAAGAAGGGAAATGAAGTTTTTACGGGTTGTTTTGAAAGAAGATTCTTACAAAATATTTCATTCCAGTGAGATGCTAAAAGTAAATTTGATTTAGTTAATGTAAATAAAGTATGGTTATCTTCTCCAAAATACGCTCTTTTAAATATTTTCAGCGTAATTTCATTTATTTGAGGTTTTTTTTTTTTTTTTTTTGAGCAATCACGAATTGCTTATTACTATCACTTACAAAGTTCATGCTGTTCTAATTTTTCAGATTATTATGGCCACGACTGTTTTTAAGATTTATTTCGAGAACAAAAGGGTGGTGTTACGATAATGTGGTCGGCTTAGCTAGATTAGGGGAAAAAAATGGAGTTAGAAGACTATTTCACATTTTAATGAATTTCTCAAAGTTGCTTTATGACTCTTAAAATATTTATTTGGTCTATTAGTATTTCATTTAGGTCTGTTTTACTGTGTATGAGTAGAGATTTAAATCACAGTGAGCCTTTTTCTGAGCATTTCTACTTATATTTTCAGCTACATTAGAATGTTGAGCAAAGGTTGAAAAATCATGTGCAAACTAATCAAATATAATCTGCTTTCTAAAATGCAACTATGTTTACATTTAACTGTTGCCAATTGACAATAAATAATAATATAGATTATCTTTATTAGCTTTCGTTTTGATCTCTGAATTTTAAGCTTTCTTTTCCTGTTTTTGATTTTAGTATCTCACAATCATTTGATAACTGGGTCACCTAAAATGTCAACATCTTTTTGCTTAACAAAATTACATTTATGAAAAGGCTATTGCAAACAAACATCTTTAACCAATTACCTAAGAAAACAAAGCAACTAATTTCTCAACCACTAAAACCTCATTAACATTTTCCCTGCTGCATCAGTTATCATTTATATTAAATTTATTCCTGAATATGTTTCTGGAAGAATCTCATAAAAGGTATTCTGCTTGCATTGTAACAAAAGGTGATAGGTTCTAAAGTGATTGAATAATTAAATGATACCTGACCTCATCAGGGCTGGAGGCTTGATAAACAAAAGACTGCTTCCCCTGCTGGTCTGCCTCGGTATCAAAGTCCCCTTCTGACTCTGAAGTTTCTCTGACAACTGGATCGTCATAAACAGGCGTCACATTATGACAGAGGGCCAACGCTCTCACCGCTTCTTGCACTCTCGTCACGACCGTTCTCCGCATTTTTGGCACAGGCATTTTGGCCGGAGAAGGCCCAGAAGAGGAACTTCCAGATGGGATTGGGGCATATGCAGTTTTTACGTGGGAAGCCACCTATACAATAGTGAGCAAGGAATGAGAAAAAAAGAACATGCTATTTGTTTAAAAAAATTAATTAAATGAGAAATTGACAGAAGAAAAATGCAAACTGTCAAAAAAAAATGCCCTCCTTCTTATTTATGCTGTTATTTATTTTGACAATGTTTGCTTCACTTTGTATCACTTATTTTGTTCAGTAAGCAATGTACTTAGATTTAAAAACATATAATTAATTGCTTTTAATGTGAAAAGTTTTGAGCACATCGCACAAAAATAAACTGATAAAACACCGACATTATGAGAGAGTGGAGTATTAAACTGTTTTAACAAAAATTTTATATATTTCTTAAATATAGTCAAAAAGTATTTCGGCAAAAGTTATTTCCAAGATTTTGTTTAATGCATTTGTATTTGTTAAACAGTTTCTTGTTCAAATATGCAAAAAATTCAGTAACTATTGCAAAATCATAATAGATAACAAAACCAATTGTACATTTGCCAACACGCATTTAGATATTACACTGTAAAAATGCTCTTGCTATACCACTGGTATCACAGCACAACAAAATAGAAATACTTATTTCAATCCAATTCCAGTAGCCATTCAGGGTAACTTTGAGACCAATTTCTCCACTTTAAACCGGCCCCTTCGTAGTTTAAGAGTTTATAGAATTTTATGGCATACAACAGCAGAAACACTCAATTAATTACACTAAAACATATGAAGTGGCAATGTTAACTGGAACAGCTCAAAGTTACTCTGAATGACTGTAGTAAATATTTAATTAATAAAATGGAAGTAAAAAAATATATATATATTTAAAAAAAAAATAAGAAAGAAATTAAAAGTTTTACCTCATCAAATGAATCTGATCCATATGCTACTGTGCCTAAGTGCAGCTTTTTAAATACCTGAAAGTAAAATTATATTTACAAGAACCCAAATATTTGAACATTTAAAAATCATAGAAAAGTTTAATGATGCTCTGAAAATAACAGGGGTTGATCTTAGGTGTTGATTTAAGGTCCGCTTTTGTTTTTATTTTGGGGGGGGGGGGGGAATGTAAAAAAAATTTCTCATGAAATTTTTTTTTCCGGCACTTTTTTTTAATTCATTTCTTGTAAAAAATCCTGTTATATACAGCATGCACATTCCCTATACACAGCAAAAGTCTAATCTGAAATTCCTTTGAAAAAATGACTTTACTGGGAATGACTTAAAAGTTAGAAGTTTGTTTTTACTGATATTTTGCTCTTAGACAAACTGACTGAGCTTAAAAGTGATGAAAAAATTGTTTTAATAAATGAAATTTTGTGAAAGGTCTAATTTTGAGATGTGAAATTTTCTGAAAAGCCCTTTTTTACGATATAGAATTCTGTGAAGCAGCTGCAAAGCAGACACAATTTGCATCTGAATCCACCCCTGAATAAAAGTTACAGTTGATACAAATTTGATGAACATGCACATTTTTGTCTTCTAAAAAAGCCAGTATCAAAATAAAACAGAAAACTACTCATGGGCAGGGGCGTGCACAGATATTTTGGGGCCCACCACAAATAACTTTTATGGGTTCCCCTCCATATCATTTACCCCTACTTCCCTATATATATATATATATATATATATATATATATATATATATATATATATATATATATATATATATATATATATATATATATATATACATATATATATATATATATGTCATCCCTCATTTAAAATATCTCGGGCTCCCTTCAGGCTCGAGCACGGGCCAATAGGTGTCCCCTCTCTCCCTTTGTGCACGCCCTTGCTCATGGGTAAAAAACATTTTAGATGATAATAATGTTTTCTTAAAAGAACTGAATCTTTATAATTAAAATCTTATTTTAAAATGGGACTTTAATCATTAAGATCCAGTATTTTAACCTGATTGATTTTAATTTTGCCTATGATTTTTATGCTTAATGCAAGACAATTTATCTTAAAATAAATAACAATATTTCAATTCCCAAAGAAAAAAATAGATAAGTAAAATGATGTAAACAAATGTTGTTAAATTAATACTGATCTAAAAATGGTAAAAACATTAATTATGTCATAGATGGGGAAATGACTGGACACAAACTATAAACTTTAACACAATTTACAAAACATATTTTTTCCCCCCTTACTTTAAAATAAGCAAAAAGTTTACACAGCCAACACGAATGGAAAACGGGACTGCAGACATAGCTATTCAATAAACTACAACAAATTTAAAACATGTAAAGAACTTTTTAAAAATGATTAAAATATGAGTTCAACTAAGTCAACAAGCTCAATTTTCAAAGCAAAACTTAAATCACAGGCACCACACACGATATTCAATCCACTAACCATTTCATTCCTTGTCAGAGTACCAGTTTTGTCAGAGAGTAAAAATGTTAATCGACCTAACTCTTCGGGAATTGTTGTGCTTCTGACGACAGTTTCGGGTATTTCTTGATCCTTCTGAATTATCCATGAATAAACCATTTTTCCCATGTCCAAGTTGACTCGAAGGCTGCAAGATTTATTTGTGAATATTTAGAACTATGGAGATAGAAATGAAATGTTTAAATATACAGTCTATGTTCATAATAAAGACCCCTGTAGTGCAAAAAGAAAATCAGTTGCTATAACGGGAGGTCGTTATAATGCAAATGTACAAGACATTGCATTTTTTTTAAATGTTTTTTTTTAAATATTGGACTAGTGTTAATAAGTTATGCTTTGTTGAAAAGAACCAAGAAATCAACAAAATAATTAACTTCTGGTATAAAATAATAAATGCTGCACATAAATTGCAAGTAAATTTCAAACAATACATTTAAGGTCAAATAACACTGAAAATAAGACTTATTTTCAGGGTTCATACTCTATTTGGATGAAAAAATTCCATGACTTTTCCAAGACTTTTTCATGACTTCAATGAAAATTTCCATGACCTCGTTATACGAAGAGAATAGCACTATTTAATCTCAAACTTGGTAATATTTGGAAATGAGCATTAGCAAAATGTCTATATGAATGCCACAGCCTCATTGAAGCACTTACTCATAGTGGAAAAAATATAAGTGCACAGTTAAAAAACTATTCTTATTTGTCTTCTTCAACATATAAATTTTCGTAAAGTAAAAATGCAGTGAAACAAATATGATGATGCTTAAATGTTTTTTTTATAAAAACAGGCAGAATGATATTGAATGGGAAAAAGGTTGAATGAGTCATTACTAAGTTTCAATGAATTTGCTTCAAAAGTTACCTTTTAGTGTCAACAGTGCCTTTAATCATCCACGTAACTTGACAGTATTTTGGTTCTTTAAAGTAAAGCCACATAGTTTAGTTCTTTATGTTTCTAAACCAGATCTTCTTTGAAAAAACCATTTAGTAATGAATCAATATTCTGATTCAAAAGTATATTTGTTTTGTTTACAAATTTGCATATTTTCAAATGCACATAAATTGATAGGTTCAGAAATTGCAGAACACGTTTAATTCCCGACATTGCACGTAGCAGTGGGTCGCATGCATTAGTTTGTAGTATGTTGGGCACTACTGTTTTAGAGCATTAGAATTCCTCTTTTTCTGTATTCTATCGCCTGACTTATAGATCTTTATTTTCTAAAACATTCAACAAATTAAGATAAACTCTGATAAATTTAATAATAAAGTCCTTACGAGTGATGGAATCGAACTTGCATGCAATTGAATGGCTTTTTTTTTTTTTTTTTTGAGTGGGCGTGGCGAAACTAAGAACGTGAAATTTTGCTACTACAGAATATAAAACATAAAAAGTGTTGAAAATTACAAAAAATTCAAAATAAGTGATGTCCAGGCAGTAAAATCACATCGCAAAAAATGGCAAGCGGCTGCGACAGAAGTGGATGCAATGAGATTTAAAAATTCAGATTTGATTTTTGAAACGTTCAGTTTTCCACTTTTAATAGCTTTTATGTGCTATACTGTTAAATCACTCAAGATTTCTAATGCTCCTTTAGCTACTGTTCCTTTCTCTTTGTCCAGGACATTTTTCCATGACTTGAAAAAAAATTCCATGACTTTCAATGAAAATTTCAATTTTCCATGACTTTTCCAGGTCTGAAATTCTGTTAATTTTTTTCCATGACTTTCCAGGATTTCCATGACCCGTACGAACCCTGTATTTTTTAGTTTAGAGATAATGGGTTGCTTTTGCTTTATTATAAGGGTTTTTTTTTTTTTTAATATTACTTTCTCTTCTTATTTAGATTATGTAGAAGCTCTCTATATTTCATGACTTTTTCTAAAAAACTTTTTTTATAATGTACTGTTTGTGCACAGTTTTCGTCAATTCTTTGAGTTTATTTAGCTACTTTTATATGCTTTCTAAATACACATCCCTACTTAATCTGTAGTTAACTGATAATCACATACCCACTTTATGAGACTATACTAAACATCTAAAGCTAAATTTGTTTTAATAATACTTTTTTTGTTTTTAAACCATAGTAAGTAATCAAGAAAGGATGACTTTCTGTTCTCTAATAAATAATCAAAACTGATTAACACTAGAGCTAGGGTTTTTGCCTGAGGCATGAAAACACTGCTTGGCATTTTGGGGGGAACTGAAATTTGTTTTAAAGGAGTGAATACTACAAAAACAATGCGTGAGGAATATAGTAGTGATCAATTTCAAAAAAAAAAGAAGTAGAAGAAAAAAGAAATATCTTATTTTGTGTTAGGTTTCTATCAGCTGCATGACATATTGCAATTTTAACTTCTTTAAACTTTCTTTCCATTGGAAGGAAAGCTTCCCTGTGAAAAGGAATTTTTATCATGTTTTTCCACACATGGCATTATTTCTTTTCAGTTTTTTTTAATAATATTAAATCTGGGTTTGAACATTCATTGGTAAAAGAAACTATAACATATAAGAACTGAAGAAAGAATGAAATGGAAGATGGCAGGAATAGAAGAAATGTTTGCATTTGCAATTTTTAATCTCTAGAATGTTTGACATCTTGAATTTAAAAAACTTAGGAAAAACATTAAAATGTAATTTGTAAAATATTCCTATAACTTCCCCACACCATTTCAGGATGCTAAATTTTTGTTTAAAATACAAAATGTAAAAATATGCTCGACAAAATTTTCAGGTGCATCTCCAGTTCTTAATGTGTGAAACATGCTTGCAGATGAGGGTAAAATATCTTTGAAAAACAAGGATTCAAATAAAAAAAAAGAAGCAATCTACTTTAGATATAAACTTCAAGAGTTATCTAGCTTCTGATTTAAAAAAAGTCTATCAGAGACCAGACTAAATGATTCGGCAGATTCAGGTTTCGTTAAGGCAAAATGATGACCACAAGGTAAATAAAAATTCCTTTTCACAGGGAAGCTTTCCTTCCAATGGAAAGAAAGTTTAAAGAAGTTAAAATTGCAATATGTCATGCAGATGATAGAAACCTAACACAAAATAAAGTAACTAAAAGAAATAAAGATTGTTGTAAACCTAATTTCATGTTTTTCCACACATGGCATTATTTCTTTTCACTTTTTTTAATAATATTAAATCTGGGTTTGAACATTCATTGGTAAAAGAAACTATAACATATAAGAACTGAAGAAAGTAACAAAATATGAAAAATATTACCTGATGGGTATGATGTATGAAAACAGCAAAATGAATCTAAATAAATATCTGTACCATAATCCATGAAAGCCCTAAAATAAATACATTTAAAATGACACCATTAACAGATGAATAAAATTTTAAATATAATTACTGAAAAAATTTAACGTAACACTGTTGAATACGTATGAAAATTTAAGGTATCTTCTCTTAAGAAATTAAAAAATTGTGTCATATCATAACTTATGAATACTTCATTTATTTTACTAAGATTTAAATAAAAAATACGCTTTTATAGCAACACGTAACAAAAACATTTCTGTTTTCTTTCTCCTGCTGATTTTGCCTTACTATATTATTTTTACATCCAATGAAAAATACTTATTTTGAAATTTCTATTAATTATTTTGTTAAACTCCTAATGAAAAATAAATAAATTAACAAAATAATGCAAATGAATGCTTTTAATGAAATACTGATCAAATAAGAGATGAAAAGCAGATATCTTTTTCAAAATATTTTCCATATTATTTTCAACAGTATCCACTTTCTTGCAATACACCATTTGAACAAACGTTACATTTAAGATTTAATTAATGCCATTAAATTCTTTTTTATTACTCCACTTAATCGATAATATTTATTTGTTGTTAAGAGCTCTGTGGATTTTGTAAAAATAGGCACATAATAACACTTCAAAAAACCCTCTCCCCTGATATTATTTTGAAGGATTCATTGTCGTTACTCCAATGAAGAAAAAAGCTACCTGAAGTCCATTTTTCCATGGACAAAAAGTAACTTATTTCTCTTATAGAGTTTACAGCTTTTGCCAATAATTAACTTTATTCCGTGTATATAACTTATTGCGTTATAATAAAAGGTGCAATTTCAAATTTAATACCTTACTAGACAGCATAGCTTCAATAGCCACATTTTAAATATTTCTTATCATATCCTCCAACATTGCCCATCTAGTCATCCATATCATTTACTGAAGTACACCCAACATAACTGATAGAACATTTTGCTTACAGAAACTTAATGTAGAACTTTAATTCCTTTAACTATTTTTCAGATTACCAGATGTCGCCTCAAGCGTCTTTAATAAACGCACTTATATCATTTTTTAATTGTAACAGTAGCGAATCGAACTGCGCAGTACACTCCAGTCAGCCATTATATATACAACATGTTTCGTTCTACGCACTACCAAAGGTAGGCGATGATGTATTATATATTTTAGTTCATAATGTTTTTCATATGCAAAAATATTCATCACACTGTATATAATCATTGCTTTCATTAAATATATGGATCGAACTTGCGCCTAGTTATTAAAAATAACATTTAATTATGAGACTGAAGTGATTGAAGATTTTGACGTTTAGTATTTAACTTCAATTAAGTAAATCTAAAGTTGTAAATGCTTCAAAATGAAACTTAACCTTTTTTTTAAAAAAAAGTATAAATTTTGAAAGGGCTGATTTAAAAGAAAATAAAAGGCGCAAGTGTAAAAACTGAAAAAAGAAAAACTAGTTCTTTAAAGAAGATTTTTTTCGCTATAAGTATTGTTGTTGTGTATTTTAAATTGTGTTTACATAAATCTTTCAATTTATCACAATGGCTCAAAAGGATGCTATGTATATTGACAAACTTAATGATAGCAATTATTCAATTTGGAAGTTTAAAATGGAACAACTTTTAATTAAAGAAGGCTTATAAGATGTAGTGTTCGAAGCAAAACCGGAAAAAGTAGATGAAAAATGGAATAAAAGTGATAGAAATGCTAGGGCTTTAATTTGCCTAAATATTAGCGATTCCTGCATTCCAAATCAGCACAAGAAACTTGGGAACACTTGAAATCTGTGCATGAGAGAGTAAATTTAACAAATAAGTTATTTCTCCTTAGAAAATTATATTCTATTAAATACTATGAAAACTCAAAAATTCAAGATCATATTACCAAAGTCTTAGAATTAACAGAAAAATTAAGAAGCATTGGCGAAGAAGTGAAAGAAAATAACCTAATAGCGATTCTGTTATGTTCATTGCCAAATTCATACAGTAATTTAATAACTGCAATAGAAAGTAAATCGGAAGATGAATTAACTTTAGAATATGTAAAAGGGAAATTAATAGACGAATATACGCGTAGAGAAGAAATGAAACAAGTTTAACAAAGTAGATTCTATGGCTTTGAAAGGAACCAGTAAAAGATTTACGAAAAAGTTTTGCGATATTTGTAAAAGAAATAACCATTTTCGAGAGCAATGCTATTATTTAAATCGACAAGCAGGCGGCGCCTCTAGTGATTCAAAGCCGAAACAAAACTACAAAAATAAAAATTTCACTAACGAATGCAGATTCCGCAGCGCTCAAGGTCAGTACAAGCCAAATAATTCCAACGCAGAAGTAAAATATGAAGAAAGAAGCAAGTGTGCTTGGCTGAAGCCATAAATCTGTATGTCAAAAATAAAATAAATGCTGAAGCCATAAATAACGGGAATGAAACCAATGCACTAAATAACAGGGATGCTTACTGTAGTGAGATGAATCGGTTTTAATAACAAATGAATATTCTAATTTAGCAGAAGATACTGAATTTCTGATTGATTCAGGTGCTACTTCACACATGGCGCGTAATTTAAATCTTTTTTGTCAGTTAGATAAAAGTAAGAAACAAAGTGTGACTATTGCGAATGGCGAGAAACTAAAATCTCAAGGTATTGGTGATATACGTTTCAAAGTGAAAACTTTTGACAACACAAACAGAATCAAGTTGGAAAATGTTTTATATGTGCCAGACTTGGATAGCAATTTATTATCTGTAAAAGCGTGTACTGATAATGGTTGTGTTGTTAAATTCGAAAGTGATAAATGCACAGTTACGAAAAATAATAAGATTATACTGAAAGGAGAACCAACTAATGGTTTATTCAAATTGGATATAATTAAAAGTGATGAAAGATCGTTTACCGTATCTGAAAAAGATGTTACTTGCTCGGATTCAAACTGTATTTTAAAATGGCATCAAAGATTAGGTCACAGAAGTTTTGAAGCGACCAAGAAAATAATGAAGGATGACTTAGCAAGAGGAATACAAATTCAGAGATGCCACTCTCTTATTCAAGCTTTCAGTAGAAGTTCAAAAAATTTTCAGTAGTTTTCAGTGCTTATCAGTAGTTAACAATGCCCGACAAACGCTAACACAAAAGTCGAAAGTCAAACATATAGCGACGTCGAAAATTAAAAGGTTATATGTATTATACCAAGTAAACTTGTTCATCAAGATTATAAGAGGAAATACGGAATTAAATATACACTGGATAATAATTTGAATTTCTTCACTGCTTAATGCAAGTATGATTTCCTTTTTGTATCAAGAGCATTCATGAATCTAATATTAAATACTATGAATCCACTTAAATAATTTTGTGTGCTATGGCAGAAAAGCTTAAAGCAATTTTCAAAATATTTATTCATATGTACAGAACTAATAACAAAAGTTAATTTAAATTTTTCAAATGACATACCTTTTTCACATGAGGATGACTGTTACTTATATACAGCTTATTTTTTAAGATATTTTAAAACACATTTAAAGCAAAGTCTTTAAAGGAAAAAAAAAGATGAAATAATTGAACTTTTTAATCTGAGTCCATGAATTTTAGAAATCTGTTGCAAGCCAAACAGAAGATAGTTAAACATGCTGTGCTGACTAATTCCTCCTTCGGTTGTTTTTTTTTTTCCAACAAAAATCATTCTGAAAAATTTAAACAACTTGAAGAAAAAAAGTCTGGGAACATTTCCTTAAACAGCTGTTTAGAATGGTCTGCAGTAGCAATGGGCAAATTATGCTCAATCAAAAAACGAGTGAAAAGACACTCTGCTTTGATGACTTCCAAGTTTTCATCTTTTTTTTCTGAAGAAAGTGGAGACTTCTTTAGTGTTCTGCACCGCCTTGGAGTTTTCAACATGCGACTTCGCTGAAACGTGCCGCCGACAATCGTCGCGGCCGCCGTGCGCCAAACTGAAGTTTTTTGTACAAATCGTACAAAACGCCATATTTTCCGATATTTTAGATTTTTCCAAGCAAGGAAACTCATTGGTGCAAACGTCTGTGAATTTCTGACAACTTTTTTTTTTTAGCCCGACTCTCGGGAAGAGGGGACGTCGATCGAGTGTTTCCATCCATTAAAGAAAATAAACAAATCAGAGAAAAGAAACACCAGAGACTAAAAACACACGTGCGAAGAAGCAAGAAGGAGCAAGCGAACGAACAGGGTTGCTGCAAATATCACCCAACGTGGTGGGGAGAATTTCCGGTTAGAACCGGATTCTTTTGCTTTCTACCGTCGCCATTTCTCCATCTCCCATTGTCTGCGACTGCAGACTTCCATAATCGTCAGTACTCGCTCGCTTTGGCGATCGCCAATTTTTTTTTTTTTTCATCGCATTTAGCGTTTGTTGATGTCACAAAAATTTTCCGTAGAAAAAAGGGCCTTTTCCGTAATTCGTAGTTAACTTACTTTTTAAAAATTTTTCCGTAGTAACTACGGATAATCCGTAGCGATCGGCATGTCTGCAAATTAAAAACTGCTCGCATAACTTAGATTGTTCAACATGTATTAAAGCTAAGTTAACGGAGAAACCATATCCTAAGAATGCTAATTATACATCAAAACAGATTTTAAATTTAATCCACACTGATTTAGCAGGCCCATTTGAAGTTGAAAGTTTAGGCGGAAAAAGATATTTTTTAACTTTTATCGATGATTATTCGCGGTATACTCATGTGTATTTCCTTTCTTCAAAAGATGAAGTTTTCGATAAATTCAAAGAATACGTATCATCAACAACTAATAAATTCAGAATGAAGATTAAAGCAATAAGATCCGACAATGGAAGAGAATACTGTAACAAAGAAATGGAAAATTACTTCAAAGAGCTAGGAATTTCTCATCAAACCACAGTTCCTTACTCACCGTCTTCTAATGGAACGGCTGAACGCAAAAACAGATCTCTACTTGAAATGACTATTGCTATGCTTATAAACTCAAAGTTACCAAAGTTTTTTGGGCAGAAGCAGTTTCAACAGCAAATTAGCTTCAAAATCGATTGCCTACAAAAGCAGCTCCGAAGACCCCTTACGAACTTTGGAACGGACAAAAGCCAAATTTGGGTCATTTGAAAGTTTTTGGATGCAAAGCATATATGTAAGTTCCTAAACAGAAACGGAGGAAACTTGATGAAAAAGCAATAGAAGGAACCTTTGTAGGATATGATATGAGAAGTAGAGGATATAGAATCTATACAGGTGGAAGAAAAATAGTAGTAAGCAGAACAGTAAAATTTTCTGAAGAGATACATGAATCGAAGGAAAAAGCAGAAGATTATTACATCAATCAATCGGATTTAATTCACTTTAATCTGCCTCAGCAACATGAAGACTGCAGTGAAAAAGTGTTAGAAAAAGAACATGAGCAAACAAATGAAGGAGTGGTAGAAGTAGAGGAAGAAGAAAATCTTCAAAGAAGATCAAGAAGAAAAACAAAAGGTATTCCACCAGAAAGGTTGATATACAAGGCTGAAACAAATCTTCCTGTGTCACATGAAAATAGAGATCCACAATCTTTTGTTGAAGTACTGAGATTACCAAAATTGGAGCAAGCAAAATGGTTCACAGCTATGAAAGAAGAAATACAGTCCTTAAAAGAAAATGATACCTATGAACTGACCGAACTACCTGAAGGAAAACGTGCAGTTGGAAACAAATGGATTTTCAAAACTAAATATGACAAAAACGGTCAAGAAGTTAAATGCAGAGCAAGAATTGTTGTAAAAAGTTTTACACAAAAGTACAAAATTGATTTTCATCAAACATATTCGCCAGTCGTCAGACATACAACAATTCGCACTTTTCTTAGTTGGGCAGCAATTAACAAGGCAAAAGTGTATCAAGTAGATGTTAAAACAGCTTTCCTGAATGGTAAACTAGACAAAGAAATTTATATGCTACAACCAGAAGGGTTTGAAGATCTAAATCATAAAAACAAAGTTTGCAAGCTAAGAAAATCAATTAATGGTTTAAAGCAAGCTGCAAGATGTTGGAATATTGAAATTGAGAAGACATTAACGAATCTCGGATTCTCACAAAGCAAAGCTGACCCTTGTTTATTTACAAAAGGAACTAATGAAGATAGAAAAAATCTAATCGTTTATGTTGACGATATCTTGATAACAGCTAAAGAGGAAAAGTTAATCAAGAATATAATAGGTGATTTGCAGAAAAGTTATAAAATAACATCACTGGGAGAAACCAAATATTTTCTAGGCATGGAAGTTAACAGGAAAAAGGACAGAAGCTTTGTGCTCTCACAGACAAATAAAATTGATCAACTTGTGAAACAGGTTGGATTGGATGATGCTAAACCAACCAGCACACCAATGGAAATGAATTATTACAGTTTGCAAAAGGAAGAAAATCTTCTAACTTCGAATGATCAATACAGGCAAGCAATTGGAAGTCTCATGTTTATCTCAACTGTTACACGTCCAGATGTAACTTCAGCAGTTCACATATTAAGCAGAAGATGCAATAATCCTACCCAAAAGGACTGGAACGCAATAAAGAAAGTCATCAAATATTTAAACTGTACAAAAGAAATTTGTTTACAATTAACAGCAAAATCAGCACCAACTTTAACTGTGTACACGGATGCAGATTTTGCACAAGACCAGCATGACAGGAAATCAACATCTGGATACCTGATATTTCTCGGAAACTCACTAATTTCATGGGCATCGAGGAAACAAACTACAGTTTCATTATTGTCAGCTGAAGCTGAATATATAGCTCTGTCTGAAGCAATGCAAGAACTTTTATGGCTGCTAAAACTCACAAACGATTTGGAACTTTCTCAGTCATTGCCAGTAAAAGTGTTTGAAGATAACCAATCCCAGAATAAAGCTGGTGCAGTCTGAGAAATTCAGTTCACGAACCAAACACATTGATACGAAGTATCATCACATCAAAGACTTGTTCAACAGAAACATTATAGACTTGGACTATCTTCCAACTAATGAGATGCTTTCAGATATAATGACTAAACCTCTTCCTAAAGTGAAATACCAGTACTGTAGGGGTAAAATGAACCTGGTTTAAGTTTCTATAACAAAACCAGGGGATATGATAGAACATTTTGCTTACAGAAACTTAATGTAGAATTTTAATTCCTTTAACTATTTTTCAGATCACCAGATGTCGCCTTAAGCGTCTTTAATAAACGCACTTATATCATTTTTTAATTGTAACACTAGAGAATCGAACTGCGCAGTACTCTCCAGTCAGCCATTATATATACCACATGTTTCGTTCTATGCACTACCAAAGGTAGGCGATTATGTATTATATATTTTAGTTCATAATGTTTTTCATATGCAAATATATTCATCACACTGTATATAATCATTGCTTTCATTAAATATATGGATCGAACTTGCGCCTGGTTATTAAAAATAACAATAACACGAACACAATCCACATTTAAAAAACCCTTTGCCAAATATGGATGTCATTAAATTTTAAATCATTTTTAGTTGTCAGAATATCCAAATCAATTTCAATATTCATTTATTTTGAAGTTGCCCCATTTCCGTAGTGACTACAGAACTTCCATAGCAGTTGGAGGATAAGCATTTTTATTGCATGTGTTCTATGTTCAAATTGAGCAGTGAGAAGCAAGTGGACACTTTCAAGTTTCGAGTAAAATGGGTTTGAAGTTCAGACCCTGGGTAGGCATTTATCAAATTTGTTTTCTACATCAGGCTGTATAGCAGCACCTACTAGGGCCACCAGTATTATTTCTTGCTCCAAAGCAGAGGGGAAGGTTCTATCATTTGCATTGGTCATTTGCAAATTAATAATTTTGTCACTTTAATCCCTTTGCTTCTCACTGCCTTAAATGAGATTGTAAAATAAACTTGATAAACACCATTCTTTTGTAAGGGAAATATAAATCAAAACTATTTTATCTAAATATTATTAACCAAAGAGTGCAAATGAAGTTTGTATCTTTTCTATACAAAGATATTTATTTACAATAGTTATAAAATACTTGGTTTCTTCTACAAAGCTCACCTTCAAGCCCATCATCACAAGAGCAAGACCAATGACAGCAGCAAATAATACTTTTGTTTGTTGATTTAGTTCAAGGTCAGTAATTCCAACCTAATAAATTAAAAATATCACAATCATTTTTATATATACAGGCGTCCCTCGTATAACACGGTTCTTCTACAACATGGTTTCAATATTACATGGTAACAAATTTAAGATTATTATAACATGGTTTCGATATTACATGGTACAAAACTCGAATTTAATACTTCATGGTTTTGATATATCTCGAATGTTACATTTAAAAAAGATGGAATTTCATTTTTTTTATACATTCTGTTAATGGTTGATAAATCTAATAAGTTTTTACTTTGTTTTTATGACACTTGGTTTCGATATAACACGGTACACATCCCTAGATTTACATTATTTCTAAGTCTCGTATAACACGGTTTCAATATAGCATGGAACGCGGTTTCAATATAACACGATACTTCTTAACCTGATTTTTCTCATGCACATACATAATTAGACTTAAGAACAAGTGAAATGTTATTTTTAAAAAAGTCTCATATAACACGGTTACTAGGGTGGTCCTTATTTATATGGGAAATTTTTTTTTCCGGAATTCAACAAGTGACGCCCCCTAGTTTTGTGACACTATAATAAAAAGTAACGTGTGCAAAATTTGAACTCGATCAGTCTATAATAACACGTGCCCCTAGGCCATTGAACTTTAACACTTTTGATAATTTTCCCACAAGTCTTCCGAGTTTTTACTTCAGACCCAGTACATCGTTTCTCCTAGGTTTTCAAAATATTTTTACAGTGAGGTAGCACTAAAATTAATCTATTTAATTACTGTACATCATCTAAAGATTTTACGTTGTGTAAGAATGAAATAATGCTTTAGAAACTTTCCTTAATCATACGCTTTTCTCAATGTATCCCGATAGTGTGTATTTTTTTCCGACAGTCTTGGACGATCTGTAAAATAAATTGCTTTGTGACTCATATTTGGAAAATTAGTTGCATAATTCTTCGATTAATATTATGCTCCTCTTTCAGTTGTATCATTCACAATTTTCAGTATTTTAACGATCTCTCTTCCCTTTAAATAGCTTCCTTCATTTTGCCATGAATCAGGATCAAATAGGAAAAACTCTTTTAGTATTAGCAACTTATCAAACAGTTTTATTGACTCTTCATCAGACACGTCTTCCTTATCACAGGCATTTTATGGACTAGTCTTTTCATATCTTCAAAGTTAATTCCTTCATCCAATACGGACAAAACTACTAGTTTATCCCCTAAATACCATAAGTGATTTATGAATTTTCCAATCACTGCTTCTGCTGCATGTTTGTTGTCATTTTGTACGTTGCTAGTTTTTCAGACATATTATATTATTCAAAGGAGCCTCGATTGGGTTGTTGCAAAAAACCATATCTTCATACAGCATTTATTCGTAAAACAGCTTTGTAAAACAGCATTGAAGGGTTTTCTTTTCATGTAAGGTCAATTTAAATTGTTTCCTAAACATAAAAATTTTCAAAAAAAAAATTCCTTTCGCCACCCATGTGGCTCAGGGATAAGCTCCAGGTTGCCGAAAACATATCCCTGTAGGAGGAAATTCACCAGGAAATATTATTACAAGTTATGAGAATTCTCTGTAATCTTTCTCAATTTCGCTTTTTACGAACAATAATGTGTCATCAACATCGTCTTTTAGAATTTAAGCGGTATGTGCACTTGATTGAAATGTTATAAGTTCTGAATGATGGAGATCTTTCTACAAAATTTTGCAGCGCTTAAGTAATTAAATATCTGATTAAGAACTAAGAAAGGCAAGAAATTCTTTAAGGACACACTCTGCTGTACGATTTCAAGTGCATGATGATGGCAATCCAAATGTAATATATCACCGTTCAGTTTTTGCTCTAAAAAATTGCATGCACAATTTATACGGTTGGTATTGCAAGTCGTTGCATCAAACACTACAGCTAGAACAGTTAGCAATAAAGAGCTATCATCTAAGATATCATATAGAACTGAAGAATATCTAAAGAATTCCGAGTAGCTGTTCAGTATTAGGACCTGAAGCTATCACGGTAGTCCTGTCGGCGTTCTTTTTCCAGTTACATATGGACGTAGCTTTGTATCCCAGTGAATAACCACAAAATCTAAATTTAAATTCATGAAATTTAATTTTACCTCTCGAAGATTTTCTTTTGCTCTCTTAAGGAATGTACGATTGATCACTAGGTCAGTCGGATTTAAATTTACTGCATCTACATAGGCTGTAAATAAATGAACATCTTTATCCCTAATATGACATTTGTCTAAAAGTGACCAAAGGCGAGCAGATATCAATAGTTGTCAAGCTTTTTTGCATTGTAGTAGACCAGCTGCAGAAAACAAAAGTTCAACAGGTTGGGATAGATACCCATTTCGGTTTCTAAATCTTGTGAATCGCAAGAATTTGATGATAATAAAGGACTACGTACTGAAATAGAAGAAAAGTAATTTAAAGTATAGATTTCTACATTGTTCCGATCTGAATTTTTTTTTTAAATTTATATTTTAACTATGGAAAAGACAGTGTATTTTTATGTTAGGAGTGATGGAGGATTTTTCGAAATTTATATTTTAAAAATTAAAAATTGCATAAGCATTTAGGTATGTTTATAACTTAAGAACAGCGAATTAAAATATAATTGCAATTACTCATATTTATAGCATTGAAACCTTGCGACTCTATTTGACACACCTATTATGTACACAGGGAATTTTGTAAATCAACAATGGCCTATAGAATCCCTTGTGTCCATCTTGATGGGAGGAAACGTTCCCCTGCCGCTTGGTTGCCTTCCCGAGGGTCCCTAATATGGGAAAGTCACTAGTGTGATAGGAACAGGGGACCCTCGGGTGTGATGTGATACCGCTTGGTTGGAACAAGCGCAGAAGAGCGGCACGCTTGACCCAAGGCCATTGGTGTGTTAAATTTTACAGAATGAAAGTGAGAGAATGGTCGGTCTGGAAGTAGCAGCACCTATTGAGGTTCAAAATTACTTTAAATATAAAACGTTAGAAAATTTTTACACAAAAATGAGAAAATCCGCAATTTTTTCTTCGAAACTCAAAGAAGGGAGCCCTAGGGGCACGTGTTAATATTCATGGATTGACTTTAAATTTTGCAAGGATCATTTATTTGTACAATGGAACAAATTGAGGAGGCGTCGCGTAAAATATCTGCAACTTCAAAAATAAGGACCACCCTAACGGTTACGATACTACACGGAACAAATTAACCGTGTTATATGAGGTACACCCCTGTACGTATAACCTCAATTTAATGATTGTCAAGGACTGGGAAAAGTTATTGTTAAATAAAGGATATCCTTAAATTGAGGAACATAGACATTCAATGCAGTCAAATCCAGACCAGTGAAATGTATCATTAAACTGAGGAAATTGCTTGATCGGGTATGGTTATAAATTGAAGTTATACTGTGTATATATATATATATATATATATATTAGGGTGGTCCTTATTTATATGGGAAATTTTTTTTTTCGGAATTCAACAAGTGATGCCCCCTAGTTTTGTGACACTTTAATAAAAAGTAACGTGTGCAAAAATTTGAAGTCGATCGGTCAATAATAACACGTGCCCCAAGGCTGTTGAACTTTAACACTTTTGATAATTTTCCCACAAGGGGGTGAAAGGGGGTGAAGGAGTCGGGAATCGAAGACTAGAATGCCGTCGGAGTTGGTCATTTTCCCTCCAAGTCTGTAAATCTTCCAGGACTTAGGAATATGTGTCAGAGTCACACTGATTTTGGGGTAAAGGAGTCAGAGTCAAAGACTAAAATTCCATGAGCTGGAGTCAATCAGTTTTCCTTTGACTCCATAGCCCTGTTTTCTTAGGCTCTACACAAGCTTTAATTTTTGAAACAATGCTTTGGTCTAGCTGCTATATTTGTAAGTCAATTATGATTATTGAAATCCTTTGAGCCCGTAAATTAATGGTAACTACTCCTGTTATTTGTTAATGAGACTCTTTATTCTTCTTGGAAACATAGTCAGTTAATAGTTGATGCCTTCAAAAAAAAAAATCAAGCATGGTTAATTTGATCCTATTAGTATACATGCAATACAAAGGTTTATACAAAAAATATCTTCCAAAATAAATAAAACAACATAAATGAGTAAAAGAAGCTGTATCAATAAACTTTTATTAGAAGATTTAACTTCTCTCATCAAGATATCCTAATTCCTAAACATTTAGAGATACAACACAGACAAATATTTGAAAAGAACTGCAGTTAACTTTACACAACAATAACTACAATAGCAGTTTTAGATGTTGAAAACAAGTGTGGAACTTTGCACTGAATCAACGCGTTTCAACACTTTCCTCAAGATTCAAAAAAAGAACTAAACATGAACATAAAATCAAAAAAAAAAAAAAAAAGACAGGGAACAAAACCATGATTTGCTCAAATATGTGTTAAAAATTGCACAACACTCAACTTTAAGAAAGAATTTAAAAAATTAGGTCAAAAAATCCTTTTTTTTTTTTTTTTTTTTTTTTTTTTTGCTGATGTCCATCTTTCTGAAAATTGCAATTTTGCATCAAACTAATTAATTAATTCATTTCTATCAAGCACACTTGTCTTTTTTTAATTTAAATAGAAGTTTTTAGCACTAGAAATGGATACTAAACCAGAATTTGAGTGCACACATACTTTCTTATTAATGCAAGCTTAGACAAACACTTAGGCTTTTTTTTTTTTTTTTTTTGACTTACAGTACTTAGTTGAAATCATATCCTTTACAAAGTAAAAACAATTTAAGTTCTGTTTTTGTACAGGGTTATCATAACAACCGATTTTTGTATGAATTACACAAATCTTACTCTAACTCTTAACTATCCTAACGTATTACTTACTTTACTTCTTGGCTCAGAATTGTTCATAACACTGCGAGTTTCAGCTCCAGTGTAGATTACAATCCCAATAGCAGTCCCTGATGCAATTACTGTATTAGCCCATAAGGTATTTTCAATTCCTAGTGAAACTTCGGCACCATCTCCATCATGCTGTTGGAGGGAAAAATCAAAGTTGAATATTCAACAATAAAATTGCAAATTTAAGTAAAAGCTACACCACATTAGATTCTTGTTTAAAATATTTTTGTAGTTTCAATTAATATCAAAAAATTAGTGAATAAAACAGAAGTGGCCAATGACGTTCCATTTAATGATCCGTTCATCAGAGGACCGTTCATTTTTTCGATCTGTTCATTCAACTAGTTCATTTGAACGACTTCATTCATTTCAAAAAGTTGCAGGTGATCTCTCTGCACCACATGTTCACGCACATTCGAAATGTTACATTTGATCAGTAATATTCTTTGAAAGAAAGATAACCAAAATGATCTTAAAGAAAATATGCCTGTGAAAAATGAATAAATATCTTTTTTATTCAGGTTTAAATGTATAAAGCAATTATAGTACATTTTGTAAGATATTTCTCAATTGCCAAATGGTATGTTTTCCATTTCAAAAATTGCAGGTTCCATTTCAGCGTGTCAAAAAACTAAGTTATTAATTTTTTTCAGCTACAGCGCTGTATATATAATTACATTACCAATAGACCATGTATAAAGGAAATGGTAGCAACAAATAATTTGGTATCTCAGCCAGAGTACCAGATAACTTAATTTAAAAAAAAAAAAAGACCCACCTAACAATATTAAGGAGCTTCAAAATTATTCCACAGTGCCGATGAGAACAGGAAAAAAACGCAACACTTTTTAAATAGGGGGAAAAATAGACAAATAATAATTATCACAAAATAAAGCCACATCAATATAGATGGTAGTTGATACGGATGGTATAGAAGACAAAAGATTTACCAGAAAAGTGATAAAAGGTATTTTTAGAAATAATTTTGGCGGCAGAAAGCGCAACAAGGATTTTAGCAGGTGAGTGGGACAGGCAGTGGAATGTCCAAACATTTTGTTAGTAGCCCAAACAAGTCACACAAAACATTAGTAATGGATACAATAGAAAATTGCAAATGAACTGCAATGATTAAAGGAAAATGATGAATAAAGCAGAGAGTAAAAAGGTTCGAGTGACTATATTGTACTGCACTGAGAAAAAGGAAATTTGAGATTGATTGAGAGTAAAAAATTTGAAGATGAATGTAATTTTTTTAAAAAATGAGATTTTATCACGAATGCATCAAAATAATGTTCCAAACTGCTCACCGTTCAAAAGAACGGTCATTCATTTTTTAAGTGAACGAACAGATCCGTTCATTTTAAGGATTCGTTCTTTTTGACCCGTTCGTTCGTGAACCACACATCCCTAGAATAAAGCTAAAGCAACACATTATTTCCAACCCTCTCCTACCCAGAAGATTTTAGTAGTGCTAGTGACACTACAATCCTGAACAAGACAAGTCCTGAACTTTTGAGAAATTAATTGAGGAAAAAATTAACACACATATGATGTGTTCCCACAGCTCTTACTGAATTTGAGAAAGTTGAAGGTTAAAACACTGGAAAATAATACAAGAATCAAAGGAAGCACAATTGAGCTCCATACACATAAATCAATCTATTATATTAAAATCTTATTGTACCTATGAAGGTATGTCTTTCTCCCTGAGAACAAAAGAGCTGAAACTCAATACAGATACGAAAAGATTCATAATTTTTCAGGAAACCTTATAAGCATAGTCATACCTTTGTACAATTTTAATTAAAGCAGACATTGATAAAAATGTCAATTCGCAGTGAGTTCTCATGCTCTTCAAAATCTTTGAAACACTACCACTGGCATTTTGTCAATAATTCCTTTATCTGCTTCGAGCGAAAGTGACATAACAGAAAACTTGACCTTGGTTCAATAATTCATGGTTGGTGTGAAAGTCCATAAAGTTTGATGTTAACCATGGTAGAATATGGGATTAATTAATGTTCCACCTCAGGCGGTAAGAAGGAGGCAAAGCCCCCAAAATACGTTGGTAGTGCTGCATCAACCAATCAAAAGGCAGCACAAGCAATAAATTGAAGAAGAAAAAAGAAAAGAGATGTAAACAGGTCTGTCATTTCAAAGTTTTCCAGGGAGAAGGGCATAGGGTATGTGCAGGATGCATTTTATGGAGAAAGAGCATAACAATACTAGCAAAAATTCATAATAGGGTGGTATTTAAAATTTTAAAAGTATTTTTTTTCTGAAAGAGCACACTTAAAAACATAGGATTTGACCATTTAAAAAATAATATGACAAAGTTTAATAGATTTTTTTAACTATTTTAATCAGTGCGCAAATTCAATTTCCCTTTTTAGGCTTTTGCACATGACATCATAAGTGATGAAATGCCATTCACTGATGCCATTAGTACAATATTTAATTCACTTCTGAATTATCATAACCTAGAAAGACGGGAGACAGCAAGCGTAAACATTTAGTGCGCCAGTGGAGTGAGCAAGTTCATCATTTGTGATGTCATATACACCACGCCTTATTTGAAAAATTGGACATTTAAAAAAATTAATTAAAAATTAAATGTTTTGAAAATAAAAAATTTCCCTCGCTCCATGTTTTTTTTTTTTTTTTTTTTTTGCTCATTTTATCAACTTCAGTGACTAAAAGTAGTACTTTTGCCTGATGGAAAAAACCCCATTACATTATGCTTTTAAAATCCAGGATGGCGGTTAATTGACTTTTAATTGTCATTAGCTGAGCTTACAAAGCACACTTTAAAAAATAACAAAATAGGGACACTAAGAAATGTGCTTACTCTTGTGAATTTTCCAACAAAACTATGGATGGATTTTTTAGGTTCCTCCGCATACACTGATGCATCCATTAGAAATAATTCCTGAAAAGCAATAAATATGTCGTTAAAAATTAATATCAGAAATGAATGTTAGCAGGTTCATTTTAAGAAACATTTATATAGTTGAATTACACCAAAAAAAGCATTATGTTTCATAATTTCTTCTCATGTACTGTAGAAATATTTATAAGAACAATATTGCAAGGTGAGAATACTTTAAGTATTTACAAATTATAAAATAAAAAAGCAATGTACAGACGTCCCTTGTATAACACAGTACTTCCACAACACGGTTTCGATATTACAAGGTACCAAATTTGTGATTATTATAACACAGTTTCGACATTACACAGTACAAAACTTTAATTCATAACTACATGGTTTTTATGTAACATGAATTTTAAAAGAAGGAATTTAATTTTTGTTCAATACACTCTTAAAAAAGTATGGTAACAACTGTAATAAGTTTTTACTTTGTTTTTATGAAACTTTTACGAAAAATTGTTTGTCTTGGGCTCAAAAGTTTGGTTTCCCCATACAACACTAACTTTTAACTTTAAATATATATTTGATTTTTCTCATCAGTGTTCTAAAAGCAAAAAGGTGAATATTATTTTGTTTCCAATGCATTGTAAGAAATTAACATAAGCTAAATTTGGCAAACAATAAATTTAAAATGTAGTCGAAACAAAATATGAAATAAAATAAATAGAATGATTCTATTTATTTCATTTTGAATTTGGTTTTGTTATTGTTGCTCAGACGAACTTTATTGCTACAGAAAAGCTCTGATATTTTTTTTCTTATACAATGCATTTTGTCTTAGTACAGAAAGAAAAGCAGATAAAGTTTTTTCTTGTTGTGCATAACAGTTTTAATTTGAGGCATGTAAAATAATTAAGTTTTATCGTTTTATAACAACTCTTATTTTTAAATCAGTTTGTCTTTCTGGCTGCCAGTTTTCGTTTGTATGTTCTATTGAGCTGAAATTCCAGCTATTATAAAATTTATACCTTATTATTCGGTTTCAATATAACACGGTACACATTCCTTGATTTACATTATTTCAAGGTCTCATATAACACGGTTTCGATACAACACAGTACATATTGACATGACTTATGATATGTACATGATTAATTAGGTTAAAAAATGAGTAAAAAAACATTTATAAAAAAGTCTTGTATTACACGGTTTCTATACTACATGGAACGAATTAACCGTGTTATACGAGGGATACCTGTTTTTTCATTAAACACTAGAACACTAAAATGTAGTTAAGTTTTGGAGCTCAACCAGAGTCAAAAGGTAAACACAAATAAATAAAACAATATTAAATTCATTTTTAACAGTTTTTTTTACAGAAAATGCACATTCAGTTAATACATTTTTCCTACACATAATGAATAAAATTTTACTTATTTACAATATTTGCTGCATCAAGGCCAAGAGCTAAAGAAAAATTCAATGAAGTTGAAATTGAACTTCGAACTCAAATTGAAGTAAGTTATCATTTTTAATAAGGCAAATAAAAGAAACAAAGTAAATAAAACACAACTTTTCAATAGGATGCTGCAAATAGCCCATTTCAAGCTACAGCAGAACCCCATTATTAGAGCAAGAAAGGTGTTATAAATACTTCTAAAATTCTTCTTTTTTTCTGAAAAATTGCTTTGCTTACATTGTTCTTTTCACTTTACTCATATATTAGCACAAAGCATTCTCTATCATTTTCCCTCTTTTTTTTTTTTTTGGTATGTTTAATATAGTTAAAAAAAACCTGCAAATAATTCAAGCTTTGAACATCAAATTCAATGGCCAGCCACAACAAAAAAGCATTCACCTCAGTAGAAGAAAGTCTTTGGGTAGTAGGAACAGCGTCTCTCAATTTCCAGTCAGTCTCCCCATCTAGTTGATCAGACCTGATGAAACAAGATCCATTTTTTTCTGTTGTGGATAAAAATACCATGTCAGCAGGAACTCTTTGATCCTGAAATGATTCGAAGAAAAATTCAAATTCAAATATTTGAAACTGTAACACACTATTTTGTTCTATAACCAGCAGGGACATCTGTATCATAAACAATGAAGTATTTACAACTCCTTGTTTCTTTGACTTTGTCACATACAGGAGTGCCTATCACCCCCAAGTTCAATAGTGTAAATTCCCCCCCCCCCTCCCCAAAAAAAAAATTCTCAACTCTCTTTCCCCCCTTTTTTATTTTCTAGCTCTCTCTCTCTCTCTCTCTTTTTTTTTTTTTTTTTTGAAAATATGTTAATTTATTTTTTTTTAACAATTTTTTATTTATTTGCTTATTTATTTTTAATCATTATTATCATTATTTTATTAGATAAGTTCTTTGCTACGCCAAAGACAAACACACACACACACAAACTAAATAAATAAATGAAATGAAATATAAACAGAATAAAATAAATAACTTAAATCAAATATAAATCAATAAATACATTTAAATAGATAAATTAAAAAAATTAAAAAATCCCCCTCTCAAAAATTTTGATGATGCAACTTGTGCCATAATCTCCCCCCCCCCCCCATGGGCACCCCTGGTCACATAATATTTCTGCACTTCTCAACTTTAAAGGCTAAAGATCATTTTATGAATCATTGATATCCAGAAATTCAAATAAGAAAAAAACACTTCAGGTAGCTGTGACAAAATGAGTTATACACAAGAATCTTTGCATGACAATACTCAACACTTGTTTTGGGAAGTTAATACAAAACAAAAATTTGCTTACAGTTTCAGATTTCTAAAACACACAATTAAAAACTTCAGAATTCTGATAAAAATGAGTAAAAACATGTCTTTTTCCCTAAAGAACTAATTTTGTAGACTTAAAACTTTTCACTTGAAAATCTTCTTCCACAAGGATTTAACTTCAGCAAGTATTGGAAAGTTCACTGGAGCAATTTCTGTGGAACAATGTATTTTGAACACAAATTTAATGTATAATCATGTTAAGTGTCTAAATATACATCACTAAAATTATAATACAGCAAAAAGCACAAAAATTGCTACTGTGCTACATCAAAAAGAATCACTTGATTTCTTTTTTTCTAAATAAAAAATTAGAGTTAAAAGTAAAAAATTTATTCTTAAAAAGTTAAAGATCAGAAAACTAATTAGTAGCCCAACTCAGTTATTGCAAAGATACAAAAAATTAACATAACCTCCAACTATTTACAACAATAAAACTTACTTTGTCAACAATAATGAGGTCTGAAACCTTTATGTTTGCACTAGGAATTTGAACAACACCTTTAGACGTTAGTTTCCTGTATTTTCTATAATTGACTTCTCTATCTCTCATATATCTTCGGAAATCATCAATTGCTTCTCTTATCAAAGTAACAGTCAATACAAACCCCTGAAATTTTATAAAGTTTCAACAAAATTAATACATTAATTCAGAAGAACATTCAAGATGGTACACAACTCATATATTTAAGGGATATTGAATGCTAACAAAATACAATGTAATTCTTAATTTGATATAGTAAAATAAATTTTAGTTGTCTCAGCAATAAGATATTTCATGAACTCTGAAGTTTCTCTGATCAATTAAACAACACTGTTAAAAATTGAAGTATTTTCAGATATTTATTCATCTTTATCTTGTATGCCACTACATTGAGCCTCAGGTTATGATATGCTTAAAAGGTATGCACATACACAATGAAGCAGCAGTCCAGAAAAAGATCATTTTCACTCCATGGAGCCAGTTAGCACTCTAAAATCTAGATCTAACACAAAATATTTTTTTGATGGAAAGGATAGCAGCACATATCTAACAATTTATTTACAAAAAAAGCTAAAACTAACTCAACTAAAACAAAAGTTTAGTTTCATTGAAAACACAGAGTGAAATTCATGATTTTCATGAAAAGTCACAAGTATGTTTTGTGCCACAATGAAGAAAGTCAAGTGAAACCAATTGCAGCGCACCTTGAGTTCACATGGTTTGTCTCATGTGGAGCACAATAGAAAAAAATTCTCCCATGCATTTGAAATAAGGGGGAAAAAATAAGATGTTTTGAAATTGTTGGAAATTTTAGAAATTAAATTGCATAAATGTTTTTATTTTCCTGAACAATCTTACAATACATTTAATGCTGTACACATCGTTGCCTCACAGCAACAGTAAGATATCTAAGTGTTATTTATGGGATTAGATGTCTTACTGTCGCTCTGAGGCGACGACATTTAAAAACTTAAAATAATCGAAACAAAAAGAAAATTAAGGCAGTGATTAACTTTTAGTTTTGACACTTTTGAGGAGCATGAAACTGTTCAATTTTATGATTTTAGGAGAACTAAAAATAAATTTTATTCGTTTGTCTCTGAACAAAGTGTAGTAAACATCAAATATGAGACAATCGGATTCTCGTTGGGGATACAAAAAGATTGTAATTTTAAAAATAAAGGCATCAACAGTATAAAAATGGCAAATGAAAGCATTTAAGTAAAATTATTTTAGGAATGTATTTTAAATGTATTATTTTAGGAATGTATTTTAAAGGTACAATCGACAAGGCTAAATTTTAAATTTATGTTGATAGTAAAAATGAAAATTAATTTTATTTATTTTCCTCCTAAGAAAGCGTAGTAAACATGAAAAATGAGAAAAATTCAATTATATCAGATGCAAAGGAAGGCATTTTCAAAAAGACTGAATCAAAAGTAGAAAAATTAAAATAAAAGAATTTATTAAAATAATTTCAGAAATTTATTTTAACAGGTCTATGTGATGAATATCATTAATTACTGACACAATCCTTGAAAATTTGGAGCAAGGGAAAAAAACGGAGATGGAAACATAAAAACACAAACTGGAATTTTAGTATTAACACAAAAAAAAAAAAAAAATCAGAATTCTGGATGCAACCAGAAACACGATCACCTCTGATAAAAATGTACAACATTTTAAGTTTTATCTCACAAAAAGTACTACTAATTCTAAAGTACTAAAAAAGTACTAACTAATCTACATAAAATTCAATTCAAAAAATGAGAAGCTGAAAACTTACCAATGGGCCCCAATATGTGTACAAAAACCCTACTCTAACATCTTTTATAAATTGTGAAAGAGCCATTACTAAGAAGTAAAGGTTTAAGAAAAATTTGAACTGATGAAATAAGACCTGAAAAAATAAATAAAACAAATTTAAGAAATAACATTGAAACTAACAAAACATTTCAAAATTATATAGCATTTTGCCACACTAAAAGGGCAAATATTACCTTTTTTTTTAATTCCAAGGTCAAAATGACATAGAATCAACCAAGGTTTCAAAATTAAATTTGATTCATGCTTAAATTAATGCACAAAAAAGGCTGCAGTAAAAATGGTTAAATTAAGTTTAAAAGCGCAGTTTTGAACCTGGGCTCAAAATTTGTACTGAAAACACTTTTTTCACAAAATTTAAAGTTTGATGCTTCATAGTTGAACTTAGAAAACATACACTTTTAGTATTTTAAAGATTTAGGGATTCAACGAGTAGCATTATTCATGAAGAACTTTCATCCTCCAAATATTAGGATTTTCAATTACTTTGACTCTAAATTGTTTACAGGTAAAAAGATCATATGAGGTAGTGAGAAGCAAAGGGATGCAAGTCAAGTGGCAACATGAAAAATTTGGAGATAATCAGTACAAATGGTAGGTGAACCCCTCCTCTGTCTTGGGACAAGAGTACTAGTAGCCCTGGTAGGTGCTGCTGCACAGCATGATTTAGAAAAAAAAAAAAAATCAATGAAAGCCCTCCTAGGATGCAATTTACTTGAAACTTGAAAATGTCCACTTACACCCCTTTGCTTCTTACAGCCTCATATTAAGTATAATTTATAATGCACAATGAGCAGTGACGTACCTAGCATAGGTGACACCCGGGGGGGGGGGGGGGGGGGGGTGACAAAACAAATTACCCCGGGGCAATAATTTGTTTTGTCACTCCCCCCCCACACACACAAACACAAAAGAAAATATATAAAACATGAAATTCATGCAATTCAGAAACTACATTTGTGTTATAACAAAATTTTTAATCCGCTAATGTACGAAAAATAGATAAAAGTGGGAGGTCTGGGGTTCTCCCTCCCCCCGGTAAATTTTCAAAATTGTAGTCTCAAAAATGTATTTTAGCTTCATATTTTCAAAAAACTTGCAATACCACTTAGGGTGTCACCCCTCCGAGGCGGACTGCCTCCTCCCGCTCTCCCCCTGTAGAAACACCACTGCAATAAGTATCTTCCTTTTTATCCCCAAAAATGGACTTCCGGCATTTTCAGATTAAACAGCTCATATCATGTCAACTCAACAAGTAACAACTTTGTGTAACAAAATCATGGGGCCTATCTTGAGTCATAGTGTCTGATGTCTGACAGCTGGACAAAACCCCTTTTACTGTCAAATAATGAGTAAGATATAGACAAAGATGTTTCCGTAATATATTTAACAATTCAAATGGTTAAAATTATAAATATTAATTAAAGCCAAGGTTAAAATTAAAGTAATATTTAATTTCACCCATTAAATCAAATATATACTTACTAATGGTATAAATGTAAAGAAATTGTATTTTTGATTTTTAATGATATTTGGTGGAAAGCTCTCATTGTTTGTTCTTCCAAGAAAGACAGTTCGAGGTTTATATTCACGTTCACCACAAATTTTTGGCATAGCTTTACAGCACCTATAAAAACAAAAATATTCTGGTGTCAAACAAGTAACATATATAACAAGTAACTAAAATTAAAATTTTTAAAAACCCTTGATTGAGTAGCAAATGTAGAATCAAGAGGGAAAATTGAAAATTCTTTTAAAAGCCTTACACAATTAAAAATCACTTACAAATATTTTATTTGTTAACAAATAGAAATTAGCAACAGACAAAAATTTTGAATCACTGCATTTCCTCTCCTTGTCAGCCAATGATGAATTTGGTTACCAATAACGTGAATAAAGGCTTAGCCGTACTTAAAATCTGCTTTTAAAAAGCGTTATAATTTGAATTCTATACAACATGGAAGTTCAAAACACATTCTATTAGACGCAAAAAAAACTACTCTTTATTTTGGTACTAAATTTTTTAATATGTTTTCACGGCAAAAATTGTGAAAAACATTTTAGAGGTTTTAAATTAATATCTTTGTTAATTAATGTCATCCGAAGAGGCAACCTAGCTATAAAAAACTTTCCATCAACTCTCCTTTCCAAAAAAAAATTTTTAATTGGACCATCTATTTAGGTGCTACGGTGCTACAGATACACAGACACGTCAGTTAGGTCAAGTTGATCCCAGTGTGTTGAAATCATTTTTATCATGCTTTAAAAAAGCTGGAGATAATGGTAATCTAAAAGTTTGAATACAAATTTCAATGAAAGCATCGTTCAACAATGACCATAATCAAGAATGAATTTCTAACTAAAGGCAACATTCTAGCATGAAATTATTTAAAACAATTATTATTCACATTCTAATTACCTTAGAACATTGGAACAAATTTTATCTGATGCATAAAATCAAGGGTTCCTATACATATTTTAATCAAATTTTTACGAGCATTTTTTAGTCCTCAAATTATAGGACTTAAGCAAAAACATTGATTAAAATCGAAATCAACTAACAATCAATAGTTAATTAAATTGATTTTATTATAGAATATTATATTAACATCAGGTCGCATACCAATTTTCAATATACTCTGATCACCGGAGGTAGGTGAAAATTGAGTTGCAAGTAGAGACGTACCGAGTAGCCGAGTACAGAGTACTCGGCCTTTCACTACTCGGCTGAGTACCGAGTACTCGGCCTTTCACGATTCGGCCGAGTTACCAAGTATCAATTATGTTTTAAGAAGAACCACTGACACACATGTGATGAATTTTGAACTTATTGGAATAGTAGTATAGACCTCCTTGTCCATATAATAGTTTTTAAAACTAAATTCCTGCTGAAGTTTAATTCCGCATTATATAAACAATTTTTTTTGTGTCAAAAATTTTACTAAAAAATTATTCTTAAAATTAAAAATAAATAAAATTTTTGATTAATCAAGTTGGAATTAAAACAAATTACAGTAAAATCCCTCTAATGCGGACACTAACAGGACAATTTTTTTTGTCCCCAATTGAGAGGTGTCCGCAGGACAGGGGTTTAATAATGTAATTTGCATTGGAACTGGGGAATTAAAAATTGTCTGCATAAGAGGGATGTCCGTTAGGAGGGGTTTCACTGTATACCAATTATAGTTCTAGTCCGCCAAACATAAATATTTTTTAAAAGCAGATAAAACAAATGTGCAGGAACACTGCAGACCATGTGTTTCTGCCCCCCCCCCCCCCCCCCCCCCCCCCCCCCCCGTTACAAGGAACGTCTTTTTCAGTGCATAACATGTGAGCTAAAGAATGTAAAGACATTCAACAAAAAAATCCGACTTTTGTTGGATGCCTTTAAATCCACAAGCTCCCATTTTGTGCATTGAAAAAGGAATTTTTTGTAACGCCAAAACACATGTCTGCAGTGTTCCTACACTGTGCTTTTTTAAGCAAAGGTATTTTTATATTTTTTATAACTAATTTTTGTTTGTAGCAAAAGACCATTTTTAATATAAAAATTCCATATTTTCTATACTTACATTTTTTGCATAATTTTTAATAAACAAGTTTTATTAACTTTGGGGACATTAAAATAAAGATTTATTCCATTGAAGCATTACAAACTTCATTATTCTCAAAATTTAAATTTGTCTTATAAATTTTAATTGTAAATGATTGCAGAATATAATGCTTGTTCTTTTTTTTCATAAATTTTAGTATCTGTCTTGGACGATATTCAATTTTTTGCAACTACTTGGTATTGGCCGAGTACCGAGTACTCGGCGAGTAGGCCGAGTACTGAGTAGTTACCGAGTACTCAGTACGTCTCTAGTTGCAAGATTTGAACAACATGTATAAATAAATATTGGTTTTCCCGATGGTAAACGTTTGGTTTCCTAGGAGGTAGACATTTGGCATCCTTGGAGAACAAGGATGTTTCCGCGTCCCTTGACATGGAGATTGTAAGTAAACAGTAGAATTATGAGAGGGGTTATTTTGACTTCAAGTCAACTTATGTTGCTAACTGCTCCTCTGTATTTTCACAAAAAGCTCAATCCTTCCTTGACTTTTCCCAAGTCATTGTGCTGTGTAATAATATAAAATTCTCAAGAAAAATGTATTTTTTAAAAACCCAAACTAAGGATTATGCTTAAAAGTTTGGGCAGATTTTATTTCGATCCTTTTGAGAAAAAAGAAATGCGATTACATTTATTGATGCTGAAACAGGATAGAAACTGAAAAATGCCTCTTAGAGCATATCATCCTAAGAACATGCGGCATTCTTAAAGTCTTAGTCAGGGGCGGATCCAGACAGAATTTTCGGAGGGGGCCATTTGGAAAAATATGATGCTTGGGAAATTTTAGAATTTAACAAATATCAATATAGCCCACCTTTTAACTAGAGCATTTTTTAGGAATTTTCATTAGGCGACACAAGTTGAACACAAAGGCTGTATAACCTTCCCAATAATTTTCCTCTTTTCTTAACAAACGTGTGCATATATCGTCACTTCAAAGTGGTATTCCTGTAATTAGTACTAGTAGTTTCTAAGGCGACTGTATAGGACTTCTATTTTAAGAGGAAGCCCATATGAAGCAACCGTAAGTATAATATTAACTCCGAAGTAAAGGGGGTCTGGGGGTTTCTCCTCCGGAGAAATTTTCAAATTTGTAGTCTTAAGAACACATTTTAGACGATCTCTGGTAATGTTAGGGGAGAAGAGATTCGATGCCGCTCCCCTGCATATTTTTCGAAATTGAAGCTCTAAGAATGCAGTTTTAGACGATCTTTGATGATGTTAGAGGGAGGAGAGATTTGAGGGCCCATCAAAGAAGATTTTTCTGATTTGTAATCTTAGAAATGCATTTTAACTGTCTTTCGTAATATTAAGGGCTCCGGGTGCGACTCCCCCCCCCCCCCCATTTTTTGAAATTGGAACCTTAAAAATGCAAACATTATCTCCAAAAATGTTAAGAAGAGGGAGATTCGGTGTTCTCCGGCGAATTTTTTTTCCTATTGTAGAGCCAAAAACGCAGTTTAATACGATCTTTTCGTGATGATACGTGGATTAGAAATTTGAGGGCCCATACCAAGAAATTTTTCTAATTTTCAGGCTTAAAGATGCATTCTCATTATCTTTGGTAATGGTAAGGGGGTTGTTTGGAGCGCTCCCCCCAAAATAGTAGCATTAAAAAGGCTGTTTCAGGCTATTTTTGGTGATGTTAAGGAGAGGAGAGATTAAAAGGCCCATCCCAGGAAATTTCACCAATTTATAGACTTAAAAACACATTCTAATCTATCTTTGGTAAGGTTAGAAATTGAAAAAATTCTGAGGCCCACTCTCCAAATTTTTTCAAAATTGAACTCTTCAAATTGCAAATGTAGGCAATCCATGATTCACGAGTAACTTTTATAGAACCAGTAATTTTCGAAATTGAAGCTCCAGAAACGTAATTCTTGAAGACTTGCAATGATGTTAGGGAGGGAGGAGTTCTCCCCCAGAAACATTTTGTAACTCAAGCGCTTAAAACAAAATTTAGGCCGATCTTGAACGATGTTAGCAAAAATGAGAGGTGGGGAACCCTCCCCTGGAAACTTTTACAAGTTACTTTTTTAAACGCCGATCTTTGTAGACGATCTTTGGTAATATTAACAAGAGAAGTGGTTTGGAGGGTCCCATATTAAAAAGGGAATGAAGAATAATTACATAGCACAGCATAAAGCCAGGTTAAAACTTAAATCTAACTTTAACTTAATGTGCAATCATTAAATGTATTTTATTATTAACTTTTTATTCACAAATTTTCGTTCGTCTGTTCGGATGGAACATTAAAACAGGTAGTATATCTATTGACAGGAGAGTAAAAAAATATTTTTAAAATATTATATACATAGAAAGTGTTTCTTTAAAAATTTCTGTGCAAATTTCTTCGAATCTTAAGCTAGGAGTTGCTTTTATGTCCAATGTACATAAGCGTAGGTTTTTTGTAATGTAAATTTGTAAGCAAAATTCATACTTTTAGTTTGAAAATTGGAAAAACTAAGTTTTTGAAATGAAACGCATTTAAAATATGAAAAAGAACAACACAAAAACATTATATCAGACAAAATCTTCGGATCTAATTGCGCTTATGTTTTTTTTCTCAAATTGGAATACCTTTAGTATAGCACTTTAACCTTTAGTATAGCATGTTAACTTAGTATTGCATACAATATAGTTAATCTGTGTAGGTGTTAATTACTAAAATAACTTACCATTTCTTAAATTAGGGGCTGAAAAAATAGTTTTCGTTTTATCCAGTAGCGAGAAATTGGCTTGTCGGGGGTGTGAATCTATTTCTTAAAATACCATATATTTATATCGAATTACATATGAAACTAGACAGAAATTTTCTCTAGATTTCAAAATTGTGGTTTTTTTTTTCTGACATAGCAAAAAAAAAAGTGGGCCTTCCAGAGAGACCGGAAACCATCTGGGTATTCTTGCTTGCTTTGTGGGAGACACCGCGGTCATAAGTGCTAAATGAACTCAAATATTTGGTATACACTTGATATTTTTGAAATTTTCGTGGGGTGGCCATGCCTTCCCTCTCATTGTTTCTATTCACGTTAGACTTCACATGAATTGCAATGAATTTTTTTTTAAATCTAAGCGAGGAAAGAGGCTTAAAAAACTACACTTGAAACTTCCTCCAGTGTAGTTTTATGGCCCCTCGGCACTGTTTTTATATTCATGTTAGACTTTGAGGAACAATAAGGATTTTTTTAATATTCAACTCTGAAAATGGTTTTTAACTATTTTTTGAAATTTTCTCAGAGTAACGATGGCCCCCCTCTCATTGTTTCCTTATTGTTAGACTTTGTATGCATTATAAGGGAAGATTTTTGCATTTATGCTCAAAAAGGGTTTTTTAAGCTATTCCTGAAATTTTCTCAAGGGGGGGGCATGCCCCTCCCCCCCTTGAGAAAATGCAACTGAAGTTTGTGAACTGAAGTTTGTGAAATGCAACTGAAACAGCACTGGTTATTTTAAGGGAATTTTAAACTTTTTAAACACTTCGCTATATATCCTTAAAATCTTTGCATCCTTTAAATAAACTGCATTTATTATAAATATATTTATTTTAAACTAGTTTTTACGAATACATAATATTTTGTAAGGAACTATGCAGATTTCTTCTCGGGGGTCAAAATGGCCCCCCACCATATTTCTAGATATACAAAGACTGCCTAACTCTTAACTAGGGTTGGAAAATATCGTGATATTTTTGAAAATATCGAAAATATACGATATTTTCAATCAGCACAAGGTAGAGTCTTCAAAATAGTAAATGCATCCTTAAATCACTATTTATTTTCTTATATTGTTTTTATAATATGTAGACTTAAAATTACGGTTTCTTTCATTATTTATATCTAATATTTCATTTGACATTTTTATCAATTTTAATGGAGTTAATTTAGCATTAGCTGTTTTACTCATTTTTCTTCTATTAGCTACTTTTACGAAGTTATATGATTCAGACATAAAAAATATGCATTAGTCAGTGCACAGTCATAAGACACATTCTTCTTTTCTGACTAATGTTTAATAGTTAATTAGGCACTTGTAATATGAATTAAAATTGTCACCTTACTAATACTTTTATGAAAATGAAATAAAAAAGGAATATATTACTTTGTTACATTAATGATGTATTAATGCATCATAAAAATATAGTACATAGCTTTTTGGTTATTTCGAATAGTAAATGAACAATATTACAATGATTGATATAATTTTTGTATTGAAAATACTGTAGTTGAAAAACTAATATCGAAAATATCAAAATATCATGATATTTTCAAAATAAATATCGGATATATATTGACTGATATATAACAGCAAGCCCTGCATCTTAACTTAATATAACTTTCCCTAAATAAAAAGTTTTATGGTCAATCAATGGGGAAGACTTAATAGGTTTAACATGTATAGCCTGGAGCAAAGGAGAGTCAGAGGGGACATGATTCAGTTATTTAAATTTATCAAAATGAAAGATGTAAATGGATTAAATTTTTGCAGGGAAAGCAGGACAAGGGGTCACTGTTTTAAGCTATTTAAATCTCAGGCTAACTTGGAAATCAGGAAAAACTACTACTTTAGCAGGGTCGTGGGCACTTGGAATAGCTTACCGGAAGAGACGGTAATGAGCAAGGGAGTGGATAGCTTTAAGAGGGCCATTGATCTTCATTGGAGACTAATTAATTGACTAGGACCAGCCTAGCTGGGCCCAGAGTCTGTTGCTGGTCGTCACATTTGTATTTGTATTTGTATTTGTAATCTGTGACGGGCCCGAAAATTTCTGTGCAAGCCCCTGGGTAATATTGGTTTCCATTTATCCCATATCTCCTTCTACCCAAACTGACAATATAACTTTATACATTTCTTTTTGGCCTATCAGAAAAACTGAATCACGATTTTTGAAGCAAATAAAAAATTTTTGTGCGTAATGATGATCAAATGATATACGGTAGCGGTCGAGAACCCATCGATCGATCCTAGTTTCAATCGATAGCGAGAATATTTTCCCTTGCTTTCTATCAGAATACTATTTTTTGAAACAAAATTAGGTTTAACATCAAATTATTTGAAAAATTTCCAAACTTTTTACTCTCTGTGGAACTTTTCATGGTCACTATTTTATCAGTTTTAAAACAAGCAATATACTTATGGGTGAAAATATTTCTATGTGAGCTAACAGTGCTCACATAACATTATCTCTATAGTAAATAAAAGTAAGGTTTCAAAGAAATTCTAGAAGGAAGTCTGTGGCGGATGGGCGTCCAGGAGACCCCATAGCACCTACAGCCTTGAAATTTTGTACAAAATTACTTTGAGCCCCAGAGGTGTGCACCTGGGGTTTTATTCTTTTTAAATTCAAATTAGTTTTTTTCTAATTAATTTTTTAAGCTCAAATTTCATGTAAATTGCCTATTATTGCCTATTAAAGGGGTAAAAATTACTTGCACATATTAATATTATATATCGTTGGAAAGGGTAGAATTTTCCGCATTCTACGCAATTTGTTTCACTGCTGTAACTTAAATACATTGGGAGTTATTTGCGTTTTTAGCTCAAACTTTTTTAGGCATAGCTAAAATTTAGGCACTACTTTCTTCATTAAATCTTTCAGTAAAAAGCTAAAGAATCGTCTTACAGTTTTCTTTTTGACACCACTTAAAAGGGCGGTGTTCTTTACTCCAGATTTAACTTGACCTATGGTCGAAAAACTGAGCTTCTATCTCCAAAGGGAAAAAGTTACAAGTCGTTAAAAATAAAGTTTGAATAATCCTCATCTCCATTAAAATTATTGATGTTTTATTTGGTGTTGCCATAGTTATGTCTTTTCGATTTGCATATTTCTTCTTTCTTTTATTCACAAACTTTAAGGGTTTTGATTTTAACGGAAAATCTTAGACTCAACTCAATTCAAGCCCCGAGCTAAAAAGCATAATTATATTACTGATAAAACTGCAATATTGCTATGCTTAGGAGCCCCTTAGCCCTTATGGCTCTGCAAGTAGGTACAAGTTCTTTTGAAACCCAGGGAAGGGGTGCTTTTAATATAAAGGGAGCTCATAATGCGTTTTTAATCTGTTTCTTTCTGACTGTCGGTTTAAATCTTTGTGAATCAAATAAGATCTTCGTGGGTTGGTGAGCGCTAACAAGCAGGGGGCAGAGCCCCCTAGTTTTTTCAAACTAAAGCAACTATTTAATAAGTAGTAATGTCTATTTTGATAAGATCTTGCCTACACTTCAAAGTCAGTATAATCTCAACTTAACCGCGAATGCAACACGACCATTTACCTCCCCTCCCTCTTAAAAGTCGATCTTTGCATTCACCGAACTTGGAAAGTAGATCCTCAGTCAATTTAAGTTGTTGACCGCTGACCCACCCCATTCAAGCAGTGCTTTGATTGGCATCATTTTACTTAGCAATCACAAGGATAAAGCAGAGCCTATATGTCACCGAGTATAGTCTCTCAGCTTGCAGCACCTAGAGGCAGAGCCCTTACATCTGCAGACATGTGATTGTTTGAAATGAATAAGCATTAAAACTTACTTTGAGCACAACAGTTGGTATAAGTGGCATATGCAGCAAAAAAACTTGTATTTAAAACTCCTCTTATTGTTCAGCATGTAATGGGGCTCCAGGAGAGAATCATCTTCCCCAGCTTCAAAGCCTTCATCACTACTCACGATGGTCTCGACAGAATCGTTTATGAGGTGCCGGTTGCTGGGAAGAAAAAAATAATAGTTATTACTGCTGAATTTAAAAGCAAATGAATACATGGAGAAGAATTGAAAGTCATAGTTAAAACACACCAGTACTAATTTTGTAAAAAAAATTTATCACATAATGTTTTGCATTACTCTTCAAAACCAGAGTTGCCAAATTGGGAGAATCTCAAATGTAAAAAATGTACGCTGTTTTGACTATAGGGAGAGTGGTAATGAATGGGCCATGGGGATGAATGGGCCACTAACAAAATATGAAAAAGGATTTGCATAAAATTATTTTAGATGCCATCAATAGATGGAGCTAATTGTTATACTAAACTCATCCAATTTTCAATAGTTTGAGAGAAGCCAGAAAAATAAATATTAGCTAAAAAGTATCTATTATTTCACTGTATATATGTGCATTAGCAAGTCTTTCCATACCTGTAAACTAATTTTAAGATGTATTTTCATGCTATTTGAATTTAATGTATTTAAAAAACCTGAATATAATCAGAAGTAAGATGGGACTGAATGGGCCACTATATCATGGTTATGGATGGGCCACCAAAATATGTTTTTCTTCCTTGTTTTCTGATTTTCTCTTTAATATGAAACAAAACTAGCTGTTATAGATTTATATTACTGTCTTGTTAGAATAGGTTTACAGTAATTTCTAAAAAATAATTTGCACATTTCAACCCTAATAAATATTAGCTATTTATTAGAAACATAAGTGAAAGTTTATCAATGATTAAAATGAACTGTCCAGTTATTGACCACACCTACCAGTATTTCACCATTTGGATTTGCTATGAGAGATTCCATTCAGTATTTAATAAATAGGTTAGAGTAGAATAGTGCTTTTGCTTGGTTTATTTCATATAATTTTTTGAAAATGTCCTATTGTTTGCTTTTTTAAGCTGGTGTATACTTAAATAATACTTTTTTTTAAAAAAAAATTACTTGTCCAATTGAAAATCTAGGTTATAATTCTTATTTATTACTAACACTTTGTCAACAACAATATTGAATTTTAAGAAAAGCAATTAAAATTGTAATTAGAAAATATATATAAAATTGAAAAGTAATTGTAATGAAATCAATAAATTGATTGTCAAGTTCCATTCCTTTTGTCATATTTAGTAAATGGGTCATTCTGCAAAAAGTGTAACTCTGCTGTCACACGGTTTTTACAGTAAAAATTTAAGCAACAATTCATTTAACAATAATTTTTAATTTCATCAAAAATATATATGTTATTTAAACCCGCCAACAATTTTTTAATAATAATTTTTATTTTAGTACATTTTTGGTTCACAACATATGAATTCTCACTTCTATGGCATGTCACACACCTTGTGTGACTGTTTAGGTTGCTGAATAACTTGTTTAATTAAAATTATATACTTATTTATTTACTATTCCTTTCACAAGTGGCTCAAATACTAATTGTTTAAGCATATTTTCTTAAATGCATTTTAGTTTGTTTTAGTAGGACAAGGAGTCATGTCACACATAAATTCTCATCTCCGTTACCTAAACACAAAATGCCATTCCTCATTAACACGTGGCCGTTATGACATGAAATTTTATTTTCCATGATACAAGAGAGCCCCTTGTTTGTTTTCAGTCATAGTTGAAGTTGTGAGAGTTTCGTCAAAAAACAAGAATGTAGATTTTGCTTTGAAAACTTAGTGTGGTTATTCCGACTTCTCACCTCTGTGAACTTGAATTTCAGGGATGTAAATTAATGTTAAAAAAAAGAATAAACATGCTTTCATATGCTTAACATGTGCAGATTGTAGCAATGAAGAAAACAAAACTGCCCTGGAAATGTATCTAGTAGGCCCATATTAATGGAAAATTCCTCATCTCCATGAATTTCACCTTCGTGACAGACCTTATCAATGTCATTATTTCTGAGGTGAAAATAAATGATGGAGGGGTAATACATTAATAATAGGCTTTCTACTAAAATTATAAATTGCTCTCAAATTTACTAAATATTTTTTTACATACATTTGAAACTACTAATTAAGCCATACTTTAATTGAGAGAGCACATTATATTCCCACCAATCATTAAAATAGCTGATTGTTTGCATAATTACCAGAATTGCTACTTTGATGCTAAATTGGCCTCGATTTTTTAATATTAAATTTTTTTTTTCGGTGAACAAGGCATTTTTAATTTTTTTTATTTATGAGTAAAATAATTGGAACTTAGTTGGGCCATTTTATATAGCTACTTCTAGTAAGGAACACTTTCATGTAAGAATTTAAAAAAAAGAAAACAAAAGGTTTTGAAATTGAAAAATATTTGCGTTCAAAAGTTACGTTTTCTGGAGAATGACCCAAATAAAAGATAAATTCCACATGTTTTCATTGAATTCATTAAGTGGCCCATTCAGCCCCATGGGTGGGGATGAATGGGCCAAATTTCTATATTTTTATTTTCTGTTATCATTCATTATAGACATTTTCTAATCCAACGTTTATAACTCTTTTATATAACCAAATAAGTAAAGTAACTAGAGCCAATTATGAGTTTAAAAAAACTGTTAGAAAAAATTACAAAGATTAAAAACCAAAGATTGGCCCATTCATTACCTCTCCCCTCTAAATGTGCAAATCCAGTAATATAAATTTTACTGACAGCATGCAAGACACCGATATGTTCAATTTTCAAATAACTTTTATTTGTTCAAGTTTTATTGCAATATTTGTTTATTCATTAATACAGCAAAACCCCTCCTAACTGACACCCTTCACATGCGGACAATTTTTAATTCCCCGATTCCAAGACAAATAACATTATTAAACCTCTCTAATGCGGAAAAAAAAATTGTCCCCTTTGTGTCTGCATTTGAGGGGTTTTACTGTATATAACCTCTTTTTAGAATTACTTTAAAAAAATATTGTTTTGTTTTCTTCAAAATAAAAATATTTTTGGGCAAAATATTTTTAGAACTGTTTCGTCATATACAGTCAGATTTCAATAACTCGAATACTAATTTATCTTTAAGTTTTCCTAGGGTCCCTGACTTTTGAGACTGTTGTAGAGTGTTCACATAACTCAAATTACCAACTCGGACATTTCAGCCGGTCCCTTGGGACTTCGAGTAATTGAGAGTTGACTGTAATACAGCAAGCTGTTTGTGTGTGGCATATGACACGGGACATTGACAATAAAAACATACACAAAAGTACCAGTATTTTTTTTTTTTTCTTTTTACAACTGATCCAGCAATATTAGTTTACATTAAGATTACATTTTGTTTTGATGCAATAACCTTAACTAATTTCAAACAAATAAAATATTAGAACTTGTTGAAAAAAAAAGTGCTAAATTTATAAGAAGCAAATATTAAGAATGTTTTTATCTTCAAGCAGTCCAGTTTCTGAAACATCACAAAGCGAAAATGCAAGAGTGGGACAGGCATAAAATGTTTTCTACTCCCATACAAATGTAGCATGCATATTCCATTTTCAAAAATAAATGGGAAAACAAACGAAAAATGTCAAAAAAGCAATTTCACGATACGACTTGGAAACAGGAACTTTTTTCAGCATAAGCACAAGATGAACGATACTATAAGATTTCTTTAAAATAATTACCTAGATCGCGCCTTCAGACCGATGTTTTCCGCGGTACTTTCCACGGTGTACTTATGCGTCATCATTTCACATCTTTAGAGTTTAAAAACCTGAATACACACTACAACAAAATGTATAGGATGACATCACAAAACCACCTGTCATTCACTTTGCCTATGATAAAGTTCATTCAGCAACTTTCACGTGACACACAATGACAGTTTCCACCTTGGATATCACAATCAATTGTAATTATTTAACACAGATGAAGAAGCTTATAAGGATTTGAAACTTAGTATAAAATTGAATTGAACTCTCAAACGTTTATTTGCATACATGGGAGTGCTGCATCTTATGTGTGCCATTCAAATAGCATGAAACTAATGACTAAAATAATACTTGATTAAGCAGCGTTTAGAAAATATATTTCAATAAATTTTGTCTGAAACAAATCCTAATTTGATTAATAAGAAAAGAATCTTTATTATCATATGACAACTCACTTCAATTCCCTCTGCGAAAGGGCCATTATTGAAGCAGAAAAGTGTTTACATTGAGCAGAGCGTTCTCAATCGCGAAAAAAAAAAAAAAAAATCTGTGACGCTTTCGAGCAGTAACAGGATTGGAATGGATGCTTCGCTTCTTGAAAAGACAAATATATAAAAATATCTATGTTTCAGATAGATTTCGGAAAGATAAAGAGGCTTTTGAATGCTTCGAGTATTGAATAAGCAGATATGAAATACGCGCTTGCATTTGAAGCAAACATCAAAGCTATTTTCCTGCACTCATATGGTCTTCAAAAAAAACTTAATAATGCGTTTATCTTTTTAGTTTGAGGTTTTTCTATTTTAAAAAGCAACAAATATTTTATTTTTCAAGAGCTCCTTCTGAATTATTTGTTGATTTTAACTCAGAGCTTACATTTGACGATCTCAATCGGTCAATACCGGTTGGTTGATCACGTGACAGGCAATGATCACTTGCTTCAATCAACAGCTTAAAACGGTAACCGGTGCATTACATTAACCAATAGATCATAGAACGCTGCGATTACTAACGGGTTGAGTTTGTCAAATGTAACCAAAATAATTAATTAGCTTACGTTAGACGAGCACGACCGGTTGGTTAATCACGTGAAGCAACCAGCTGAACCGGTAGCTCTCAAGAACGCTGCAGTTAGCAACCGGTTCCTCACCGGTAGACCGGTGCGCAGCGAGCACAGGTTACGCAGACGAGCACAGGTTTTTGAAAACTGCAAACTTAGGTTGCAAAGAGCGAAAATCCAGTACTGAATTCAACCGATTTCCAGTACTGAATTCAATGTGAAGAATGTCCAAAACGTAGAATATCATGAATTAAAACAAAACTATTTAAAAACTAGTATATTGTGGCCATCACGAAACTTTCTTCTATATTTTTATTTTTTTTTCTGATTCCTCCAAATGCTTGACGAAGAAGCAATATTCCCAACAAAAACAAAATTACTCATGCAAAAACTTGACGACCATCCCAATGTCTGAATTATTGCAAAAGCAAAGCAAAGAGCGAAAATTGAAAGTTATTTTAAAAGTCTTGCTTGAATTAATTACAAATATTTTATGTGTTAACAAACATAAGATGGCAACAGTTAAAAATTTTAAATCATCTTCTTTATCTTTATCTTTACTAATAATAAAGCTGAAAGTCTCTCTGTCCGGAGGATGTCTGGATGTCTGTACTGTGACGCGCATAGCGCCTAGACCATTCGGCCGATTTTCATGAAATTTGGCACAAAGTTAGTATGTAGCATGGGGGTGTGCACCTCGAAGCGATTTTTCGGAAATTCGATGTGGTTCTTTTTCTATTCCAATTTTAAGAAAAAAAATATCATAAGATGGACGAGTAAATTACGAAATTATCATAACGTGGAACCGTAACATGGGCACAAGCCAATTGGCGAGATACGAAATTATCATAACGTGGAACCGTAAGATGGGTACAAGCCAACTGGCGAGAAAATTCACCATACATTATTTGTAAATATACAGGCGAACCAAAAGACCTTTTGATTTTTTCTATTACGGGCAAAGCCGTGCGGGTATCACTAGTTGAGATAATATTTTCGATCATTTCCATACAATTAAAATCAAGAGCAATACGCAGACGACAATCTATTACGATTTATCTTTCTTATTGTTGCATTAATAAAGCTATTTTTATTCGCAAAAAAAAAAAAAAAATCATCACCTCTTTTAGCGATTGGAGTCAAAATTGAACCAAAGCCTGTTTACGTATGGATTCACATATATTCCAAATTTCAACCAGAACATAGCATTACTTCTTGAAATAGGGCACTCACAATGGAAAAAAAAAAAAAAAAAAACGGGCGATTGCGCTCCCCCCTTTTTAGCTGTTGACACCAAAATAAAATCAGCTCTTATACCTACTAAGGGCTACTTGCCGATAAATTTTTCTTTCATTCCGTTCATTATTTCTTGAGATACAGCAGTCACAATTGACGACAAAAAACGTTCTATAGCTCAACCCCCGTTTGAGTTATTGACACCAAAATTGAATCAGCACCTGTTCCTGTTAATGGCAACATATGGACCAAATTTTGTTTGATTCCGCCTGTTACTTTCTGAGGAATAGCAAGCACGCGTAACTCAAAAAACGTCCCATTACTCCACCACCCTTGGAGGAATTCACGCCAAAAGCCAATGGGCATAAGTTCAAATAGGGGCACATATGTGTACCAAATTTCGTTCGATTTCATGCGGTAGTTTTTGCTGTAGAGCTGTAAACTGGTCACACACAGACGTGACACACACACACACACACACATACACACACACACACACACAAACACACAGACAGACAGACAGACATTTTCCAAAAATAGTTGAAATGAACTCAACACACCTCAAAACGTTCGAATCCGTCAAAATTCGAAATTTGAAAATTTGCACGAATCCAATACTTTCTTCGATATATTAGATATAGAAGAAAGTAAAAACATATGATTAAAATTTTGACGAAAAACGTGTAATTATAGGATAAGTAAAAAGTGCATTTTGTTGCAGTTATTAAAGAAATATTTCAATACGGCAATTTTTTTAATGTTCGGGCAAAGGTGTAGGGATACCTTCCCGAGATTGTTGAAGAAAGGTGAGAAAAGGGGGAGGGGGAGTCTAGAAAAATGAATTTAACTGGAGTTTTAAAATTGCAATTTTAGACCGTCTTTAGTAAACTATAAGGGTAAGAGGTTTCATGAAAGATCCCCTAAGAAAACGACTCAGAGGTGAAGAATTAGGAACATCTTTAGGGGACTTAGGGATATCCAATCTTAATGTTTTAAAATTTAATTTTAAAAGTACAGTTTTGAAAGCTGTATTTGAAGACGTTCGAGGAAGGAGACTCTGAGAATCTCGCTGTAAATTAAAAATAATAATAATAAAACGATATCTTAAAAACATTTCAGCTGAATTTGATAATAAAAAGGAAGGGAGGGGGGGGGGGGGATGATCTCATTCTAGAAAAATATTATCCAAGAGAATTTGGTGTACATCAAGGTAACATACATTATTTGTGTTCGACTGATAAAGTTTATAAATCTAAAAAATTGCTTTTATAAATTACATTTTTATGGAATTTTGCAATAGAATCGACCTGTATGTAAAAACGAGGATTCTGCAATAACAGTCCAGCAATGAGATGCAAATTGTAAAATCTATAAATGTGTCAAACAATTTAATTTAAAAAATATTGAGTTTAATGACTGTTTAGTAAGAAAACAAAACGATTTCTACAGATGCGTTTCAAGATTTCTTTTATTGAAAAGAAATGAACATACTTCTGTTCAAGCTCGGGTTATGTAAGACTTTTTCCTGATGATGCTTGAATTTAAGTTTCCGGACATTTGAAGCGAAAATTCATTTTTTTTTCGTATTTTGAAAAGCCTTGAAACAATGAACCCTCCTCACTAATTTAAATTAGACGTTCGACCGAAACAAAATAAAAGTCTAAGTTGACAAACACTCAATTAATTAACTTTTTCCCTAAGACGATGAGGATTCCGCAATACTACTTCCAGCAATGTGATGTAAATTTTAAAATGTGTATTTATGTCAAATGGGTTAACTTTTAAAAACATTTTGTTTTACGACAAGATGTGACAAGATGTGTGAAAAAAATTGCAAAATAGGAGTTCAGAGGTTCTAAGGTGCGGCAGTTTAAAAAGTAAATTAAATATGTATTCAGTAAATTACCGCCCTATAGCCAGGGCTAAAGCAGAAATACATGAAATACGACGCCAGCTCAGTCATCAGTCCTCGGCTGGAAATGACTGAGCTAGCGGTGTATTTCATGTAAATTAAATATGTGTTTTAATTTTTAGATGCATTAGGGAACTTATTTCTTCTTTGAGACAATTTAACTTTTTAAAAAGCACTCTGTATTTCAAACTATAATTAAGCCAGTTTGACCAGGAATTTCTGCGAACTCGTGTTTTTATTTAAAGAAAATTGCATTGTTGGAAAAATTCAAGTACACCTGAAACTTTTTGATTGAAGTGGCACATTCAACGTAAACAGAATTCAATAGAATCGAATACGATTGTATCTACCAGTAGCGCAGCCAAAAATTTGTATTGCTTCATCCAGTTGAAATTTCTCACTACCTTACTGGTAGATAGCATTCCATCGAATTGAACACAATCGAGTTGAATATGCCGTCAAAAGAAAGCAAGTTACGTTGAATAACTTTCAATCAACCTAATAATCGGATTTTCGCAAAATTTTATTCCAGAAGTAATTTTCCCGAAAAATAATAATGAAATAACAAATTAGAAACAGTACCTAGTGAAATATTTGTCAATCAATTTGTCACCAAGTGGTCATTCATTCATAACATCATTTCAGGGGCATATTCAGCTCTGACATAATTGATGACTCGATTCGAACGAACTCTATCAACCAAAAGTTTAGCCAGAAATTTCCTTTGCTCCACCCAGAAGAAAATTTCTCGTTACGTGACTGGTAGATAGAATTCGATCGAATCGAACATAATCGAGAAAAATATGCTTCTTAGTCGTCATTGAAAATTGCACCGATTTGGCTCAGAAAAAGAAAAAGTGTAAACGATTCTTTTGAAAGCTCTGTGCACAAACCAAAAAGGGAGGTGCATAACCCGACTCCACTCAGTCTACGTACAAAATTTTAACTTATTACGGCGTACAGTTTTTCAGCTATGCGAGATAAATTAAAACCAGGGTGAATTGATGCGTGAACTTACCGGAGCGCTGTTACTTTTCAAGAAAATTAAATTCCACTTTCACACAAAACTGGCCAGGAATCATTATTAAATTATTTCTCATTGGCGTTTCTGGTACTGAAACATTTACATATTCACCTCTGATACATACGTGCATACTGACGTCACGAGAAAACTCGTGATAATGAATTCAGTAATTATTGAAAACGGGCATTTTGATTGTCCGTACGTTCATATGCACTTGCAGAAGGGTCGAAAACACTAAACATACATCTGGGAATGAGTAAATTGAAATCTTTACTCCTAATTCAAATGAAATTGTTTTTATTTATTTAATACATTTCTTCCTGTACTTCGCATAAGGAAGAAAAACTAAATACTAATTAATTGGTAATTCCATCTTTGCTGTGAAGTTTCACAGAAATGATTAGTTATGTATTAAAGTATTTCATTTCATTTTAATGGTTTAAAAGACGCCACTTACTTTAATGGTCATTGATCATAAACCGAGCAGTAGACTGGGAGTAGCTAAGTAGTAGGAACGTAAACAAATAAGATAAATAGACTAATAAAAAAGTTTTTGTTCTTGAGGAATTATTTTCTTTTAAATTAATTTGTGTAACCCCTTGTTTTCGACACATTTTTGTTTACTTTTTACATTATTGATTGGCTTTGAAAAGGTAATTACGGAAATTTTTATTTCCAATTTAGATGTCATTTCTGGAGTAAATATGATTTTGTGCTACAATTTCCTGCTACATTATTTGCTCATTTGTCATTTTGCTACAAACAATTAAACTGATTTTGAGATGCCATTAGATTTTAAATTTTCATAGTAATAACACAGATTAATAATCATATTCAGTCAAAGTCTTAACCCATCAACAAGCCTGCAGTCTCAATAAAAGTGAATTTAGTGCGTATTCTTTCTTTTTATAAGCTTCTTTTATACTTTTGAAGCACGCATTCCGAGAGGATATTAGTGATCCGTAATTATTCCGAAACATATCCTAAAACCGGTAAAAAACGTGTACCACAAAATGTTTAGTGCAAGTGTTCAAAAGTCATTCTTTTACACTATCCATGAAGTGTCTAAAATGTGAGCTAAAAAGGAAATATATGTTCTGAACAGTGCTTCTAGAAGTGTTTTGAAAATTGACCGAAAAATTTGTTCTAAAAAAGGGGACAAGCGTCCGTGTTTAAAAAGTATTATGACATGTGTTCTCGAAACGTTTCTAATAACTATAGTAAAACCTGTCTACAACGATACAGTTGGGACCTAAAAAAAATCGTAATATACAGGTTACCGTTATAGACAGTTTGCTTATTCATGCTGACATTTTGCTGGAGCTAAAAAAAGTTATAGACATGTTTTACAGACAGTATCGTTACATAGGTTTCACTGTATTACAAAAATAGTGTTCTCAAAAAGGAGACAAGTGAACGTGCGCAAAAAGTGTTCAAAAAGTGTTTGATTAATTGCAGTGAGCAGAGAAGTTACTCTTAAGCTTGCAGCTAACAAACTTTTCTCGAAATGACGTGAAAGAGGTTTTCAGGGTAAAATATTGTTGTGGTATGAATATGTTGTGGTAAGTATGTGAGACACTTGGAAGTTCATAAACATTTTGATGAGTGAGTTAGTGAGTCAGTGAGTCAGTGTAAAAAATGACACTTTTCAGATAGTAATTATTCTATAACTATAAGAGGTACATTCATGAAATTTAGGATTATAGGTCTGCTAAGCAGCTCTATTAGACATACAAATTTTCAAGTACGTAGAAATAGTTTTTGAGAAATGAGGGAGTCAAAAGTAGCTTGAAATGGTTCGTTTAAGATACACACTGGCAGATGTGTCGCCTGATTTCCGAACTTGGCTGACACACTGCCGTGTGTCTAAATACATATGAATAATAAATCCATGTGTTACAGAAAGGAGTATAAAGCATTACATGCTGAACTATAAGCATTAAAAAATAATATCTGAGCCAAATTTTGAAACTGTTAAACCAAGTAGCAATCGGCTCTCCCACTCAAGTTTTACACTTTTAGCATTCGTTATTACAATGAATATATAAACAAAACACATTTTGAACTTAATTTCTAATGTTAAAATATAACTAACTTAATTTCTAATCTCAATAATAGCCATTGAGAAATTGTGACTCCTGGTGTTCTCAAAACTAGTACTAAAAATGTGGTTTTAGACGATCCTTGGCACTGTTAGAAGGAGGAGACATTCAGCGGCACTTTCCCGGTAGTTGTTCGAAGTTGAAACTCCGAAAACGCAATTGACGAATGACGATTATCTTCGATTATGTGTGTGTGAGGGGGGGGGGGGGCTCCCTTGGAAGTTCTTTGAAATTGATCTGAAAACGCAATTTCAGCGATCTTCGTGGGTGTTAGGGAGGAGAGATTCGGGATTTTCCCCTTAAATTTATCGTAATTGAAGTCTGAAAAACCAATTGTAGCGTGCAAACCACATTTTGGAAACATGATCGGGCTCGGAAACTTTTCGAAATTGTTGCTAAAGGAACGTAATTTTAGCAGACCTTCGATTCAGATTTTAAATGTTTAAATATTTCTTCATTTTCTGAATGTTTTAAGAATAAGCCTATTTTTCCTGCCGGAAGCACCCTGGGGTGGACTAGGTCCGCCTTGGGCCTTCGTTAAATAACGAAGGCCCCGCTAGGTCCCACCTGGACTCCTAAAGTCACTTTGGGAATCCAGGTTGCGAATTTAGAAACACGACCGCGTACGCAGGTCGTACAGATGGCGCTACGATCGCATTTCATTTGGCGCGGTTCGACTACTCGCGTAAATGCGCCAAGTAAAAGCGATATCGCTTTTGATGTAGTTGCGCGTGCGCAATGATGTGATGTCTGTTTATTTACCTTTGTTGCTGGTATTTTGTTGATTATGCGATATGAATGGGTGTGTGGTCAAAATCGGATGTTTTGTTACAAACTTTGATGTTTTCTAACCTACCAACAAAACTTTATTGACATTGTATTTCTGAAATATTCTTTTGTGAATTTTTTCTTTGCATCTGAAAGTTCTGTGTTGGACTGTCGTTGAGATGAAAATTAAGAATGTTTCAATTTGTTCAACTGAAAATTACAATACATTAGAAATTAATTCTTTAAAACGTTTGAATGGATGTGGTGTCAAAATGAGTTATTTTTCAACGAACATTTGCTTTTTTTAACCTGCGGACATATCTTTATTGACACTGTAATATTCTTTCGGGAATTTCTTCTTTACATCCGTAAGTTCTGTGTTGAATTGTCGTTGCGATGAAAATCAAGAATGTTTCAGTTTTTAAACTGGAAATTGATTAACATTAGAAATTAATTCTTCAAAACCACGTTTTAAACTGCATGTATGCAATAAATAATTATTTGCAGATATTTCATTAATTTAATTACTGATTCTTGTTTGGTTTATCAAAAGTAGTGATTTTATTTGTTTAAAATGTCAACTGAAAGTAGAATTTTCAGCAATTAAATTATAATTGTGGTGTCAACAAAAAATAAAAGAAAATCTTAATCTTAGTTTGTAGACATACTTCATTAGTATTTAAAGGTACTCAACTGGTTATGTATATTGTATACATTTCAGCAACAGCCTCAAATAATTGATTTAAAACCCTTAGTTGTATTTTTAACTGCTTTTTGTTTTTACTTTTTTTTATGTGTGTATTTTTTAAGTAAAATCAAATCTCGATAACTCGAAGTCTCAAGGGACCAATAGAACGCTTCGAGTTATTAATAGCTCAAATTATAAGAGGCTCCTACAGTATTCTCAAGAGTTTAGGACCCAGTGAAAAGTTTGAGGTGAAGGTATATTCAGGGGTGCTCACCCCCTAAGAGCAAGGGCGCACTCCCCCTACATATCGGGAAGACCCCCCCCCCTAAAGTAAAAACTACCCCTCAAAACCGCCCCTACCCCCTAAAAATTTTAATGTCGCACTCTGCGCCAGGACCTCCCCCCCCCCCGCCCTAGGTAGGCACCCCTGGTATATTCGAGTTATCGAGACTCGACTGTGAGTAACTTTGATAGGACATTGACCAAACATAGTGACAGTAAATAAAATGGAAATCGTCACCAAGGTTAGAAATGGGCTGTTAGAATATCATATACAGTCACGATAACTCGAAACTTATTACTCGAATATTCTTTTATCTCGAAGTTTTGAATGAAGTATGATGTGAAAAGGGAGTGCTTGAAACGAGCACGAGCACTGCATAGGCGGATTTAGAACCAAGTTCCTGGGGAGGGGGGGCAGTATTTTTTTTTTAGTTGTATTGATTAAAACTGGCTGGATTTAGACTCTACGTGTCCCTAAGCCTTTTCTGGTTTTGGGTCTCTTTACTAGTCCGGGCAGCTTTTCTGTCGGTGACAAAAAAAAAGGCCATTTTTGAAAGCCTCGTACTCCCCACTATGCTTTAAACATAAGGTCCAAGGTGGAATAGAATATCCCCAATTTTAAGGGGTCCGGGGGAGAAATTTTTGTAAAACAGATATAAAATTCTGCTTTTTGAAGCCTTATAAGGGATAATTGGAACTACAAAAATATCGGAAACAAATAGCAAAATAATCTTTTGCAAATTACGATAATACACAATAAAAATTGTTTTCGGGTTGACAAATCATTGACAGCAGTCCTCAGAGAGAAAAAGCAAGGAAGAAGAGAAGATTATGCATTGTTATTTGCCATTGGTTGTCAGTTCAATTCAATTAGTTTTTGATCTTGCCTCCAACCCACCCACAAATACAACAATGAACTAAATACAAAATGATCAATAGTAAAAAATGCTTTAAAAGGAATGATGTATACATATAGGTAACAAGAGAGCAATATGCTTCCCATTTGGACAATTCATAATTTATATACTTGATAAGAAATAAAATTAAAGCACACTTTGCTTAGGAATTTCAAAGACTCATCTATAATCCGTTTCAAGGACTCAAAAACAATTAAAATTATTAAAGGCACTTCATTTGCCCTTTCCAGTCCCTGAAATTTAGTATTAGATTTCTATTTTAAGTTAAAAAAAAAAAAACTAGATTTTTCATTACAAGAACTTTTTTTCAATTAAAAACAATGCAAAAAACGAAAAAAAAAAAAAAAAATTGAAGTAGTGTTTTTTCCCCCCTGCGCTGAACAGATTAACAATACGCAGTAGACGCAAAGCAATACAAAAGAATTTCCGAAATTACTGCATTTGGGAAACAGCAATATATGGAACATGTGAGTCACAAAAATTTATCTCAAGTAATGTGTTACAGAAACATGAGACCGTGATTTTTACATTTTTGATGCAAGATGTGTCAAGGAGCTAAATTTCACACATTTCTTCCCTTACCCCCCTCCCATATGTTATAAATTAAGTTTATGGTTTGTCGGCACACTTTCCAAATTATCAAGGTTTTCAAGCATTTTAAAAAGAAATTTATTTTTTCAAGTACTTTTCCTCTTTTTTAAAAAGAACAAATGATGAAATTTTCGGGAGTTGGAGGCTTTTAACAAAACGGGTGCCCTAAGCTATAGCTAGTTTAGTTTATAGGTAAATCCGTTTTTTTTTTAATCTTTGTTTCAGTTTCTAATTTGTTGAAACAATAGTTGATTATTTTAAGTATTTCAGCTGATTACATTGCTTGTTCAGCCGGTATATTTACTCAAATACTTGCCCTAATGGTTTTCAATTCAAAGTAGTCGTTTTCAACACATTTTAGCAACCCGGTGACAGCTTTACTCTCTATAATACAGTGTACGGTGCCCCCCCCCCCATTAGGGAAGAACAGTCGCTATTCTCTTCATCTTCACTTCTGAACTATTCAAAAAAAGAAAAAAAAATCATGTTTTTTTTTCTTTTACGATTTTGGAAGATGTGTTGTTACCATGTATCTAGTCCTCCCAAGACTGGGGGCATTGCCCCCTCTCGCCCCCCTCCCATAAATTTGTCCATGGAGCACTGAGAACACTGCACAATAAAAAGCATGTTGCAAGGACAAATGTTTCAAGGGAGGAATGGTTAATTACATTACGTATCTTTTACTATACACCTTGGTAATCTCCCTTCTGTTAACATCAAAAATAGTCTAAAAAGGCCTTTTTTGAACTTCAATATTAAACACTTACAAGTGGGGATGTACCCCTCCCTTGTATTTTTCTGTGGCATGCTGGGACAGGCTGAAAGTTGTAGAGGGTAGTCGAAGAAATATACTGAAAAGCTGTCTGCATCGAGATTTTGCAAAGCACCTAGTGCTATAATACTGCTAAAGAAATGCAAAACATGCTGTTTATGCTGATGCAGATTGCACTCCATTGAACAGTAATGAGATGTTTATACTATAGTACAGCATGCTCTATGAATCCACAGCAACAAAAAACCTTCGTGTTTTAACTGTTCTACACAATGTCGCCGCTACCTCTTTCATATTGCATATCTGGACTGCGATGCTGTTATATATGCCCTTCTGACCCTTTTCAAAACTTTTCCATATTCTTTGATCACCTTGTATGTCGTATATCTTGTATCGTAACTTTACACCTCAGAGCCAGACTAACATGAGTCCAAAAATTTGCAATCTTCACTTTTCTACTGCATTGAATGTAGAATATCATTCCGTGTCAACATATAAGAGATCCTTATTCTATAAAAGATATTCCTTCACATATGCACAGCTGCGTTAAAAGAGCGCGAGTCCCATCTTTTCTATGCCTCAGACAAACGTTTTTGCTCTCTCTTGAAAAGTAAAGAAATGGACTAACGCTAGTCTGGCTCAGAGGTACAGGTACTATAACCCTAAATTTGATTGTTGCATCAATACATAAATATCAAAACATTTTATTATTTTAGCATAAGCGGAACAAATCACCAAATTAATTTTGTGTTCATTGTCTTTGGAAATCATAGTCGAGGGTGTACACACACAAATATCATTAGCAGTTAACCTTCAACAGAATTAGCAAGTTGTTTCTTGCATCCAATGATATTAGGATCCCATTCTTTCCTTTTGTGCATCTGAGATGAAATAGTTCTTTTTTAACTTCTCTACTCTCAAATAATAGATATCAATAGGGAAGTTTTCGATTTTTCAATTTTATTTTTATATGATAGAGTAACATGTATGAACATCATAGGTGAAAAAAATTTTGCGATACGATAAATAGTTTTTTTTTAATTAATTTTTAAAGTTCAAGCGCTTGTGACGTCAAATGGCATAGGAAGTGACGTCATGCGCTCTTCCGACAGGGGAGAAGCCGAAAGAAATGCATTCGACTTCGAAGACGAAACGTAAAAGGCTTATCTCCTCGCATTTAACTCCTCGCGTTTCTGGAACATTGAACCTCTCATCCTCTTGGAAATATTCGAATATCATCATTGATGTTAGTTGAGGAAGATTATTTAGATTGTGCTTTAACGAATCTCGCCTCCATAGTGTGTTCAAAAGGATTATTGAATTTCTAAAAAATAAAAATATCAGCGCGCTCAAAATATCAGCGCGAGCGAAAACAAGGGATCTTCGGCGGAAGGCTGCCCATTAGCGCCCTGTGACGTAGGCTCGTGACGTTTCAGAAGAGTGCACTTTGGCGCGTGGATTTTTAAAAATTCATTAAAAATCAATCACGGTGTTTTAAAATTCGGCGATGGTGAATTTTTTAGTTTTGAGGGTCAATTAACAATATTCAGTAGCCAAAATATGAACATTTAATAGTAGGTTGCAACTTCCCTATTAGAAACCTACTGCAAGTAGAATTTACACTTAAAACAATATTCCTTTTATCTCATACAAAATGGTTCTAAGAGAGGAAGGAAAAATAACTGTCTTAGAATGTATTAAAAATGAAGTGATTATTTAATTAGAGGGAGAAATGTGTTGTTTAATTTATTTTATTAATTTTGTTGTTTAAATTATTTTTATTATTATTTTTTTTTATTTATTTTTATTTTTTTTTTTTTTTTTTTTGCATTAGCTCTATTAAAATTTAATTTTTTCAGTTTGATTACTATTTCTTTTGGCTTTATATTGTGCTTTGCACTTAAAGGGTTTCCCTGCAGGGATGCTGTTTGATCCTTTGGGCATTCCACTTCTTCTTGAAATAGATGTCGGTTGAAATTTTATTTTTCTACCTTTCCGTCTGGGTGGAAAAATTTTACTTATTAAATTTAATTTTTGATTCAATTATGTGCCCGTTTTGATATTTTTTAAATAGTCAACTTTGTTAATTTTGTTTTGTCAATATTTTCATATTACACTAGCCTTTTTAATTCGTCTACAAATAACTGCTTATCTTCAGCTGAGGCATTAATAATTTGAAAACTAGTAGAGGGAGCCTGTATTTCGTTTTTGATTTCTTGATAGTCAAGAGTGTCACTGATTTCATTGACTTCATTGTCAAATATGACATTTTCACGTTCCATTTCAGAAATGATGTTTCAATTATACCAAGAAAAAAATTAGGGGGTGGACATTTGGGACATAAAGCAATTTTAGCTAATTCATGCCTATCTATATAATTAAGTTTGGAACTATTAGGCAATATAAGTCCATTTTTATCCTGCAGCAAACATTCGTAAATGAAGTCATTAGTAAAATAGAAATAATTAGTAAAAAAGAAATTTAAGCGGCAATCGCGTCTTGCGCTTATGGCTCGAATGTTGGCGATGAATCCCTTCCCGAACGTTTCTCCTCGCCAATCGATCGTAGCGCCATCTATACGACCTGCGTACGCGGTTGTGTTTCTAAATTCGCATCCAGGTTTGTGCAAAACGCCGAAGACGCAGAGGTTCGACGGCGTAAGAAAACAAAAGTGGAAGTCACGCACGTTCGGGGGGCGGGAAAAAAGGAACCAAGGACAAACAGGTTCGAGGACGCAAAAAAAAAAAAAAAGAAAAGAAAAGAAAAGAAAAAAAAAAAAAAACGAACCCGCAAGGGCGCACAGAAGAAGGAGGGGGGGGGGGGGTGCACCGGCCCGCGGGCCAGTTTGCCAGTTCGCCCCTGGAAGCACCACTCGAATTTGCCGCCCGGGCAAAGAACCCCGGCTTGCCCCCCTCCCCCCCCCCCCCGTAGATCCTGCTATTATATAGACAACAGTTCGATACTACATGCCGTTTTCATTTATACTATGGTTTTGCCTAGAAACTATCATGCGTTTTTCATTTTCAATTTTTGATAAGCTGAATTTTAAATAAGTAAGAAATTAATTATTTCACAAATAGCTTCCTGGATCAAAAAGTGACTCTTCTAGGTACTTCTACGCATTAAAAAAAAAAAAAAAAAAGTATTGATTCCATTGAAGAAGAATTAATGGACGAATCGCGATTTTACGCTCCCTTGAATTCGAAGCCAATGAGTAAAATGAATTCTGCAGCTCTGTCTTATGACTCTCGGTATTATGTACTTATTCTTAAGCAAAAAAAAAAAAAAAAAATTCTTTTATTCATATCTGTGTGTATATGTTCCTTATAGATAACTGAAAAAAAAAAAAAAAATCTTTGTGTTAGAGAGAAGAGTTAAAAAGCAACAATTGAAATAGTTAAGTTATTTATCTAATCCGCTGCTGATTGTTTTAATAAAGTGAACATTCCAAATTTTTAACTTAATATTTCAATAGTGCTCAGAAAAGCCAATAGAGGACGCCTCCATGTAAACGAGAAGTTGATGATGTTCTATTATTGCGAAAGTAAGAAATTAAAAATATCTACTTTTGTACAAAAAATGCATGAAAGAGGAAACCGACGTTGAATTGTAATTTCCAATGGTAGATTTCAATTTCTGGTTTATGCGGGGGGGGGGGGGGGTGAGAGATCAATATCGGAAGGGAGAGTGGTCGGTTATTTTCGCATTAGTGAAAAAATGGAAATTAAAAAGTCTCTAATGGCTTTCCCCGTATTTCCTTGTTCGTGTTAAGGGGATGGGGGGGGGGGGGGACACTCGGTTTTGAGCAATCTTTTGTCTTTTTAAGACAGGGGATTTAGCAGTTCCCCTAATTCACCCCCTGGATCCGCGTTCCACACGTATGGTTGTCGAAACATTTTTCTGCAAAACACAAATCTGTATACATCGGGAAGACTTCATTTAACCCTAAAACCCAAAATCAGACAACAATTTTTATGCGCTTCAAATGTCTTAGTTTATTTTTGGGGACAAATTGAAAGTTTTAAAAAAATTTCATCGAGTTTTTTATTATTATTATTTTTTTTTTGGGGGGGGGGGGGGTCGAGAGAATTGCTCCGGCCAATTTGGTCGTGTTCAGTGCCGGCGGGAGACGCCTTCGAGCGAGATTGAAAGGAGCGCCCTAAACACAATTTTGGAAAAGGAGATTTTTCATTTAATATTATTTTTTTAAATTCAACCAATTTCAAAAATTGTAGGTGCTGTATATTTTTTCCCGCTAACTATTATCGTATGAAAACCATGTAAAATTTGGTGCAAGTTTTTTTTTTTTTTTTTGACATTTTGAATTCAAGTATTTCACCCAGAATTTTTTAAAGTCTACATTGATTCGGATTGTTGGTTTTGGAAACATATAAATTGCATACTCTTTTAAGTTTAACTATTATAAAATAAAATTTATTAAAATTAAAAATAACCTCCATACTCTTCTATAGGTACGTCTGCACATTAAAAAAAAAAAAAAAGTATTGATTCCATTGATGAAGAATTAATGGATGAATCGCGATTTTACGCTCCCTTGAATTCGAAACCAGTGAGTAAAATGAATTCTGCAGCTCTGTCTTATGACTCTCGGTATTATGCACTTATTCTTAAGCAAAAAAAAAAAAAAAAATCTTTTATTCATATCTGTGTGTTTGTGTTCTTTTCAAATAACTGAAGAAAAAAAAAATCTTTGTGTTAGAGAGAAGAGTTAAAAAGCAACAATTGAATCGTTAAGTTAATTTATCCTCGATCCTCCTAAAATCCGCTGCTGATTGTTTTATTGCTTTAAAATGAATAGTGAACATTTCAAATTTTTACGTTAATATTTCAATAGTGCTCAGAAACGCCAATAGTGGACGCCTCCATGTAAACGAGAAGCTGATGATGTTCTATTATTGCGGAAGTGAGAAATTAAAAATATCTACCTTTTTTTGTACAAAAAAATGCATGAAAGAGGAAACCGACGTTGATTCTATCATTTTTAACTGCAATTTTCAATGGTGGATTTCAACTCCCACAAAACTTCCTTTCAAAAGTTTTTTTTTTTTTTTTTTTTTTTGACATTTTGAATTGAATATTTCATCCAGAATTTTTTAAAGTATACATTGATTCGGATTGTTGGTTTTGGAAACATATAAATTGCATACGCTTTTAAGTTTAACTATTATAAAATAAAAATTTATTAAAATTGAAAATAACCTCCATACTCTTCTAGGTACGTCTACAAAAAAAAAAAAAAAAAAAAAAAGTATTGATTCCATTGATGAAGAATTAATGGACGAATCGCGATTTTACGCTCCCTTGAATTCGAAACCAGTGAGTAAAATGAATTCTGCAGCTCTGTCTTATGACTCTCGGCACTTATTCTTAAGCAAAAAAAAAAAAAAAAAAATCTTTTATTCATATCTGTGTGTTTGTGTTCTTTTCAAATAACTGAAAAAAAAAATCTTTGTGTTAGAGAGAAGAGTTAAAAAGCAACAATTGAATCGTTAAGTTAATTTATCCTCGATCCTCCTAAAATCCGCTGCTGATTGTTTTATTGCTTTAAAATGAATAGTGAACATTTCAAATTTTTACGTTAATATTTCAATAGTGCTCAGAAACGCCAATAGTGGACGCCTCCATGTAAACGAGAAGCTGATGATGTTCTATTATTGCGGAAGTGAGAAATTAAAAATATCTACCTTTTTTTGTACAAAAAAATGCATGAAAGAGGAAACCGACGTTGATTCTATCATTTTTAACTGCAATTTTCAATGGTGGATTTCAACTCCCACAAAACTTCCTTTCAAAAGTTTTTTTTTTTTTTTTTTTTTTGACATTTTGAATTGAATATTTCATCCAGAATTTTTTAAAGTATACATTGATTCGGATTGTTGGTTTTGGAAACATATAAATTGCATACGCTTTTAAGTTTAACTATTATAAAATAAAAATTTATTAAAATTGAAAATAACCTCCATACTCTTCTAGGTACGTCTACAAAAAAAAAAAAAAAAAAGTATTGATTCCATTGATGAAGAATTAATGGACGAATCGCGATTTTACGCTCCCTTGAATTCGAAACCAGTGAGTAAAATGAATTCTGCAGCTCTGTCTTATGACTCTCGGCACTTATTCTTAAGCAAAAAAAAAAAAAAAAAATCTTTTATTCATATCTGTGTGTTTGTGTTCTTTTCAAATAACTGAAAAAAAAAAATCTTTGTGTTAGAGAGAAGAGTTAAAAAGCAACAATTGAATCGTTAAGTTAATTTATCCTCGATCCTCCTAAAATCCGCTGCTGATTGTTTTATTGCTTTAAAATGAATAGTGAACATTTCAAATTTTTACGTTAATATTTCAATAGTGCTCAGAAACGCCAATAGTGGACGCCTCCATGTAAACGAGAAGCTGATGATGTTCTATTATTGCGGAAGTGAGAAATTAAAAATATCTACCTTTTTTTGTACAAAAAAATGCATGAAAGAGGAAACCGACGTTGATTCTATCATTTTTAACTGCAATTTTCAATGGTGGATTTCAACTCCCACAAAACTTCCTTTCAAAAGTTTTTTTTTTTTTTTTTTTTGACATTTTGAATTGAATATTTCATCCAGAATTTTTTAAAGTATACATTGATTCGGATTGTTGGTTTTGGAAACATATAATTTGCATACGCTTTTAAGTTTAACTATTATAAAATAAAAATTTATTAAAATTGAAAATAACCTCCATACTCTTCTAGGTACGTCTACAAAAAAAAAAAAAAGTATTGATTCCATTGATGAAGAATTAATGGACGAATCGCGATTTTACGCTCCCTTGAATTCGAAACCAGTGAGTAAAATGAATTCTGCAGCTCTGTCTTATGACTCTCGGTATTATGCACTTATTCTTAAGCCAAAAAAAATTCTTTTATTCAAATCTGTGTGTTTGTGCTCTTTTCAAATAACTGAAAAAAAAAAAAAAATTAAATTTTGTCATCTTGAATTCAAATTATGTTTTTCGCAATCACGAGTGTGTGTTTATATGTAAGCGTGTGTGTTTGTGTGTGGGGGGTATGTGTGTGTGTAGGCATGTGTGTTTGTGTCTGTGTGTGTGGGCGTATGTGTGTGTAAACGTGTGTGTATGTGTGTGTGGGCGTATGTGTATGTGTGCAGACATGAGTGTGTGGGTAGTTGTGTGTGAGTGCGTGTGTGTGTGTTTGTGCGTGTTTGTGTATGTGTGTAGGTGTACGTATGTGTATGTAGGTGTATATATGTATATGTGTGTAGGTGCGTGTATGTATGCGTGTAAGTATAGTATATTGACGAAACCTGGAGACGGTTTTCGCTAGAGGTGCAGCATCGTGAGGACCCGGTCGACGGTGATGCTGCGGAGGGTGGCGGTGGGAAAAATGATAGGAATGTCAAAAACAGTCAAATGAAAGCAATAAGCAAATCATGATTGCTCAAAAAAAAAAAAAAAATCTTTGGGTTAGAGAGAAGAGTTAAAAAGCAACAATTGAATAGTTAAGTTAATTTATCCTCCTAAAATCCGCTGCTGATTGTTTTATTGCTATAAAATGAATAGTGAACATTTCAAATTTTTACGTTAATATTTCAATAGTGCTCAGAAACGCCAATAGAGGACGCCTCCATGTAAACGAGAAGCTGATGATGTTCTATTATTGCGGAAGTGAGAAATTAAAAATACCTACCTTTTTTTGTACAAAAAAATGCATGAAAGAGGAAACCGACGTTGATTCTATCATTTTTAACTGCAATTTTCAATGGTGGATTTCAACTCCCACAAAACTTCCTTTCAAAAGTTTTTTTTTTTTTTTTTTTTTTACATTTTGAATTGAATATTTCACCCAGAATTTTTTAAAGTCTACATTGATTCGGATTGTTGGTTTTGGAAACATATAAATTGCATACGCTTTTAAGTTTAACTATTATATAAAATAAAAATTGATTAAAATTAAAAATAACCTCCATACACGAATCATAAACAAAGCGCACGCCTGACCAAGTCATACAAACGAACTAATGTAAAAGGTGTATATTTAACATTTTAACATAATACATGAATGAGTGCGAATGACGCCAAAAAAATATTTTTTTCTTGCATTTGTAAATACAAACTGTTTTATTTTTTCTTCAAAATCAAATGAATTTGCTATTTCATTTTCGGTAGGAATTAGAGCCAAAGATGTCTTTCTTGAGTGATGATCGACCTCCAATGGGTATTCATGGGGTTTACTTTACTCTTGAAACAGATACTAAGATTGTTTTGAAAAACCTCAAATTTAACCAAGGGTAGGAAAATTTATTTTCATGAACAAACATTAAGAGCTTTATCGGAGATACATTTTCTTCAAATAGGATATGTTTTAATTTGCGTCATTTCTGCAAAATAAAGGTAAAGAGTAGAACTTAATTTTTTTTATAGTACCTTTTCCTGATAGCTTGCTTCATAAAGATCAGGTACTGCTAATTTCATTCCTAATGTTAAATTTTATTCTTATTCCTCCTAAGTCTCGTAGTTATCTCATTTGGCAAAGGCATTTGTGGGGGCGTTAAAAATAAGTATCTCTGCTTCTAATTAATTAAACCAAAATTCCTCCGATCAATCGGCGAAAACTGGTGGATTACTGATTATTGTCGACGAGTCGGTGCATCCCTACATTGTGACTTAAGCAATGAAATTAATGGTCTGGAATTTTATGTTGTCGCCTGGTTTTTTACATTTGTTCTCAGCATGAGCAGACTTTTGCCCCCCTCCCCCCAAAAAATGGGGGAAAAATAGAACCAACTTCAAAATTGCTCTAAAATGTTAAAAATAAAGTTATTCTTTGAACACCTACTTTCAAACCTTTTTTGAAAATGGCGCAAAAACAAAAAATAAATCATGTGTATCGATGAGTATTATCGACGGTGTACCGATCAAGTATTATCGATGGTTGTTCAAAGTTTTCACAATTAGCTTTCACTTTTTAGAGCATTTTTGAAGTCGGTTCTATTTTTTTTCTTTAATTATTTTTTTTAATTTCATTTTTTGCAGTGTATATAAGCTTCACGAAACTTCACTACTAAATAACGATAAAAATGCTACTATAATTGGGGCAAATCTAACCTGGAAGCATTGTGAAGGCTCATCTCAACATTTAGCCCAAAAATGCATTTTTAAAACCCTCAAAAAGTTTCTGCGGACAGCCTTCCAATCCAGACTTTTCAAACGTCAAAGGTACCTGAAATTCATTTGTAGGACTTTAATCAAGAAAATTTTCTGGGGTAGTACGCCCAAACCCCCATGGATTCCTAAACGTTACTACCAAACATACCCTGGAATTGTGTCTTTAATATTTCAGTTTTGAAAACTCTCTGAGTTAGATCTCAAAACCCCTGCTCTTATTTATAGTCTCTAGATATAGATAAGAGGGGGGATTATATTTTTAAAATGCCTAAAAATGTATTTTTATCATTTTCGAAACATTTCGGGGAAAGGGACTTCTGGACCTTTCCTTCCTTAAAATCAGTCGAGAAATGACTTCGTAGTCTCGAAACCGATTTCAGAAAGAAACCCTGAACTTCCGCCACTTTCCCCCTTTTGTTACCAAATAAAACCTATAGTAACGGTTTTAGTCTTCACTTCAATTTCAAATAATTTTCGGAGGAGAAACACTTGACTTTACTTTTAGTGACTTCGGGGGTATCTCCCTAGCCTACAATTACGCTTTTCTAACTTCAATGTTGAAAATGTTTCAATGAAATAAAAACTCTGCTAATTTCTCATTTTCTTAACAGGACCAAAGCCTAAAACTGCCTTTTTAAAACTTCAATGACGGAAAATTTCTGAAGTAACAGAGAGAGAGAGAGCCCGTATACCTTCTACTTCCCTTTTATGTTACCAAAACTAACTTGAAATTTGGTTTTTAGACCTTTCCGCGTTTCCGGCCACCAAAGCCCCCCCCCCCCTTTTTTCCCTAAAGAACCTAAAACTGACTTCATTCTCGGAAGAAAAAAAAAATCTATCAGGAAGCTCTTCTTTTTTCCAAACGTAGACTAAAACGACTGTGTTCTTAAAAGTTTAATGTCGAAAGTTTTCGGGAGAGAAAGAACCCGCCAAACCTTCCTTATTAACTAACATCATTAAAGATAGCCAAAATTTGCATTTTGAAAAAATTACAATTTTTTTCCAGGAGGAGTCTTCGACTCCATAACGTCACAAGTAACTTTGAATTTTCCAAAAAAAAAAAAAAAAAAAAAATCTAGAGAAAACCACAACTTCCTGTCTTCCACTAACGTTGCCAAAAAAAAAAGAAGAAAATCCTAAATTGCTATTTTTGGTGGTAGTTCTGGAGTTTTCTCAAGGGACCTAGTCTTTTTCAGAACACAGTAATTTATAGTAAAATCTGTACAGGAGCTTTACGTTCAACAAAAGGAAAAGCGAATATTTGGCGTATTATAGTTATGTTACTGTAGCGTAATTTAAAATTGTTATTCATATGAAGATAAAAATCAGTGAATTGAGGTGGATCCACCACACTCGCCAGACATTGAATAAACTGATTTCCATTTGTTTATTGCAGTTGCATTTAGTCCATTGCGGGAGAGTGCGATGGACTGAACAAACTCTCTGGACATTGCTCCATTTGATTTCAACTTTTTCCGATACGTGACAAAAAAATTCGTAAACTTTGCTGCTATCCATCTCCAGATATTTTTCTCCAAACCCAAATGATTTTCATCGAACTTGGATTCAGGCCTGTCATTTCGAATTTTTCCAGGGGTGCAAAGGGTATGTACTTAGTGCAACATTTTCGAAGAACACCAAAAACTACCCCCACTTGCATGTTAATATGATAATTTCTCTAAGACGGGGGGAAATTGCCCCCTCCTGACCCCCGTAAATGACAGGCCTTTTTGGATTTAAAAGTTAATTTGCAAGGGGTTACTGCAACTATTGATCAAAAAGAGATTAATAAATAAATAAATAAATAAAAATCTATACTAATTATATAAAGCTGAAAAGTTTGTTTGTTTGAACGCGCTAATCTCAGGAACTACTGTTTCGAATTGAAAAATTCTTTTTGTGTTGAATAGCCTATTTATTAACGAAGGATACACACTATATAACATCACGCTTTTTGACTAATAGGAGTGGAGCAGCAACAAATTGAAATTAAATCAATAATAATCATGATGCATTTTTTATTGCATCAATAACTCAACTGTTATTGCTCAAATGGGTCAATCGGTAAAGCGCTTCAACAGCAACAACATGGTTTCAGGTTCGAACCCGGCTGCGGGCAGGAAGTTTTTTCCAGTTCATTTAAAAATTAATTTCCTTATAAATAAAGGTTTTTCAATTATTTTTTATTGATTTTTTTAATTGTTTTATTTAACGAAAAACATCCATGTGGATAAGGATGTGTAATTTTTTACTTTTCACACACACACACACACACACACATATATATATATATATATATATATATATATATATATATATATATATCATAGCGTGATGTACTTAAAATAGTTCTTTATTAACGCGGGTGAAACCGCAGGGCACAGCTACAGAAAAATAAAGGAAAGTATAAATTATTTTTCAATATTATTACTGACCCAGGCAATGCTGGGTATGTTTGCTAGTAAATAAATAAATAAGAAAAATTGTTAAAAATTTGCTTGTTTGAACTTAACGTAAAAAAATCGATGTTGCTTTTCAGTCTCCCTGATACTTTCCCTGTGAGGAGAAAGAGAGAAAATGCTCTTCCTTGAACCGAAATGTTACCTTCAAAATTGGCACCGAACACACTTCCTAGCGAAGAGCGGAAGGATCAAACCGATCTTCTCTTTCGAGATCTTCCAGGGCGCTTTCGGAAGCAAACCGCGAAAAGAATCGAGCTGACCTAATAATGGGAAGGTTATTTTTAGGGGGATGACAGCACCGCAGGAATGGAAGGATCTTCCCCAGACACGAGGAGCAACCGTTCTTCGTTCTATCGAGGGAGATCGTGCAGTGCAATGTTAAATGCACGTAACAATAGAAGCGAAATAGTAAACTATAGAACTAAATGTTCACAGACGAAGTAAATAAAAAACGCTGTGTACATTTTTTACCTGCCTTCTAAAAAAATGTCTAGTTTTTGAAACAATTAAAGTACATACACGTTACAGAATTTGTTATAAAAGCTGAAATTGAATGTTCGTAGAAGATTTGGGCTCGATAGAGAAATTTGCATTTGGCATAATAGTTTTTCCATCGCGCTTAATATGTTAACAAATTCAATAAGTTATTATTATTATTATTATTGATATTATTATTATTGATATTTGTATTTCTGATTTCTACCAACTTTCTGGTCAAAGTAATTTTCAAAAAATCTTCTTAAATAGTTTTTGTTAATAAAAATTATTTCTAGTCAAAACAAAAACTTAATTTATAAGTTTTTTTGAATATAGGTTATGCAATTGAAAATACTAATCCCGTCCAAACCAAAAGTAGTTTTATTTGAATTACGAATTCAACTAGTTTTATTTTAACGTTTTGCGTTTTCAATTTCTAGCAGCATTCTAAGTAATTTTGAAAAATCTGCATGAAAGTTTTTTCGCAGCTTTTTATAAACTTTAAAAAAAGTTAAGAAACACTTTTTTTTAGGAGTCTGCATTTGTCTTTCCGTCAATATGCGCTTAAGTTTTAAATTTTAATAGTATTTTTAACGAGACCTATGCGTAGATTTTTAAAACTGAAACAGCAACTTCATTGAACACCATTTCTTCCTCAAATACATAATGATATTCCTTCAGCAGTGGGAAAAAAATTTCAGTTATATTCATTTTACTCGTTGCTCTCACCCCCCTCTCTTCCTCCCACACACATGCATAAGTCTTTGTTCATCTTCAGGAAATTTTAAATGTAGACGAAATTAACATCTTGTCTCGTTTTATTAATAACCAAAGGCATTCTTCTCACTGTTCACTCTTCTAACTTATACGCAAGTTTAAAAGACATTTTGTCTCGAGTAATATTTTTTAGGGTTTTAAAACGGTGCAAAACTGAAGAAATATAAATCACGAATTTAGTTTTTTTTTTTTTTTTCAGAAGTCCAAGTTAACATCAGATCAGTTTGAAAATGTTTTAAAATTGAAGAAGATATTTACTGCAATATTCGTAAAATTTACGTACCACAGCATCTCTATGTCGAATTTGGATGGCGAATGATGTAGATTTGTATAAGATATATGGATACAAACAACCATACACTCTTTTACTTTATACACAGTAACTCCCCAAAATTGAAGATACCGTCAATCGGCACAACTTTGCCAAGTGGAACATGTATGCCATGTGGAACATCTCTGCCATGTGGAACATCTCTGCCACGTGTATCATCTTTGCCAATTGGTACATTTTTGCCAAGTGGGACATCTTTGCCGATTTTTGAAAACAATGATAGTTGGCGCTGTAATTAGTTTCAAAACCGGTTAATAGATGCAGTAGTGTTTTGATGGAATGAAAACACTACTGCATCTATTAAAGATTGACTAAGGGGAGATGATGGATGAACTGTAAGCGAAATCGAACCACTTCATTTTGTAGTAGGTACAATTATCAAGAAAGCGCAAGCAGTAAAGTCTCGCGTTCTCGCTGATCCTACCTATTTCAAAGTCAATTTCTTCGTTTCCGTTTCGAGTTTACGCACCTCTCCATGTTCAAGCTTTAACTGGTTTTTAGAACTTAGTGGAGAACCAAATATCTCGTTTTCAAACACAGACAAATATGTTTACTTGGCAATAGTGTCCCAGTGAACGGCACACCATTTTCTCTATAATTCAAAGATTAAATGAAAGTCCAACATTTCGTTCAAATTTATAATATTAAAAAATATGAAATAATAAGAATGTGCTTGCTTAAAAATAAAAGCAGAGACATTATTGATATTTCTACAAGTGTAATTAATAAGCCAAAATTGCTAACTTCAAAGTCACAAAATTGAGTTTGAAAAACCGCTAGCTGTTTAATACTACCAACGACCTTCATATCTTTATCTTTGAAACTACTATACCTGGTGTTTGAATAGAAAGCTCGTTGGTCTAATAAAGAGAGGAAGTTGGATCTTTTAGGGGCATGTTGTACAAGTCTACATTATTTTGATATTACATTTTTTTAAATTTCATTTTATGACCAATAGATTGATCCTGGTGGTTCCTCAAATCCTATGACTCAATCGCATCTTCAAGTAGCATTGAACAACTTTTAAATCAGGAAGTTAAACTTCAACACACTTACATATTTCCTAAAACGTCTATTTTTTTAAAACTGGTTCCATTAAGGTAGGAACTTTCAATGGAATTTCCGTCATAAAGAGAGTTTTTCTATGAAATAAGTTAGTTTTCTCAGTTTTTTTCGATAAAGAGGAGTTTATTACAACATTTTGTAAACACAAAATCGTGGGGTACATTAGTCCACTTTTTCGGGAACACATTTGATTATGGTCCATCCTATCCCACGTAAGTTTATCAAGCAATTTAGAGCTTTTTTTTCTTTTTTTTTTGCTCTCACAATAGTTATGTCGTCAATTTAATTACTTGTATATATGCTTGTGCACAATTACTCACTTCAAATTATTCATATTTCATTCATTATACTAAATTTTTTTTTCTCCAAAAGTTCGAAAGTACAATCTGAACTTTTATCATATTTGTCTATTATTTTGGTACCTATATAAGCCAAACTAACGTAAGTCACATTATGACTACTTTGCAGCACGTACGTCTGGTGCATAAAAAGGTTGGGAATCGCACTCTTATAACACTGGTAATAATTTTTGGTTCAATGTGGAATAAGATACTGCATGCTATGCAATAATACCCTGAAGATTTTCGTTATCTGGCTCAGATTTACCGAATTTAAAAATCAGCTCCGTACTTCAGAGTCATACTAACGTAAGTCAAAAAATGGGAATTTCCATGTTATTACTGCATTGTATGTGGAATTTTATTCTGCTGAAAGTGACCCCCCCCCCCTCCTTGCTGCGCACCCCAGGGCTGACTTGTAGTTTCTGGTTGGTTAGTTGGTTGTCGTCTCCTGTTTGTCCCGAATTCCCATTGGCTGACACATTTGGTATAATTACCGGTGTTCATATCTCAAGTGGACTTTGGGTAAAAAAGTCTTCTATATCTTGAACACCCAACTCAAATTTATGATTCGATTCGTAGACGTTCAGTTCTCTCTCGACTTTCTTGTTGCATGATGAACTTTTTGCCCTGATGAAGAGGCTTCATTGTATCCTTGAAATAGCTAATGCTGTATTTTCTTGAGAATTTGTGCTTTATATGCGTTGGAAAATCCCTTTTAATGATTTACTAGCGTTATAAGAGTGAGATCTTTGTATGAACCAGACAAACCTTTTTACGCTCTCCTGTGAAATACTGATAGTGTGATTTACGCTAGTCTGGCTTTGAGGTACAGAGCTTATAGTTTAGCAAAACTGTAAATTTGTCTAGTATGCATAGCATCCCAGCGTTTTAGAAAACCTCCAACTGCTTCGAAAAATTTCGTAGACTTCGTATCTGTCCGGTCAAGAATTTGTTGACTTAGCTGAGAACGCTTTTCCTCGTGATGAAGGAGTGCGATAAAAATTCGTCTTCTGATATGCCGTGTTTTATCTCAACGTTATAAATAGAAGGACGTAGTGGAAATGACTTCCCGATTCAAACTTCTCCATTTTTGGCCTGATCTGAATGAGGATCAATATTTACAAACTGCCGAACGTAGTAAAATGTCGCACGATGGCTGTGCGCAACCTTGGCATTGGAAAACTTCTATTAAGCTATCATTTTTTCCTAAACATTGAGAATAACCACGCGCGTCGCATAGTTAGAGATTAATAATTTGGAGTGCATCTGACGTTTTTGTGGAACATATGTGACGGTTCTCATGTTTCCTTAACAGTGTTGTAGAGGCAATAAATGGGGGGGGGGGGGATTCTATTGAATAAACTACTCCGTGGTTTAAACTACAACAGTATTTTGTTGTACAACCCCAGATTAGTCATTGGCACTGGAATGTTAATCAATGTCTGTCCACAGAAGGCGTGTAATCCGGCAAGCGGTCAAGTTAGGACGATTCCAACTGAATGAATCAAGCGGGGGAAGGGAAAATAGCGATGAGATTTTAATGCACGCGTTTTATAATGTCACGAGGACTTTATTCATTTATTGCATTCTCTTAGTTGAAAATGAGGGGAAACAAAAAGAGGAACTATGGAAACAACAAAAAGAAAATAAAATATTTTCATTTTGTCTGGAAACGTAAAAGCAAAATCGTAGGCTCGAAATTATGTTGTAAAAAGAAAAATCTCTTAACTTTTGTAGTGAGCATATACATCGAATATAGTTTAGATTTTAACAAAATATTCCGTGAACAAATTATCCTTTTTAAAAAACTGCGTCTAAATAATTAAGAGGCAAAAGCGCATACCTGTAACGAACAAACTACCCCCCCCCCCCTCTAAACTAATAAATGCGTCCATTTCCGCCAATAAAACGGATATTTGCCTTTCCATTTCATCGGTGGTCAGACTGTGCTTAACTTATCAAATCATGTCTGCAAGTTTTGTGTCTCGGGCGCATTTTTTCTGGGTGCGCTGACGCACGCTTCTTTGCTACAGATGATAGGCGGTTGATGCACAAAAAAAAAAAAAAAAAAAGTCAACAGGGAGTATGTGGGTGGGGGGAGGATCGCTACCCCAACAGTTGATTCTTCCCCTCGGTTTTCGCAAATTTGAGCTACTGACTGTTTTCCCAAAACTGACAAAGTGACCGCTGAAAAATGTGGAATGTGATCTAGAAAATCAGGGCGAATGACCACGTTAGACTCCCCCCTTCCAATTAAAAATTCCATTCTAATGAAATAGCATGAAAAAAGTCCATTTATTTGGAAATCTTAAATTTTATTTTCATGAAATAAATCAATCTGCACTGTAAAAAAAATCTAGAAAGGTTTCTGAGTATTCCGTGCAGCTGTGGTTCATGAAATTTTCAAAAACGTTTCTGAGTATTTCGGAATCTTCTTTCTGTAGTTTTCAAAAAACGTTTCTGAGTATTTTGGAAACCTCTTCCTGTATTTTTCAAAAACGTTTCCGAATACTTCGAAATCCGCTTTCCGAAATTTCCAGAAACGTTTTTCGGTATTACGGAATCCTTTTTCTGTAATTTTCAGAAACGTTTTTGAGTATTTCGGAATCCGCTTTCTGTAATTTCCAAAAACGTTTCTGAATATTCTGTGCAGCTGTGGTTCATGAAATTTTCAAAAAGGTTTCCGAGTATTTCGGAAAACTTTCTATCTTTTTCAGAAAATTCTTAGTAAAATTAAAAAAAAAAAAAAAAACTTCCATGTTTTTTTTTTTTACATACATTTGGAAACGTTTTACCAATTTCGAAAATATTTTTCAGTCCCTCGCAATCATTTGAAGTTCTTGAACTCCTATTATGTTTTCCGCATAAGCACAAATTGCGATAGGTTGTGTTTCTTGTTTCTACAAATAGAAAGGTGTGGAAATGGAAAAGATATTAGCGTTTGTTATATTATAACAGATTTTTTGGATAGGATAAAACAAGGCATATCAATAAAAAGAAATTTTAATTAATGATGCTGTAATAAAAATATAGTGATTATGGCCAATTTGAAAGGTATACTTATCACAAATGTTCTATTTACGGGGTGTTTTTATTTCTTATTAATCTTAAATGTATTGAATAGCAATGAGGAAATTTTGTATTTCAATGTAGTTTTGCTATTTAAATTCATCCTATAAAGGAGCATTTAACAAAAAACCCTTAATTATGATCAAAAGGAAAAAAAATCTTATTTATTATTATTTTTATCGCAAAATCTGCTTGAGTTAAGCCATGGAAAGAAAAAAAAAAAACCGCAAACCGTAGATGATTTGCAACCATGACGACGAAAACTAATCTCTTCATGGATAAATATTAAAAACAAGATATAATTATTTTCATCGTCATGATCATATGAAAAAAAATCAAAGGAACATCAAGTGAGGACAATAAAGCATTTTGTTAATGTCTTTTTTTTCCACAACAATCTATTTTTGAAGAAAAAATTTAATTTAAAACGTAAAGAAGTTTACTTCTTAGAAACTAGCAAGATTTCCCTCCATTATTGGTTGTGAAATTACTATATTATTGAAAATTTATGATACGATAGCTGTACCTTTCACTTCCTTTCACCATTCTTTTTCACAAAAGACGAAAATATTTTCAAGCTTTTGGAGGGTAAGGGGTACTTTCTGAAAATGAGAGATTTGTTCTACAGCCTTAATCCTCACTTTTTCACAATATTTTGAAGCTTTTTTTAAAAAATATAGCTGCACTGTTTACTGAATGAAAAGACTCATCGTTAAAGTTGAGGTATCGATGTGAACTTGACTGTTAAGGCATTCTATTCTTAATTTTTGATGCAAAAATGTCAAATTCATTTATATATTAAATTTACTAAGGAAAATAAGGAATTGACACAAAAAAGCACAAAAAAGACATTTTTTATATTTTAATAGTAGCAGTGCCCGCACGGCGATGCCCGTGTTAAGAAGTTAAAGAAAGTCCGTTGAACAAAAAAAAAAAAAAAAAAAATCCACGCCCCCGCCCCCCTTGTGATGTGAAATAATCGTTTTTTTTTTCACTAAAATGCGTACATACCTTTTCAAAACACCTATTAAAGAAATCTCTTTGGAATTTAAAACTATTCGCCGAAACACATAAGAATACTAACGGTAGCTTTAAAACTCAAAATAATACTTCTACTACATAGTCATCGTTTAACGCGTCAAGCAACCACGCTACCGTAACCCTGCCCTTTAGCGAGTGGAGCGGTTTTTTTCCTGCAATTTTAAGTGTTTCGCCACAGAAACAATGCCATAAAAAAACGCTATAAAGAACAATCACAATTGAATACTCCGACTAATCAAATTATTTACTTAGATAAGTAACGGTCTTCAACTATAAGGACAAAAACAAACGTTTAAGAAATAAGGAAAACAAAACCCAATAGAAAAATCCTACAAAATCAAACAATGTACCTGAACATCGAAAAAAAAAACGTATTCAAAAATCTGTTCGCTGATCACAACAGCGTATAATAATAATAATAATAATAATAGATAAGAATAAATAAATAAAAAATCTTCAATATATATATATATATATATATATATATATATATATATATATATATATATATATATATATATATATATATATACATATATATATATATATATATATATATATTTATTTATTTATTAAAGAGGGAAGAATATTGAAAAGATCAAGACAAAAGCCCACAGATGTGCATCGCAAAAAAACTAAAAAGCCGAGTAAAAATATAAAATATACAAGCAATATAACAATTTTTATGAATAGCTATGAGAAAGAGGAAAATTAAAGCAGCAATTACTAGAATAAAGTTGAAAGGTTGAATCCAGAGCTCATCAGCCGTGGAGGATTCGATAAATATGGTCAAAAAAATATATTAAACTACTAGCTAAATAGAGAGTGATAAAGCTCTAATATATGCATTACATTGGGCCAAACGCACCACATGCTAATCAATATGTGATAAAAACAAGAACTTAAACCTAAAATTAAAAGCAGGGGTTTTTGCCTGAACTAATTAGTAATGATCATTTAAGTGATATATGCATGCAGCAGGTACTGTCCTGAGGAAGACAAATTATAGGGACTTGTTTCTTGATTTAGCCGAGGTAAAAAAAAACCTACTTTTAATTTTAGGTTTAAGCTCTTGTTTATTGCATATATTTTAGCATATGGTGCGTTTGGCCCAATGTAATGCATATATTAGAGCTTAAACACTCTCTATTTAGTAAGTAGTTTAATATCTTTTCGTCTTTTGACCATATTTATCGAATCTTCCACGGCTGATGAGCTCCGAATTCGCAACCTTTCAAATTTATTCTAATAATTGCTACTTTTAATTTTCTTTTTCTCATTACTATTCATTGCTTATGTATTTCATATATATATACAAAAATATATTATTGTGAAATAATTCTTGTTTGTTATATTTGCAGCTTCTTTCCCTTAAGGGCAGGTACATTGTAACTAAAATAAATCGTACTAATGAAGCTCTGCTGAGATAAATAATATTTCATGTATAATATAAATTATAAATCAAAGTATCATATACATTATAAATCAAAGTATCATATAAATTAAAAGTAAAATACTTTAATATGGTGTAAAATTAAAAAATTATTCATTTTATTAAGTCTTTTTTCTTTTTTTTTTTTTGTTTTGGCTTTTAGTAAAATTGAGGCTCGTAAAACGAAAAAAATGAAGACACTTTTAAATACATATAGGAATCTATTTGTTAAAGAAATTAATACACATTTAACTAATTTAAAACGTTTCGCTAATGCAAATATTTAAAGAGATATCGTCATTTAGATAATACTGAAGCACTATGTTCCTAATTACAAGAGAATTTTTTTTTTTTTACTTCATACAATCTAGCTACACTGTTTACAAGAGAATGAAAACATGCAACCTTAAAGACGAACTATCAAACCTGACAATTTGCATATTATAACATTTAATTCATAATGCTTGATACATAAATGTTCAGCCAAATAATAACTGAGATTGACACACAAAAACAAAGTACACAATAACACTTATTTAAAGTTTTTTATAATCTTTAATTCATAAATCCTTATATATTATTTCTGTAGCCTGTTTTTGGTTTCTACGCCAGATTTTCCTCAATTCTTGATCGATTTCTTTGATTTACGCCTTATTTTAAAGCTTATGATGCTGGCTACTGACGAAAAATAGACCCACGGTCTAAAAATTGTTTTTTTTTCAGCCGAAAATCCTTATATATTATTTCTGTAGCCTGTTTTTGGTTTCTACGCCAGATTTTCCTCAATTCTTGATCGATTTCTTTGATTTACGCCTTATTTTAAAGCTTATGGTGCTGGCTACTGACGAAAAATAGACCCACGATCTAAAAATTGTTTTTTTCAGCCGAAAAACCTCTTTTAAAGAACCAGAATGAGGTTTTCGGTTAAACTTATAACTTTAATTTGCGCTATGACCGACAGAGCTGAATAGCTTGATCGGCAGAGCGTTCTCTTCGTAACCAGGAAAATCCGTGTTCGGGCCCACGTCCGGACAATCTGCAACAAAAAATAAAGAGAAATATCGCGCATTATATAAACACTTAATTAAGTGAATAACGACTATGAAGGAATAAAATAAATGAGAAGGAAATGCTCCTTGCTGATATGAAAACTTGAAGTGACGTTGTACTAAATTACTTCGAAATTGTACGATTTTTTTTTTCTTTTTAAGCTTTGGCTCTGGTAAGAAAATTAAAGCATAATGTAAGCGAAAATATAAGTAACAGGTTTAAGATTTGAGACTACAATAGAATTGTTTTTTGTTCAGAAAAAAAATAATAAATCGTAAATTGAAATATATATTCTTCTAATGAGTTTTTGACTCTTTGTACAAATAAAAAAATTACTACCTCAATTTGAAGGGTAAAATACATATTTTTTCTTCTTTTTGCAAAAAAACAAATAGCTTATCACATTTTTACTACATTCGAAAAGCTACGCTTAAAAAAAGAGCATAGTTCAATTTATTTTGTATTTTAACCGTTCTGTTAAATGATGAACACGTGCTGCCATCTAAGTTATAACGGTTCAAGCAGCCTGCGGTAACAAATTGTAAAAATTTTCAAGAATAAAAAAATGTTTCTTCAATATCTCATGTTATATATTATTCCCTTCTCATTTTAAAACTTATCAGGCTGGCTAATGAAGAAAAATAGACTTACGGTCTAAAAATCAAGTTTTCGAAAACGCCCCTTGCTGTTTCTAATGCAGAGTTCTAAAAAAGAGTCTGCAAAGTTCTAATGCAGTTTTCCATTTTTTACGTCACTTTCAGCAAAAAAAAAAAAAAAAAAAAAAAAAAAAAAAAAAAATAGCCTGTGTGTGTGTACATATTTTAATAAAGCTTAAAAGCACTGGACGTAGTTGTTCGGTTAAATTGATAAGTTTTTTTCGGTAGAGCGTTCGGCTATAAACTATTCGAACTTCGGGCAAGTTTGAGTTGTCCGAAAGAATATCAAATTTATATTAGTATTACGCATTACATGTACTCATAACATACAAACGTAATAAAATAAATGCAGTGGGATTGCTACTTGGTGTTTCGACTCCTTTATGCAGGCTACAGTTTTCATTCGGATAAGTTGACTGTTAATCGAAGAGTGTTCTTCCTTTTTTTAAGCTTTGACTACATCCAGACCACTCATCATAATGTAAGCATAAAAAAGTATTAGATTTACCAAAAGGAAATCCTTTTTGTGCAGAAAAACATTTTCATTGTATGCTGAAATGTAGATGTTTCTAATAGCAGTGTTCGACCTTTTGTACAAATGAAAAAATACTACGCCAAATTAAAACTACGAGTTTCACCCAGTAAACCTTTAATTTTTTATTTGCGTGAATACGATAGTAAGCATTAAAATTATTATCAACTTCATTAGCAAGAAATCATTTTCTACTCCTCTGCTTTCTGCTGAAAAAAAAAACATTTTGTCTACGTTCGAAAAATTACACTTAAAAAACGGACTCAGTTTAACTTGTTTTGGTTTTGAATTTTAAGTGTTCGATTAAAAGAGAAACATGTGCGGGCATTTAAGCCGTATCTGTTAAAGCAACCTTCTATGTGAAATAGTTCAATATTCAAAGATAAAAACACTTATTTTCAATCTAATTTATTACTTCTCTAGAATGTTCGTTTCAATCGCTACGTGAGATCTTCGTCATTCTTTAATCAAATTCCATGCTTTTTGAATAATTTTAAATCGTATCATTCTGGTTAATGACAAAACATAGAAGCATGATCTTATTATTATTATTATTATTATTATTATTATTATTATTATTATTGGCAAAAACCTTTTTTGCTGTTTCTTACTACGCATTCCTTCAATGAATAGCTTTCGAAAAGGAAGGCGCAATTGCTAGGTTTGTTGGGGTGTCGGGCTGTTACTCAGAATGGCGCCAATTCGAATCCGTGCCAATAAATATCTCTTTAATATTTCTTTTTTTCCCGTCAGATGCTCACATGGGCAGGACTCTGTTTGCCACAACCTGTTGTTTTACATGCACAATTATTGCTTTTTCACGAGTCACTACTCAGCCACACTTTTAATGATATTTATGTTTGAATTGAAAATATGTACGACCAAAAGGTGAGCGATGATCAAATTATCACAACGTTGTATTTAACGAGGTTTTGTTACTGATGTCTTTAAATTACATGCCTTCTCTTCTGCGCTTACTTTTTTTTCGGTTCTTCTTCATAAGGTTCATCCTTTGAAATTCTTAAAGAGCGAAATTCCTTATGAAACGATTCGAAGCACAGTGCGGAGTTCCGCACGGGTCGACTAGTTTTACATAATAAAACTAGACAAACTTTCACTTTAAATATGTGTTCTATGTAATGTAAAATATTTTCAAATTGCAATAGTTCACAACGAAAAAATGATACCGAGGAAAATAATTTTTTTTTTTAACGAGATTTATATGAACTAAATCACTTTAAAGTAATAGAGTTGCAAAGCGACTTACTTATTCGTCGGTGGTGGTCTTTTGCAGGCTTTGGTCACCAAAAAGGTGATTTTTATGACAGAATAAAATTCTGCCTACAAAAATTACCCATTTGGTAGAAAGAAGAAAAGTATCCAGGAAAAAAGTAAATTACCTACACAAGTTATGCGACGCAACGAATTTACATGGCGTCCTCTCGGCAGTTATTTGGTTTTTAATTTCAGTTTGTATTCCTTCCGCGAGCATCATACGTCGAGAAGTTGCACTTCGTACTTAAAAATAAGTGACATAGCTTCAAATTCAATCTCATGACGATACATTAGCAAGAAAATATAAGATTTTAAAATTATCTTCAGTGAATTCATGCGAGGAACAAAAATTCTACTAATGACCTTGATGAGTGTTACTTCGCACATGAGTCAGCACTTCCTCTTACTTTTCTAGAGAGAAGAACAACTTATTGCTTTAGATCAGAAAAATGCATTTGACAGGAGGATTTTGTTTATTCCAAAGAATTTTTCTCTGAGACAAAAAAAAAAAAAAAAAAAAAAAAAAAAAAAAAAAAAAAAAAAAACGATTTTTTTTCTTGCGCAATAAAATTCTTTATTTTCATTGCGTGCTTTCACGAGTTTCAGTTTGGATTTGGTGCTGGACTATAAAATTGCCGTGTGAGCTGCGCAGGCGTCGATTCTTACTTTCTTGTTAAACGGGAAAGGTATTTGATAAGAGCAGAAAACTGCTGTGGGCGTACGAATCTGTTTATTACGGAAAGCTTTTTTGTATATTCAGAGAGCTTTCCGAGATTTTTTACAGTGCACCAGTAAAAAATCATTTTCCGATCGATCATTAATTTTTAACTCTGAAAAGTGAGGGGGTAAGGCCGCTTTACTTTTGGAAGTAAGAGGCAGTTTCCACCCTGAATGTACGAGTCGCCTTATGCTACGGATCAGCATATATATATATTGACACAAAAAGAATTACATGCTCACACACACACTCACGCGCAGTGGTGTTCCCAGGGGCGGCAAATAAAAGGGGCAAGAGGGGGCGGTCGCACCCCCAAATTTTTTTGAGCAGAATGATAAAAAATGGATAAATTCAATTTTTGTTAATCGCAAATCATTCTTCATTTTTAAAAAATCGCTCTCATTCTCAGTAAATAGTTGATGAAACTCGACACATTACCAGGCACAAACAAGTGTTCTCCGTTGAATGCATGAAACACTTTCTGACTTGTTCAGCACAGAAAAAAATGAGGTAGAACCATGGGTGAACTTTAACTAAAGAAGTAATTTTCCTATATATAAGGCTAAATTCCTCATTGTGTGTGCCCAGTGTAACGATAAGACCCGCATCTATAAATTTCGGGCCCCCTGCAACAAAATCTGTAGTGCCTCTTCCCAATGGCCAGCAGTGTATATTTGCAAGCCTTAGTGCTTTTTTTTTTTCAATTTCTTGGGTCGTTTGGCCTCTTAAGGACATGCCCCCCCCTCCCCACTGCGGGATCTATGGGAACGCAGATCCGGACTTGGATCTGGAACGATGGTAGATACAGTATGAGAAGCCGTGCAAGCAAGTGGTGTGCATGATTTTCAAAAAAAAATTCCTTGAGACATAACATTGATTTTAGGCTCATATTTTAAGTGTATGTTTATTTATTGAGTGTATATTGCTTTTTTCAAGTACAGAAACATTCCAACTACTCAATACATAGCATTCATTCACAGAAACTTCTTAAAAATACATGCTATTTTTGAAAACATAAACATCACACAACAACAAATTCCCTTCTTTAACTATGACTCAGTCTTCAATAGTTAAAACAATAAAGCATTTCTCGATAATTTCAAAGCAGTGATTTGACGCCTGGCAGAATTATTGCAAAACGATTCTTTCAATAGTGAGAAAGTTGGTGCCCTCTAACATGAATGGCTTCGTTTAAATTTTATTTAATTTGTTTATATCGTGGAAAGTTTTTGAACAATGCTTTGCTCTATCAAAACATCTTCAGTTTTCTTGTGAGAAAGAACGGAATAATTGCATTTCATTTCTTGATGTACTTGTTTCTCGTACTGAAATTGGTTTTGAAACTACTGTTTATCGCAAAACTTTTGCTGTTTCTTTACCTCCTCATAGACTATCGTCTCATCCTCCAAATCAAAAATATTCTGCTTGTTGAAGCATTGTTTTGTAGATAGAGGCTAGATTATTCAATGATGAAAACTGAAGACCCTCGCAATTTTTAAAGTTGCCTGGGTAATTTTGAAGAGCAAGATCTGAAAAGTGTATTTTTATGCATAGCTTTGTTACCTCAATTAATTTTTTAACTAATCCAACCAGCTCAGCTAGTTGAGCAAGATCATCTTTATGTCTCAGGAGGTTAGAGACCTTTTGTCGGAGCATCATGGATCAAAAATTTTTTATCTTTAGCTTTACCGGAAAAAGAGCGCTACCCTCAGCATTGATGGATTAGTGCATGATTTCCTGTTCTTCTGAATTCCGAAAAACATTCATTAAAAATTCACTAAAAGCTAAAAACTGTAGTATCAAGTTGTTTCATATAAAATGAATTAAGATTTTATCATAAATTTCAATACATTTTATAAGTTATCATGATTTTAAACATTATTGATTGTTAATATTAGACTAGTTTTATGACCACCTCTTGTTAGTCAGTGTGCGTTTTGTACCATACTGAGGTAACTCATATTTAAGAAGCTCGACCCCCCAAATGTAATGCTGAAATGCCGCCCCTGGGTGTTCCCATAGGGTATACTCCATTTACGCCGTATACTGTCAAACATTCTTTATACACATAGCGTAACCCTCAAGCTTCAAAAATTTTCATATTATGACATATTATGTATATGATCGCGTACACATATTGTGCGTAATGCATTACTGGGAGTGTACCCTCAGAAAAATTGAAGGGAACATCACTGCTCACGCGTACTTCTCACTTTTTTATTCCCTGTTTTTGTGCTTGCTGGGAGGTATGGGCAAAATAATCACCTTCAGGCAAACTTTTCTTTTTAACCCAGACATAAATAAAAAATAAAAACCATGTTATATAAAGTGCTCTCGACCAGCAAGTAAACTCTTCAACTTCACTAAAATAATGTTTTAAGTAAATATGTCTCTTAAAAATAATTTTAAAAATAAAAGGAAAACCTCTTACAAAGTGGCTTTTTAGGAGCATAGATGAAACTAAATAACCACTGTATTTACCGCTGTACTCGGTCTCAGGAGATGAATTAAAAATTGCAATTTTAAGTATTTCAACCATTATAAATGAAATGTAGTAAACAGAACAGCAACATTTACATTAATTATTTACGAGGTAATAATTTACTTCCATTTACAAAAAAGGAAGTATTGTATTCGCGAAAAAAATTTCACTCAAAAATCGACATTAATTTCCATTTTGCTCACCCCCGAATGAATGTTGAGGTTTCTTTTTTTTCGACTCGACCACACGTGGATAAGTGATAAGAACGTATAGACACGCGAAATATCCATTTTGACGATTCCCGAGTAAGTTACAACGAGTTTTCTCGTGACGTCTGTATGTATGTATGTGTGTGCGTATGTGCGAATGTGCGTATGTATGTCGCATAACTCAAGAACGGTATGTCCCTGAAAGTTGAAATTTGGTACGTAGACTCCTATTGGGGTCTAGTTGTGCACCCCCCCTTTTGGTTGCATTCGGTTGTTTTTAAGGGGGTCTTTGGCCCCTTTTTTGGGGGGAATCATTGTCAATTTCGATGTAAACTCAAGTGGTGTTACAATTTGGCGGACACTTGGCGATAAATCGCCAGTCTTTTGGTCGCCAAGTTTTATCGCCAACTTGGCGACAAATTTTGGCGATTAAAAAAAATAATATATATATTTTTTACTTCCTTTTACAAAAAAGGAAGTATTGTAGTCGCGAAAAAATTTTCACCCAAAAAACGGCCTTAATTTCAATTTTGCTCACCCCCAAATATATGTTGAATTTTTTTTTCAACCCGATCACACGTGGATATGTGCCTAGGAACGTACAGACACCGGAAATATCCATTTTGACGATCCCCGAGTTAATTACAACGGGTTTTCTCGTGACGTCTGTATGTACGTATATGTATGTGCGTATGTGTGTATGTATCTCGCATAACTCAAGAACGGAATGTCCTGGAGAGTTGAAATTTGGTACGTAGACTCCTAGTGGGGTCTAGTTGTGCACATTCCTTTTTGATTGCATTCGTATGCTCCAAAGGGGATCTTTTGCCCCTTTTTTGGGAGGGGGGGGGAATCATTGTTAATTTCAATGTAAACTCAAGTTGTGTTATAATTTGGCGGACACTTGGCGATATATCGCCAGTTTTTTGGTCGCCAAGTTTTGTCGCAAACTTGGCGACAAATTTGGCGATTTTTTAATTTTTTTTATCTGGTTTCAATTTGGCCACTGTTGGTGATATTTAGAGAGTAAAATATTGAATCATATTAAAACTGGATAAAATTGGATAAAAATAGAACAACGTTTAAAAGCACAAAAAGGATAAAAAGTTTATAAAAATGCAGACATGTTTCGGAGGCAATAGCCTCCTTCCTCAGTGCGAAATGTACATAACATCATATAACGAAATGTACATCATATGTACATTTTGCACTGAGGAAGGAGGCTATTGCCTCCGAAACATGTCTGCGTTTTTATAAACTTTTTATCATTTTTGTGCTTTTAAACGTTGTTCTATTTTTATCCAATTTACCTTGCCCAAAGCTATCGCTTTTCGATATTAAAACTTCCAATAATTAGGAAATGACATTAAATTGGAGGAAAAGGAAGTAATGTAATGCACACATCAGCTCGTTTTAATCTGTTTCAATTTGGCCACTGTTGGTGATATTTAGAGAGTTAACTATTGAATCACATTAAAATTGCCAGTAATGGGGAAATGACATTAAATTGGAGTAAAAGAAAGTCATGTGATGCACACATCAGTTCTTTTCTTTCTTTCTTTTTTTTTTTTTTTTTTTTTTTGCATTTTCATCATCTGTTGCACGTTAGCTTTAATGCACAAGCTTGCTCATTTGATTTCTGCAAAAACAAACGCGCGAAAAAAACGCCTCATTCCAACATTTCCCTATTGTTAGTACTGAGTCCAACGCACATTTCTTAAAATATCTCGAAAACTCATTTAGGCACATACTGCCGTTTACCTGTCCACGGCAGTATAGCACAATACATGACCTGAAATTCATTCAGAATGTTTACGAAGAAAGTAAACTCATCTGTGGCCATCCTGCTCGCATCTGCCCCATCAAACAATGCACATGCAAAACCCGTAACATTTATTTAGTTTGGCACACATTTTGTTTCAAACTTAAAACTTGCTCTGATCAAGAGAAAACATTAGTTACGAAAAAGGTTAAATCATTTATATGCCAACCAGTTTAAGGTACTTACTTTAGTTGAAAGGATAAAAAAAAAAAGACTAAAATACTATTGTAAATAATTGAGCAAGGCTCCCTTTGGAGGATCAACCTATTTCTTCACGCTAATAATGGCTGCCAGCTAGATTATTCGAAACAATTGTCACTTCGTCATAACAAAATAGCACCAATTATCGAAAATATCGTAAATGACCGTTTTTCCCTCAATGGAAATTATTCTCCACTTTCCTCTATGTTAGTAATCTATCACTAAAATAGAGGAAAGGAAGGAAGTAGGGGAAGTTGCATGTTCTCCTTCTCAGTTGCTTAGTCTACAGCAATGGATCCTTTAGCTTAGTCAACTCAGTGCTTGGTAAAATATAAGAATAAAAGTTGGTCTCTATCATCGTTTATCCTTCTGGTATGGATGGTCTCTGAGTTATAGCCGAAGTATCAGTGTACGACAGAAGAAAGAATTTTCTTCATAAATTTATTGTTTCCACCATCGTGGATTGAACCGTCTCGAAAATAGGATGGCTTACATATGCGTGTCAAGAAAGTCTCAGAAAAACATTTTCAATGGATTAGTATTCATTTGGAGCATGTTTGGGGTGCAATAGTAACGCATGCGACTCGTGATTATAAAGTTTCAATCCTTGCGTTGCAGACTTGCTTCGAGAAACGAAGAGATGATGCTGTCATTGGGACAGTCTCGTCAAGTTGTCTGAAATGAGTTTTCCTGGTTTCTTCTCAACTGAGGCACAGATCAGCGCATTCTTGCAATACAGACAAGTTCTATTCTGTATTGTAGAAGTTGAATGTAAATGGTACAGAAAATTCAGATTGCTTTTTTCTGTATTAAAAGAGCTAACATAAAACAGAGCATTCGCAAGCTCAGAAGTTTTTTTTTTTTTTTCCTTTCTGTTACCATCAGGGTACTAGTGAAATCCCGTTACAACGAGCTTCAAGAGACAGCAAATTTTGTTCATTGTAACGTGAATTTCGTTGTAATGGAATTCAAGCAATGTAATGGAAATTAAAAAGGGACTGGAAATTTACTTCGTTGAAACACATATTTCGTTGCATTGATATTCGTTATAACGGGATTTCACTGCATAATTAGCGGCTGATGAAAAAGGCACCAGATTCGGAGCGATACCGGTAGTCAATATCCTATTGGCCTCAAAGCTACTAGTTTTCTCCAGAAAATTTACATCATGCAAGCTTCTGAGAACTTTGCTCCAACCCTTTTTTTTTGTGTGTGAATGTTCACGAATTAAGCGGAATTTTAGTATATCTTTATATATAAATATGCAAGACGTTTTCTTTCGATACCAATTCCTCCTCTGTTTGTAAACCGATTTAATTCATTCTTTTTTTTTTGTTCAGTAGCTATTGCCGAGTTTTATTGTCATCAATAAAAGTTTTTGAAATCGAACGCTAATTAACGGAGATATTAATTAAAAACGCATTTTCGTCCTGAATGGCTCTTCTTACGCGAACGGATGGTCCAATTTTTTCGAATTTGATATGGTTGGAAAGGTTTTTAAAAAATACTCCTAACGAAGAAAGCAAAAGCCAAGAAAATCAGAGCGACCAAAGTTCAATAATCTAATTCCACTAAAAAAAAGTTATAAGCGTTTTTTAGTTAGCGAAATTCAAAAACTTTAAATTTACCTCTTTTAAATTGTTGAAATTCATTGTTGGAAGCGTGAAACATTAAGTTTTAATTGATTTTTCAAACCGCTTTTTCTACTTGAAAAATTCATTTTAGCGGTTCGAGCTTAGTATGGTTGGAAAGCTCACGAAAAATACTTTGAAACACGTTCTACCCGGTTTTCGCGCGAAAATGGAAACCCGCTAAGATGAGCTAGAAGCAAGCTCATAAAATGAGCTTGCTTCTAGCTCATCAATTGCTTCTAGCTCATAAAATGAGCTAGAAGCAATTGAAAGTTAGTGAAAATTCATTTTTATTTGCTTTTCCACGCGACATAGTTACCATGAAGAAATTGCTGGATAATATTGTGGTGTTGCCATTTCTCGCTTGAGCGTAAGGAAATGAAATACTTTCATTTGTTTGTATTATTGATATTTTTTGAGTGACTACGGGCATTTGAAATATTTTCATTTTTATTATATTTTCACGATTTTAATATGTAAATAAATCATTGTCCGGAGTGAGGGAGGACTCTCAGTTTCGATAAAATCATCTTCTGAAAAAGAGAAAAAGAAAAAAGAAAAAAAAAAATTACACAGCTCCCAATACCTGCATTTGCTATCACTACAAAGATATCTCAAGGTGAAACTTTTGATAAAATTGGCGTGTTATTACGACTTCCAGTGCTTTTGCATGGACACTGAATGCGGTCTCTCCCCCCCCCCCCCCCTATTTTGAGTAAAACGCATGAAAAGGTCGATTCGTAAGAGAGCCTTAAATTACGTTTGCTAAAAAAATGCTTAATAAGCAGTACCACTTAAGGCTACCACCAATATCAGCGGCTACAAAATACATAAGTTTTCTTCATATAATTTCATTTTTTAATTTTATCACACTCTTAGATTTTCACTGATGAAAAGGATCCATTCTGCTCCCTGTGCAAGTTCGGAAAGTCGAAAGCCGACCAAGAACGCGCAGTGAATTACCAGGAATAGAGAGGCTTTGTTTCGTCAATTCAAACCGGGCGTCACACCCATTTGGTTCAAAATACTTCAATTACTTATTAATTTTATTTAGTTTCTCAGTACATTAGTCTCGAAATGGTACACTTCACCAGGTGAAGTTCATTTTATGATTTTTTTTTTTGCTGTACAGCATCTTCAGACGCTTCTATTAAAGACGGTATTCGCGAAATGGATGGAATAAATCATGAAAAGTTACCATGTGATTCGGTGAGGCTCACAGTATCATTCTCACCTGCCCTTTTCTCTAAGCAGTTGTGAAACCAGGATTAGAACCCATGACTTTCAGGTTCCTAGCCATATCGGCACCACTGAGTCAGGAGTCTAATGTTTAAAAAAATGACAAAACAAAAATGGGTATTGTCATGTTTGCTATTTAACTATTTAAAGGAGGTCTTCTTTTAATCATACTGTAAGAACTTATAATTCAACTTTTCAACGCAAGGTCTTTAATCAAGAGGAAGAATTTATCAGCCTAAAACCTTATGTTTGAAAGCAAATGTAAGTGTTTAAAATACAAAATAACTGACCAAACAATATTGAGTCAAAGGATGTTTTTTTTTTTCAAATATGTAAATTTGAAGAAGGCATTTCATTGTTTAAATTACGCAAGCCGACAGTTTTCTGCCTTATTGTGTTCAAACTCGTCCTCAACGAGTCAAAGTCAAAAAAAGCTTTCACCGACAGAAAGACTTGTATATTTCCAATCAATAGTGTTTACAAAGCTTTTGAAACTTGTGTGCAACCGCTTTATCGGTTAAAAAGGGTACTCGCTCGTACTTGAAAATCACAATCGAGAACAAGGACTTCGGAACCCTGTGCACTCCCTAGGCCTCCCAAAATGGCCAGATAAACTAGGAGAACGAACTGTCTTGATAAAGCTCTTCCATCCAGAAGAATTGCGTTAGTCATCATCTTGCTCGTTGCCATGACTACACGAATAAAGTTTACGTAAATGATTCTTTTATGTTACATTCAGAATTGCAAAGATGAGTTGGTTAGAGAAATGAAGTGAAAAAAGACAGATAATTGTAGATGGAAAGAATAACCATGAACTCATAAAATTTTACTGCTTTCTCAGAATGTCCTTGGCCAGAAGATATTTTATCATTCTCCATTACGCATTCATCTCTCAGAGAGGAAAAACTTGAGGTTCTAAAATTGATGTAGGATATGATATTCGAACTGGTGTGGATTTGAATGTGTTTAAGAAAACTATCTATTGCCAATTAATACACATCAAGTATTCAACAGTTTAACCTCATGAAACACACTCTTTTTTGGTTTTTCTAGCAGTAGCTCTTGTTGAACACAGAAAAATTTCGATGAGACAAGAGTGTGCATAAATAGCACACACAATGCAAATTCATGAAGTAAACCAGAATGTAAAATGTAAAAAGGTAAAATGTAAAGAGACAAAATATAAAATGCAAAGAGTCAACATGTAAAATGTAAAAAGGTAAAATGTAAAAAGTATATTCAGAAAATGGCTAATCCGGAGAATCTCACCGCGTGGGTCACGCCCTGAGAGGGTGCAATAACACTTAGTGGAAGTTGGAAGTGCAAAAAAACAGTTGAACATGAACAGTCATACAGTTAACTTTTTCATATGCAATAACTCTCAGAGAGTGTAGTTTTGGACATAATGCACAAAATTTTATGTCTTCATCCATCCCAAAGAAAGAGAAGAAGCCCAGTGCTGGAAACATTGAGACTCTGTCCTAACTGGTCCTGCTTACTATGCTGAAAAACTCGACTAAGTACCTCAGTTTTATCACAACCAACAATAAATTATCTCGAAACTGCTCGGTTTCTAATCAATTTAAATCTTCTCGAAAAATGATGATTTCTTCTAACAAACTATAAGCACGTTGTTAAAATTTCCCACTTGAATAACCATCTTACCTCGTATCTTACTAAACTGTTACATTTCTTTTTACTTTCTTCTGTATCTAACACATAGAGGAAAGAATTAGATTCGTGAAATTGTTCAAATTTTGACGGTTTTATGTGCCGAGAATCAATTTTGACCATTTTTAGAAAATGTGTGTGTGTGCGTGTGTCTGTATGAGTGTACCCGATTTTTTGGGGTCGCTCTAGAGCAAAACCTATGAAATCGAACGAAATTTGGTAAACATATGTGCCCTCATGCTCATGCGATAAATCTCTTACATTCCCAATGTACCCCAACACAAAGTCAACCGAAAAAATAACAATCAGTTTTTCCAGCGCTTTTAAATCCATTTCACAACCATGTGGAGACCCGTGCTTGTTGAGTTTTGACAACTTGATTGGATCTTTCGGGAGTATACAAAATCGATGTGTGCTGTTCCGGCACTTCCCCGGTGTGATTTCTGCAACACGTCCCACACATCTGTGTTGACAAGCGATAGAGATTATTAACCCCTTTTTGTGCCGTTACTTCAGAGGCAGTGTTGGCGATTTGTCTTTCGAAAGCGTCCATTCCGTAACAGAGGAAACGAGAAGGCATAAGGGAAAGGTCGCACCGTTTGACGCCCATGTCGGGCCTTGAGAAGATTTTTCCCTCTCTATATCGTCTGCAAGGAGCAAGGTCGTCGTTTAGAAACAACTCGTCTTGTTGCCAAACAATCGCCCCTAACTATCAGACCGAGAATGAGGCCGTGCGGAGGATTTTCGCCGCGCCATTAAAGTAATCGCATTATGCTTGTATGATTTAACGGAAGAATTCCGAATTTTCCTTCACACCTATTGGGTTCGAAATGGTGTAAACAGCGTCTCATTGCTAATTACCAGGCACATTTTGGTGGTTTTGTTCCGATAGACTAAACTCGTTTACTATTTTGGAATACTAAATATACTGTGAACCTTTTACAAGATGTTGGTTTTGTTTTTCTTTTGATTAAGCAATTCGTCTGACTGTTTCAACTTTTAAAAAAACTTACTTCACTTTAAGCAGATATTGTGTTATTGAATGATGAGATCCATATGCTACCTGGGTCCCCAGCCCCAAAGACGCAGCATCTTTGTATCTGGATTCTTTCAGGCAATAATAATATCCTAAATGCTAAAAAACTGACAAAATACTGCTGACATAATAAAAGTAAACATTACATTGGTGCATAATAAAGTCCTTCAAACCAATTTTTTTAAAAAAAGCTTAAATCTGTGATTTGCTTGACTACTATGTTTGCGATACATCTTACAATGGTATAAAGATCAAAGGATAGTATCGCAGCTGCCAATAAAATTAATGAAAGGTCATGAAGTATAATAAAGTTATTGTTTAACAATGACCGCAATTAACAATGGTCACTGAATTGAACGCAGTCCTACATTTTCGTTTAGAATTAGTTGAAAACAGTTATGATTCATGTTCTAATTACCTGAGAAAATTCAAACAAATTTCCACTCATGCAGAAAAACCAGGACTTTCTATTGATGCATAATATTAATATGTATGATTGTTTTTTCATCCACATATAAGATGATTCATTTGAAAAACTTTCTCAAAAATTGGAATAAACTAATTATTAGACGATAACTAACTAATCTGATTATAGAATATAGAATTGTCACTAGGTATGAGGTATGAGGCAGCATACCAAATTTGTAAAGAATCCGAACAAAGGAGGTGGGTGAAAATTAAATTAAAAGATTCCATCACATTACGCATAGAGATAGATAGATAGATAGATAGATATTAGGTGAAGCTATTATAAACGTACTAGAAAACGAGCCGATGTGTGCATCACATGACTTCCTTTTACTCCAATTTAATGTTATTTCCCCATTACTAGCAATTTTAATGTGATTCAATAGTTTACTCTCTAAATATCACCAACAATGGCCAAATTGAAACAGAAAAAAAAAAAAAAAAATCCACCTAATTTGGCGCCAAGTTGGCTACAAAACTTGACTACCAAAAGACTGGCGATATATCGCCAAGTGTCTGACAAATTATAACACCATTTGAGTTTACGTCGAAATTAACAATGATTTCCCCCAAAAAGGGGCAAAAGATCCCTTTAGAAACACCTGAATGCAACCAAAAGATTAGGTGAACAGCTAGACCCCACTAGGAGTCTACGTACCAAATTTCAACTTTCTAGGACATGCCGTTCTTGAGGTATGCGACATACATACGCACATACGCAAATACGCACGTACACACATACGCACATACATACGTACATACAGACGTCATGAGAAAATTCGTTGTAATTAACTCGGGAATTATCATTATGGATATTTCGCTTGTCTATACGTTCTTAGGTCCTTATCCACGTGTGGTCGAGTCGAAAAAAAAAACTCAATATTCGTTCGGGGGTGAGTAAAATGGAAATAAGGTCGATTTTTGAGTGAAATTGTTTTCGCAAATACAGTACTTCCTTTTTTGTAAAAGGAAGTAAAAAGGCTAGACTACATACACTGTTAAAAAAATTTCCTGAAAATAACGGAGAAAGTACCGGCAGCAAAGTTGCCGTAAATATTACGTTTACGTTCAATGACTTTCCGTGATTTAACAGAAGTTCCATTTCTTATTTTTCTGTTCATTTACGATCTTTCTGTGTTTTAACAGAATTTACGTTCCTTATTTTTTCATTGCGATATTTTTTCCATTTCTCACTTTCCCGTATTTAAGTAAAAAGATTTTATTTTCAAAAAATATTTAAAAAGTTATGTCAAGTATTGACTTTTCGTTTCATTAAAAATTTAGCTCTTTAAAATGATATATAATACAGATCTAGTTAACTGTTCTAAAATTATTACTTTTTTTATTGGCATTTGTTACTCAAAGATTTTTTAAATTAACATCTGGAGAGAGAACTTACCTAACATACCAAGCATCCATTTGCTGACCAAAACTTTTTATATCAACTTCAGATGAGTCAAATTAATCAAATAGTACCAGCAGAAAAATTGATGGATTTGAATAGGACACCAATTATCCCTGCTGCTATTGTTCGATATTCCCTTCGTCGTACATTGTCTGGGGTGGCATGGAAAAACATACATGAAAAATATGATATTTTTATTTGCAGAATATGTCAAATAAAATGCTATTAAAAACAGGTTGACGTTATCATATAATAATATACCTGATAGAGAGTACCGCATATCTATTGTGTTTAAAAACAGAATCATTGACATGCACGTGAAGAATTTTTGGTTCAGATGCTACATCCCCCCCCCCAATGATATCCAAATTTACACTCATTGGAATCGCAACATAGATTTTTAGTACATAATCATTATTACTTAAGCATATATCAATATCAATCAGTTCGTTTTACCCGAACTGTTTTTCCAAGAAACTTGCAATAATCTCAAATAAGTTGTTGGATAAGATCTTAATAAATTAAATTTAGTACTTATTGTTGCCAAAACTTGCATTGTATATATCAAAGATCAACAATACACCTTTATTTAGAGATTTAAAATAGTTACTTTCAGTATTCCAAACTGTGAAGCGAATCCCCCCCCCCCCCCCAAAAAAAAAAAACTGAGTGATTTTTCCTATCTTGCTCGCACACCACGATAATCTCCGGTATAGATACGAAATGGCATTTAGTGTATTAACTTTCAAGAATGCGTAAGAGCAATAAAAAATAACTCTATAATAGTTGTATAAATTCTAAATAAACTATCATCGGAATTCTATCAAATGCATATTAACAAGGAAAATACATTTGTATATTAACATGTACAAAGATATTCAAAAACACTTACATATGACCAGCGGTGCTAAATGCATCTGGATACAGCTAATCCAATAGGCTTTATTTTAAATTGATAACACGAGATCCTTAAACTATTCTCACTGCTAGAGCACACAATATGACTAACGAATAGAATTGTTCAAAGTATTGAGCCAAATATTAAAACCACAAAAATATTCTAATACTGACTCAGTAAAACTCACATCAAATCACCAGGGCGATCAAAACACATCTACCAGTCTAAAAATGGCGCGAACATTTTTCCAAACCTACAAAGCTCAAAGGCGTATAAACAATTTTGACATACGAGTATATTACTCTCCAGACATGAAATAGCAAGCTATCTATTTTGTCTACAGCATCTGAGTTGTTATTCTAAATATGCTTTTAATTAGCAAAATGTAACAGTGCGATTAATAAGCACTATCAATAAGTGATGTTTATCATGACTTGAAGACTAATCGGAGCAAAGTACAGCACAGCGGTAACCCTAGAAATGGAAAAATTCCGTTTTCGTCGGGATGTTTACGTTTTTGTAAGGAAAAAAATACATTTTGAAGCATTACAGAAATATTCTGTTAAAATCAGTCAGAAAACTACCTGAATTTTCAGTTTTTTAAACAGTGTATTTAAGTATATTCAGTAAATTACCGCCCAATGCCAGGAAATGACTGAGCTGGCGGTGTATTTCATGTACATATTTAAGTGTCCGATGAGCCAGAAAAAACAAGCTTTAATCACGAAACGATCCGATGGAAACTGTGTAAGTAGTTTCGGACTTCGGCGAGTTGTAGCGAGCAGAAGGCAAAAAACCCCATAGGAAAAATAAACCAAATCCAGGTTACCAAAAGCCTGTAGATTTTGGAGAATTCCGAAATTTAGACAGTTGAATTTTACGATACCCATTTCATGCTTAGAGTCAAAATAAATATTCAATCCAGAGTAAAAGAAAATAAATTAATTTGAACTTTGACATCTTGAATTCGCATTATGTTTTTCGCAATCACGAGTGTGTGTTTGTAGGTGTGTTTGTGTGGGGGGAGGTATGTTTGAGTGTGGGGGGGGGGGTATGGGTGTGTGTGTGTGTAGGTACAGTGAAACCTCCGAATAGCGGACAGTCAAGGGAATAGAAGTTTTGTCCGTTATTGGGAGGTGTCCGCTATTAGGAGGAACTACTTAATTTACCTTTTTCAAAATGGGCTCTTGTCCCCTTTGTAGAACACAATCGGAACAATTGCGAAAGGTTTACTACATTTTACGTCAAGTGTAATTAATCTGTTTTTTCTTAATAAAGGTATACTGACAGCACACACTTGTCTTAAAAAGCATTTAATCAATTAACGTAATCAGTTAAAACAGTTTGACATCTCTTTTTTGCATTACCAACGGCGGCGATTCGGCGGAGCAACCCCCCTTTCCCCCAACACACTTTTTATGGCTAATTTATTTATTCTATCTCGAGTATCACTATTGCATGATTGACAGTTGGCAGTATGACCTTGAATATGGGCAAATCTTTTTCATATCTAAAAATTAAACAACTCAACGAAACCACGGCACCATAAAGCCGACTACTACCGGCGCCGGTCAGCTCAATTGCATCTCCCGAGAGCCCCAGTTAGAAAAAGCGCCCAGTTTCCTCTTTTTTATCTTAGCTTTTAAATAGTTATTGTGTACAAAATTCATTAAAATCTTAAGAAAAACGTACGTTAATTGTTAGACTGACATCAGTTTTCACTTATCTGCTTCAATACTCTCAAAACTAGCCGTTACGAAATTATGACTTTTTTCTCTTTTTCATTTTTTGCTGCCCGCAAAAAGTACCATGCCTTTTAGTTCTTTTTTTTTCTGCCCCCAACTTTTAAGCCCCAATCGCTGCGTCTGCCCATTACCACCCTTTTAATTCCAAGAAACAGTGATAAGGAAATGATGGGGGGGGGGGAGGTGGAATATCAGTTGTGGAGGATGAAAAGCTTTGAAAGGCAAGCAGTTATTAAGATATTCTGTGAAAAGAAAAAAAAAAAAACAGAAGTGCTACGCCACGATCGCAAGGAAACTTTTTTGTGAAATAACTGTCCGTTATTCGGAGTGTCCGTTATTCAGAGTGAATTACATGGAATGGCCTATATTGAGGGACTGGGACTTGCAAAAATGTCCGTTAATTAGAGGTGTCCGTTATTCGGGAGTGTCCGTTAAGGGAGGTTTCACTGTAGTTGTGTGTTTGTGTGGGGGTATGTATATGTGTGGGTAGTTGCGTGTATGTGTATGTGTTTGTGTAGGTGTCTGTATGTATGCGTGTGTATGTGTGTGTAGGCGTGCGTGTGTGTGTGTGTAGGTGTATGTGTAAGTGTAGGGAAGTGACGCAACTTGGAGACGGTTTTCGCTAGAGGAACAGCATCGTGAGGCGGCCGGCCGATGGTGGTGCTGCAGAGGGCGGCGGGGGGGGGGGGGAATAAAATCATAAGACAGCAAAACAGTCAAGTGAGAAGAATAAGCAATCGTGATTGCTCAAAAAGTCTCATATGGAGACCACACGATTTCCCTGTTCGCCAATTAATTAACACTAGACAAAGCCGAAATTGTTGCTTCGGAAGTTTGAATGTTTTAGGGGTATTTGTAGTATTCTGAAATCAAATTCGAATTCAGAAAGTTCTTCTCATGAACCATTATTTTTGATGGGGGTGAGTAAAATGAATTCACGTAGTTACACAACGCATTTAAATTGAACGCAAATAAAAGAAGTACACGGATGAAATATTATGAATCATCACATCGACATTTATAAAGTCACTTTTTTTTATTTAAGGGAACAAGCAAAAAGTTTCAATTTACAGGCTAGTGAAAAAAATGTTTTATAAGAACTCAAAAAAAGGGGGGGGGGGAGCCTGTACTCATGCAGTGGTAAATATAGAGAACGAAACTTTCAAAATTTATAGAAGTTCAATGATCTTTTTTTGGTTTGAGATCTAAAGTTTAAAAGAAAAAAAAAATACTTGAATTTTGACGTCTTGAATTCATGTTTTTTGCAATCACGAATTGGGATACGATCCTACTCGTAAACTTTCTTGTTTTTACAAATGTAGTAGAATGGAAATGGAAAAAAAATTTGCATCCGTCATATTATGACTGGCGATTTTCTCGAGTAGGTAATGCGAGACATATCCATAAAAAAAGAACGGGTGATTAGGATTTTATTTCTTAACAATCCCAAGTGATAGCGACTAGTAATCTGGAAAATTTGTATTTGATGAAGTTGTGCTTTTCAAATTTATCTATGTTGATTTGCTTCCCGAATAAACGTTATTTTTCTCGTACCCGCATTTTTAAAAATCTGTAACCATAGCGAGGAAAATTTGTTCATTTAAAATATATTAAAACAACGAGTTATATTATTCTCGTCGTCATGGCAATTTGTAAAATCAGAGCAATATCAACTTTGGTCAAGTGAGTATAATAAGCTATTCGTGATTGTCAAAAAGGAAGAAAAAAACCTAAATGGATCACGAAAAAAGAACCAAAATACAATAGCAGCTTAGTTGGAGAGAGTAGAAAACGATTTTAAGTATTTTCCCACCTTTTGTTGCGAATCGATGCAGAAAAAATAGTTTTACAGGTATTAATATCTCAGTCTTTGACAAGCTTAACATTGGTCGAACGGGAATCTCGCTAAACATTGCCATTATCACCAAATTGTCCCTGGCATCTCATTTTTGGCACAAAATTTGTCATAAACTTGGCGACACATATCCAAATTTTTGCCAATTAATTGCCGACAAAAAACATGGCGAAATATTGCCACCTGATTGGCAATTTATGACGTTTTTTATTTGCGGTGAAGCAACGAATTATTTTGTATATTATTTCCTATTATATATCCCTTTCAATTATACAGATCAAACATACGAAATTTCAACCTTCTACAACGCATTGTTTTTTAGTTATGCGAGGTAGTCACGCACACAAAGACAAGAAAAGAAAACTTGTTATAGTTAATTCCTGAATGGTTAAAGTTAAACCTTTAAGAAGAAAAATAATCTTTAAAAAAATGAGGGAGAGTATTTCCAGTTCTTTGCAATATTCTAAGCACGATCTTGGTATTTTACCGGAAAAATTTCAAATGACAGGCTTGGCTAGGAACTACAGGATTTTTTTTTTTTTTTTTTGCTTTTCCAATTCTTATTTCAATTCTCTCATTTTCCAGCTTAACTGGCCTCCGTTAATTGAGTTTCATTCGATGATGAATAACGCAGGCAGGAACTGTTACGGTTACAAACAGGTGAACATTCAAGTACGCGAAATAGATCCAGCCTCGGAACTTGTTCGTCAGTACCACACATCGATGGCTGTCACTAGCAAATACATAGCCCAGAAACAGGCCAAGGCCAGTGCATACATTAGCGACATTAATGTTGGGTTGCAATTACATAGTGAGTCTCTTTTTTTTCCTCGCTGTCCACCCCTCAAGAAAGGAAACAATCCGTCTCTCGGATGAAAGGAGAGTCCTTGAGATTTTTCTCGTTCTGGAAGAAAAACGAAATCTAGCTGATTGATATCGTATCAGATACATGTCATTTTCTCATAAACCAGAAACTAGCTTTTTACGCGGAAAAGTAAGAATTAGCCAACCTTGAAGCAACGCAGTGTTCAGACACAAATTTCACATAGTCAGGATTTCCCCCTAAAGAATTGATGCATTCGTTGACAGCAGGTCGTTTAACTATCGTTATAAAAAGTTTTTTTTTTTTTTTTTTTTTGAAAAAAGAAACACAGTAATTTCTTGGAAAAGTGCTGAAAGGAAAAGCGCTTTGGCCGAATTATGAAAGACGTCACATCAGGATCATATCAATAAAAAAAGTGGCCTGCTAATGCTTTTTTTATCCTTGGTCACATTGTCAAAGTAATAATCTGCGCGACCAAGCACGTCATAATTCACTTCTGTTTAATGACGAGAATGTCTTATTTTGCCTTTTTTTTAAATTTATTGTTCTTAATAGTATTATTATTCTTATTATTCTTATTATTATTGTTATTATTATTGTTATTATTATTATTCTAATTAATATTGTCGCTACTGTAACAATTATTATAATTGTTATTTTATTTATTATTATTTGAGCAATCACGATTGCTTATTGCTTTCATTTGACCGTCCTTGATGTTGTGGTCCTTGATGTTGTGGTTCCTTTTTCAGCTTGGACCAGGGACACCAGCACTACCGCCCACCGGCCTCTGCAGGCGCGGCTCCGAGCACTGCCTTCTGGAATCCGTTTTTCCTGGTCGAACAATAGCCCCCAATGAGTAGGACCCTGTCGCAACTCTTGATTGCGAAAAACATAATTTGAATTCAAAATTTCGAAGTTCAAATTAAATTTTTTATTTTTTTAAAATTTGGTTTATTTATTTATTGAGTAATCCGAATTGCTTATTATCCTCACTTGACCGCTTTTGACGTTCCGCGGTTCCTTTTTCAATGTTCCCACGTAATGATCATCTCTATTAATGTATAAGGAAATACCTAATCCATATTTGTAATGTACTTCATCGTTAAATGTATTTATTTCATTTTACACAAACTGCCGAATGGCAACACCTCATTGTTGAAAAGTAAAAGACGCACGAGATCGTGTTCAATAGATTTTCAATTTTATTGAGCGACGACTTCTTGAGATGTAGCAACGTTACGAGTGATGTTAATAAAGTTTGAGGGATTTTTATAGCATAAAGGAGTCATATTTATATACGAAATTAGGGAGTTGAAAAATACCTTCCCGACTTCCCCCTTACTTTAGGTTGGTCTTGATTTATACCTTATAGTTTTGTCATGCTTCGACGAAAACTAACCGATGAAGAACGTGCTATTGCACTACTAACGTGCTAAGATGCTATCGCAATTCGGATTGCGAAAACATCTTTTGAATGCAACTTGCAGCATTCAAATGAAAAGGGCCCGAAGGACCCATCGCCAGACGCAGATGTTTTTAAATATAATGCAGAAAATATGACCCACGTTTTGTTTATTTTTTAAATTTTTTTTTTGTTAAATTTGGTTTATTTATTTGTTTATTTTTGTTTTTACCTTTCTTATCCACTATGAAGCAGCATTTTAAAAAAAGCGGAAAAAAGTGCAGATATGTTTCCTTTAAATCATGTGATGTTTTATTCCAGTAATAATTAATGAACAAATAGTTAATAGGATTTCGTTAAGAGCGAACATAGGAGATTGAACATTTGTTATGCTACACCCTATCTCAAAAGCTGAGCAACAAACAGTGAAATTTTGTCATCATTCGGGAAAAGTAAAGTTACAGCAACAAAGTATACACATGTGGGGGAATGTAGGAGAAAGTGAAATAGCGGGCCAAGGTGGAATGGTGAAATATTAACTCAGCATTTAGCGTCACATATCTTGTAATATTTTAACCATAAAGAAAAATATGTAGTCTATGCCAGTCAGGAAAAAATTACCTATTACATTCAAAGCATATGATAATACAAGCAATTTTCAAAAATAGATACTCAAATTTTAATATTTTGATGCAAGTAAAAATTTATTTTTGCTGTTGCAAACTGAAAAATTTTTTGCTGTTGTAAAATGATAAACTTCTTGCAATTAACATTTTCAGTATTAATTAAGATTAATTGATTCTATTCGATGCAGTTTTCATTTGTATTTAAAATATCTTGCACAATTAGTCACGTGGATGCGGAGCAAAGTGAAATAATTCATTTCGTTTACTCATTCAGTCATTTTCTAAATCTCTTAAGTATTCATTTATTAATTAATTCAATTACTTTCCTGCATTTAATAGTTCTCTTGTTTATTCATTCATTCATTGATTTTCTTATTCGTTCACTAATTTATTCTCGCTCATTTATTTTTCCTCATGCATTAACTAATTAGTTTAGGCACTTATTAATTGATTGTTTCATTATCTATTCATTTATTCATTCATCCTTTTATTTACTTAGTCATTTGATCAAAAATATTTTTTTGCAATTGAATAGAAAATATTTCATTGGAAAAATATTTATTTTTCACTTTGCTTTATGAAAAAAAAAAAAAAAACGTGACCCCCCCCCTCCTTTTTTTTTCGAAGGCTCAAATTTACTGCCATAAATAAAGATTTTCTTAACTCCTTTTAATTGATTTTATTTGTACAGTCACAGAAAAAAGAAAAAAACGAAAAAACGAAACACTTTTAATTATTTGGCCATTATACATGCTAGAAAGGAAAGAAAGGTGTCATCCGACATGGTTTAAAGTCTTCTTTAAAACTACGTAGGTTAAATTTTGATAAGGGACCATATACAAAGCAAAATTAGCACTAAGTCTTGATTTTCAAATGGGAACCCCTATTTTTTGCTACATAATTATGTTTAGGCAGCAAAATGCACCCTGGGTACGAAATTTCATTGCATTCCAGGCAGTAGAACGGAAGTTATTAACGAAAAACGATTTAGGGACCGTCTCCACATGTAAAACGATACTTTCAGGTCACGGCTTATCAAGTAGCAGAATGTAAACTAAGAAAAGACCGAGATTATCCAGCTCAATTCATGATTTTTTAAGTTCACTTTTTTTCTTTTCCTTTTTTTTCCTTAATTTGATACTTTTTATAATATGAACCTATTGGATTGCTTATTTAATCATTCAGATGTGTAATTATCAGATAAATAATTTATTATTAATCATCAGAAATGTAAATATTGAACCTTTTACCTAGAACAGTGGCGCACACAAGGGAGGGGTCCAGGGGGTCCGGACCCCTCCCATAGGTCTTGCTTTTCCTCCCCCGATTGATTATGATTCTATTTATTTTGTACATAGAATAATTTCAAACAAAGGTAACATTTCAGGCACATATTTTCAGTTGTAATATGTGAAAAAATAAAATCCTTATGTTAAAATATTTTTTTATATGTTGTGCACTTTTCCTATGACGAATTGCTTGTAAGAAGCAGAATGGTGATTATAAATGAATACACTGCAATAACCATGTTTTCAGTTTTGTAATTACAGATTAAAAAGAGATTTTATGAACTTGAATCCATTTTTCAAAGATGAGTAAAATAAAAGCATACATTAGTTTGCTCTCTGGTTATTTATTTAAGTACAGAGAAGCACCGTTTATACGTTTTTGAAGGGACTATATGAAAAAAGCATACAAACGAAAAAACGTATAATAGGTATAGGTTAATGTGAATTAGACTTTGCAGGTACCAATTTTAAAAACGTATAAAAGAGAAACGTATAAACGGTGCTTCAATGTATTTTCATTTAAAAATGCTAATTTGATTTCAATAATTTATTTTTACTGTTTTTCGTTCCCGATAATCGATAAAATCAAGCCAATATGTTTGACGGCATATTGTGGTATGATATGAGAATGAGGCTCTTGGCCTTGGACCCACCCCTTGTAAAATTCCTGTGTGCGCCACTGACCTAGAAAAGTTATGTAAATATGTTTGATAAACGCATTACACCTATGTTACTGGTTTATTTTGGAATGGATAGAAGGTCTTTTGATATAAAATGCAATTTCGCAGAACATCGGAAGAAGTTTGAGCGAAGCAAGGCCCATTTATTCCGTGAAAATTTGCTTTAAATACATAAAATGAACAAAGTGTCAATCTAAAAAATAAAACAGAAACAAGAGAATATAAATACCCGTCAATAAGCGAACCTTTCAAACTCGATTTTTATTTGGGAACATTTGACTATTTGAATTAACACAGTGGACAAACACAGTAGTTGTTCTAGCGGTTTTATTTTAATCAAAAAACGACAATGTGTTTTAAATCCAAATTTGATGCGAAAGATCGCAATGCTTGAGCGTGGTAGTATTAAAAAAGCATAACACAATCGGCGGTTTGGGTTAAACATGTAATGTCTCTAAAAAGCAATTTAGGTAAGTAATTTCCCAATGCTGTTTATTGCAACGAGATTCGAGGTGTATCCAACCCGTAATTTAAAAAGACAAAAGTTACTTTAATGTAAATCAAGGTGAACCGAAATCAAACTTCTTGTCTTTTCTCGAATTCTGTTACTTTGCACTTGCAATTAGCATTATTAGATTTTGTTTTGCGTACCATATACTTGCATGCGAACATTTTCTATAGTTACAGGCAATAAACTATCGCATTTATTGTAGAACAATGCAAAGCAAATCTACTACCGGGTTAGTCTATCCAGAGGCCGCAATTTCGTCCCTACTATGAACTAGAGAGCCTGGATTCGGAAATAATCGTGCTCGAGGCAGAAATCATGTCATTGAAGCTGAGAGTGCTAACAAACTGGTAGGTAAAGTAAATTTATCTGCCGTATGTTTACGGCCTCTAGATGGTGAGATAAATTTTCTTTTTCCACCAGTTTGTTGGCCCTCTCAGCCTCAATGACATGACATCTGCTTCCTTGGTCGGTTAATCCCAGTTCAGACTGTCATGCCCATTTATAGGATGCATCTGAGTAGTCTTCGGAAGGAATAACCGAACCTATAGTATATCGCGGTGAATGCGCGGGCCCGTGTTGCCCGATCTCCAAAAATCAGATAGTCCAATTATTTCCAGTGTCATAAAGTTGGAGACGAACATTCAGAAATTGGTTTCTGAAAAATTGCATTTAATAAATTAGACATCCAGTAGTTGATAACAATTTTATTATCATAACTTTCTTTCTTTATCCATATTTTTCCTTGTTATTTAAAAAAAAAAAGAGAAAAAAACATTTTGAAATTTTATTTTTGGCTTGCGAGAATGATTTTAATGTGAAATGTACGGCCTATGACAGAGAAAGTAAATAGAAAAATCGTATTTAAATTACAATTAAAAATAGACAAAAACTCTACTTAATCTTACATCAAAATTAATATTTTGTTAAATCTTTGACGAAGTCAATAAATAAATAAATAAATAAATAAAAAAGTTCACAATTAGCCACATCAACTAATTCGTGTGCAGAATTCGGGCTCAAAGCTTGCGGCCCACTATTGCTACTGACATTTCATCTAATAGATCTTAGCACATTGAAAATTTTTCAAACACTTAACAGAAAATAATAATGATAATAATAATAAATCATAAAAAATCAGCAAACTGATCTAAGAGCAAATATTTTCTATTGATCCATCTGGATAATGTTAAAGGAGAATTCACACTGTCGGCTATTTTTCGTGGTCTTATCCCCGATTTAGACATGGCAATAATTTTTCTTTTTAGAAAATTATCATTGAGACAAGTCATTCATTCTACACTGCCAATTGCAACATGACAAGCAAGACAAAGAGGTTTTATTGTATGTTTCTGTAAAAGAGTTGTGTATGGTTTTTTTTTTTTTTTTCAGAATTATTGTTTTGCAAAAGGCAATGGCTAAATGCAGGGAAAAAAAGAAGAAGTATTTAAAGGGTAGCTTTTAATTTAAAATGTTTTGTAAAATATTCTTTTATTAGGCAATGAAATAGTGTTTTGCATTATTTACATATTGACGTTTAAACGATATCCACAAAAAACTGACGATTGCAATATTGTGTTGTTCTTCTGCAGAGAATAAATTTATACAATAAAAAAAATTAATAGACGTAATTCTAATGTAGAAGAACCACGTTATAATTCGCTTGCTTATTTTGTTGAACAATTTTGTTCTTTTTTAACCAAGAAACTTACTTTCATAATTTCTGTTTTAAAAAGGTATACGGTCCCCTAAAATTGGGGAAAAAATGAATTTTTAAGCATAGCGAGAAAACTACTGATTATTTTGGACTCAAATTTTGGATTTCCACATAAGAGCTCATCTAGATTGTTTTTTTGTTAAAATTTAATATGGTTTCAGATCATATTTTTTTCAAAAAATGATATCATAATTTATAAAAAATCGAAATTTGCAATTTAGCTGTTGTAAATGATGTTTTAATTATTGAACCTATTCATATGTTAATATAAAAAAACAATCTTTGCCTAGTTTATGTGTTATTTGTAAAAATATCAAAATACGTTTTAGCATTACAAGAGGAATTTTTCAAAACTCAATTCTGAAGTAACGGCTGGATCAAATTAAGCGAAGTTTTGTATACAAAAATAAAAATGGATGCTAATTACAAATATGTGGTAAAAAAGGGGGGTTCTTATTGAAAATTTTCAAGTTGATGCTCGTTTTAATATGAAGACGACCCCTTAACAACAATTTATTAACATAATTATGTAGCCCACATTATTCCTGAAAAAAGAACACCTTACACGTGTCTCTAGTGTCAATAGTCTTTGAATACGAACGAGTGTTTCGTTTTTTTTTTCTATGACTGTACATGTATACACGTTGTCATATATTTTTACTCATAATGCATCTATTGAGTTGTCTCTAAGCCTGGAACTCATTTTAATGCTCAACTTTCCTACAGTTGAAAATACTCTTTCTGATTTCACGCAGGTCGGTGGTACTGTTATCAATAAGCGATACACCTCCTCCAATTGTCTAGAAGTCTTTCATCTTCTAATTATTTGGCCTTTTGCGTGCTATTTTTGGATAAATCTTTGTGTGTGTGTGTTTCTTTTGTATTGTGTATTTCGTTATTATTAGATTTTTTTTTTTTTTGAATTTATAGCTAGCTGAATTTCTTTCCGAGAGACGATACTTTTCCAATATTAACATCATTTTCTCTTGAGCAGAAGAGGTTTGTGTTTGCTTTCTATTAACCCTTTGGTTTAAAATTTACGATAAACTTGACTAAATTTGATCTTGATACTCGTAGTTTCTCTTATTCGTTTTCGCATTCATTTCAAAATTATTTTTAATTATAATTATGTAAATATCTGAAAATATGTTTCAATTGGTTATGCTTTACCTCTACGCAAAATTCGCAACTCCAGCTCTCGAATACGCTACCTTGCGGAGACTTACAAAACTGCCGACAAAACTAAAACATTGCGTTCCATGTGTTCATTTTGGGCAAAACAAATAGTTTGTTATGTGTATTTTTTTTATTTGCGTAATTCATCATTTGGAATCGTCATCCGCAACAGCGTAACATCAAAAAAAAAAAAGAAAAATTAATTTGAATTTTGTCATCTTGAATTCAAATTATGTTTTTCGCAATCACGAGTGTGTGATTGTATGTGTGTGTGTGGGGGGGGGTGTATGTGTATGTAGGCATGTGTGTTTGTGTCTGTGTGCAGTCATGAGTGTGTGGGTAGTTGTGTGTATGAGTGTTTATGTGCGTGGGGGCGGGGTATGTGTATGTGTGTGTGTAAGCATATGTGTTTGTCTGTGTGCAGGCATGAATGTGTGGGCAGTTGTGTGTATTTGTGTGTATGTGTAAGTGTCTGTATGCATGCGTGTGTGTATGTGTTTGTGTGTGCGTGTGTGTTGGTGTGTGTATGTATGCGTGTGTGTGTGTAGGATATGGACGCAACCTGGAGACGGTTTTCGCTAGAGGAGCAGCATCGTGAGGCCGGCCGACGCGACGGGTGGTGCTGGCAGAGGGTGGCGCCGCCCCGGTGGGAAAAATGATAGCACGCCAAAAACAATCAAATGAAAGCAATAAGCAATCGTGATTGCTCAATATCTGATATAAACTGTGAGTACATATTTTATTTATCTTGTTCTGAGTGAATTTGAATAAATATCAGTTTTTCAATTCGATGAAAAAAAAAACGAACTTAACAACATTGACTGGACACTTTTCCTTAACCTAATTCCACATAAATGATTTAAATAACCTTTGTTACTACAGTATCCTACTGAAATAGACAGTAAGCAAATAAATTTTCTTGAAAATATTTATCGCAGAACAGTTTGAAAAATCCAGAAAAAACGTTAAGAATTTGAACAATAAAAAATAAAAGTTCGCCAAAAATCTGTTTATAGGGTTATGGTTTTAAAATTGTGTGAAAGAATAATGTATCTTGACAAGATTTCGCATATCAGTTAAATCATTTCCATGACGAATGAATTAAATGCATGATGATTTCTTTTGATATCCAATCATATAGTCATAGAAATAAATTATCTAGTGTTAAACGTTACTCTTGACAGTCTATTACGTATGTGCACTATGTGACAAAAATTTCAACAAATGCCAGAAATGTCACGAAACTGAACTTAATATGTACTAATGTATAGAAAAGACGGTACAAAATGAAAATGCCGTTCGAAGCGAACCAAAAATTTATGAATTCCGAATTCAACATCGTGAAAACGGTTGCTTCAGAACAACTTACTGCGTGTTCTGCATAATTTTTTACTTTCGTAATACTTTTTGATTTCTAATCTCTTTCTACATGGGTCAGAATAACCAAAAGACTTTGAAAAATATTTTCAAATGAATAAAGAACAAAAATCATACATGCGAACAAAAATATCTATCATTTCCTAAGTTTAGAAGTAATTTATATGTTACAGCGTGCGTTTGTTTTAGTTTTTTCATCGGCCATTAGACAATGGCTGCAGCGCCCCCTATAGTTTGTTGGAGTTGCGAATTTCAAGACACTACATAGTATCTAAATATTATCTTGCCAAATATAAGGCCAAATAGCGAGACAGGACAACAAACTAGTACTGGTGATAACAAATTACCATTTGTTATGCTAACAAGAAAAGGTTTTTGTCAAAATTTAGTACAGTTGAGACAAATGTATTTATTAAATTGTTCATAGGACAAATGCATTCAAAATTACGCTCGAAATTGACTTTTAAAAAAGGGAAAGGGAGTGATCAGGGAAATGGGGGAAAAGAAATGGTGCACAAAAGCGCACGAAAATGCGATTCATATCACCATTTAGTAATGACAGTATAATTTTGCAATCATTCCGCCACTTTTGTTTAATGATATTCTATTAGTTCGTGCTTTTTAAGCTAAATTTTTACATCAATAGATTGATTTTGGTTCTGTATCATGGAAAAGGAAATGTATATTAAAAATATAAGTAGGTATTTAATAAGTTAAATTGAAAATTCTTTAACTGAAACTATTTATTATTTTTATCTAATACCGAAAATACCGGTATTTTACCTCAACAAATACCGGTATTACAAAATTGCAAAATTGCTCAAAATACCGGTATTCGGTATACCGGTATACTGGTATGGCAATCACTAGTTACTATTGAGAAATATGTCTCTTTCGCCGGTAATGAGTAGGAACATTATACAGATCATTTGAAAAGTAATCGTTTTTACTTTATTTTATATCTAATACTAGCTTATTACCCGGCGTTGCCCGGGTGCTTCTCAATGCAACATATCATTTAGATAATTAAATGGATGAATTCTATCTAAATGAGAGTAAAAAACTGCTTTCACACCACTCTAGGCTCAAATTTTCAAAAGACTAAATAGCACAGAAAGTTGAGCATTTGCAGGAAAAATAGCATCAAGTAAAAACGAAAAAGCAATGAGACATGTTATCGGGGTTCTGTCAACGATATTCTTTGGTTCTGCCGTGTCCACTGGCACGTTATCTGCGGTAGAATCAGACGGGCGGTACATCCAATGTCTTAATGCAGAGACAAATGATTGTCTTGCATATCTTGTGGGACAACCTTTTGCGTGGTGCCTCGAATACGAAAACCATTGTGCTGCCTTTGACGGTTTTGTATGTACCTCAAGATATTAAAGCATGCTATAGTACTCTTCACATACATTTTATTCTGAAAAAAAAAATCTTGGAGTGCTTTCCTAGAAAGAGTCGTTACTAAATTCAATGGCTTTTATCAGTTACAAATATGTGCAAAATATGTCACCGTTACAATATTTTCAGATATGAAAATCATCCTCAATGGCCCAAAAGCTAAACAGATAGTCCACTGTACAGAAAATAAGGAATTCGGCCATTGTTATTAACAGCCGTTAACATTTCGTTTTACGGATAATTGGCGGTATTTTTACTTTCAAGGTTTCACGTGTTAGGTAGACTCATTTTATAATTTTTTGTAAGTGTTCAGGAATGTAAGCACATTCCGTAGAAAACGTTCACTTAGTATAAATAACTTCACAAAATGTGTCTGTTTTCCCTTTCCGTGGCGATTTAGTAGCATGCCATGGAGTAATATTAGATAAGTAAATTGTATAAAAAGACGTACGTCAACTACATTTTATTTCCTATATTTATGTCAAATTTCTATTTTCGTAGGTAAAAATGACAGTTAGATATTAATATTGGTGTCTTGCAACGATTCAAAATTTGTCTAGATTAAAATTTTATTTCAAATTTTTAAAACCTCAAACTTGCCATAAATGTTGTACATGAACTCAAACTGATGCAGGTAGTAAGATCACTTATTTAGGTTTGCTGCTCTGAAGTACTCCTTTGAGAATATCGAAATTTTAATTTGCAGAGGCACAGTCGTCATAAGGGGTAGGAATGGTTCCACTGAATAATAGTTGCCATAGAAACAGTTACAGTTATTATTTTAAGATACATAAAGCATTAAAAATGGAGTACGTGGACGCGAACTTATGAAACGAACTATATAAAACCCGTCAATTGAACTGCCTTATAGAAAAAGAAATAAGCGTGCGCATTTTGGTCACTATCCGCGTCTTTTTTTTTTTTTTTTAATTATTTGCAGGCCAAGAAATTAAAAGGAAGAAAAAACCGTCTTGTTTCTACTTACAACTGCATAATAGACAATTCTTTTGTTTATGTTTTACAAAAACTTGTTGCACATTCTGTTCCCCATATCCGCAGCTTCAAAACGAAGGAAATGTATTTCCACGTTTAGAAACGTAATCCAAGTACTAAAAAGTTAAATTAGTCAAAATTTTCTAATTCTTTAATTTAACTCAAATCTTGCTCCTAAATACAATTCTTAGTCCCCCTTCCAGCAGCAAAATGAAATACATTTTTGAATGAACCCAACCTTAAGTATGCAACATAAAACTATCTATATGGGAAATAGGTAAATTTCACATGCATTTAAAGTACTTAATCGCTTGCCCTTCTGACTTATTGACCGTGATACAGAACTTAAGTCTCACTGGAGATTTTAATTTCTTGAAGTTTAAAGATGATGTATTGCGATTAGCGGATATACGTGAGATACAAATTGTTTCACCTTATCCCTCCACTGTGAACAGAGTTGCTTCTATAACACTGATACGTATCCATTTTTATCGTACAGCATTTTTTCAATGACGGTTGAATTACTTAGTGGTAGTTACAAACAGTAATATTTTTCGATTGTTTACAATAAAAGTTATCGAACTGAGAGTCTTGTAACTGGAAATGGAGCTACGCTCAACTAATTTCCCGATGAAGACTAAAACGAAAGAACTTTATAATGTGGCGTAATATTTCATCATGCCCATTTCAGTAGCAATCTCTTCGTGTCAAAAGTTGCCTCATACCCGCTAACTGGTTTAAAATTATTGCTAGTCAGCGATGATGCTCCTTCAGGTGTACTATTGCTTCGAGCGTTAAAGTAATATAAAATTTCAAACGATTAAGAAATTTGTTTACGTAAAAAATAGAGACATTTTATGCATTTTAAAAGTTTAAATGTAAATTAATATTTCTTTACATTTTTCAAACTTTAAACTTTTACCCTTCTAAAACTATGAATTCCGCCGTATTAAATTTTCGTGTGGTTTCGAGTCTAAAGGTGCACAGCCTTTTACTCTACCACACATTAGCAATCCTAGTATGATAGTTAATGTACATGTAATGAACCCCATGGCTATCCCCCTTCCCCTTGAAAGATAAATTCAATCTACGCTACTATGCACAAAAATGATTATTTTGCAATTCATTAGCCATATTAGTATTTTTACCCCTGGTCTCTGATAATATGGAGCGATTTCTGTGAAACTTAGGTGAACTGAATTAGGTAAATCATGGAATAGTATAAATACCATATACAGATTGATTTGTTTAAAGATAATACAATACTAAATTATATTTCCGATGCAATGATATCGTTTTAATATAAATTTAGTATTCTAATTGTAAAACTGTTGAAGATTGTACTTCGATAATACCTATCTCATTTTGTTATTTTCTGTGCTGTTTATGTATAAAAAATGCGGATCAAAATTTCGTTTACTGTTACGGTATTATTACTTGAAAACTTATTAGCGAAATGCGTAAGTAAATTTAAGAAGCAACACCGATGGTGATTTCAATGCATCCCTTTGTCTTTGCAGGGTGCAATTTAAGAACTACTGCATTTCTAGATAATGCTGAAAAACAGCATTTCTTTTTCGTTCGGCTTTTTTGCCAAACATGCTATACGTTTGCCGCTAATCGACATTAACAGCCATTGTTGAGGATACTTTTTGTGTTGATTGCATCTAAAATATCTCCTGGTGGTTATATGTTGTTAACTATTTTCATTTGCTTTGAACCAAATTTCCCAAATACCAATATAGTTGAACCGAATTACTTAAAGATTCGACGTAAATCAAGCAATAGTATAAAGAAAATTTACAAATTGCAAATTGGTTTGATAAGGATCGTAGAACATTAAATAAAGTTTCTGCTGCAAGGATGAAATAGCTGTGGTTTTAATAAAAGTAGTCTAATGTTGAAACAGTCGAATATTGTACGTCAATATTGAATGCAATACTATTACCTTACTCATGTTTGTATTTTCCAGCTATTAACGGGATAAACACTGATCAAAAATTACACGAAGCCTTACTGTTGTGGATTTCATAATTAAACAGTATTTAAAAATTATAATTAAACGGTTATATCAAATTCAGTAGCACCACGATTAGCAACAATGGACCCCTGGGGCCTCGTAGGTCGCAGTTTCAGAAACGATGTACAGCATCATATATTATATCTACGGCTTTCTCGCTAAACATGCTTCAACGCTCATCGCTAAACGGCATTGATGGCCATCGTTTAGGATACGTTTTGTGTTGATTGCATTTAAAATAGCTCCTGGTGGTTATATGTTGATAACCGTTTTCATTTGCTTTGAACCAAGGTTCACAAATTTAACGATTAAAGTCAATCATTGAAGAAACTTCATCTAGGGCAGTTTTTTACGGACTTTTCATTTAGACTCAATTTATTCTTAATGCATACATTTTTTTTTTTTTTGTGACAAAGTGTATTTCAACCTTTGAAGGGAGTTCACTTTTCGCTACTTAATCACTCCCAACAATTCAGATTTTGAGTTCAAAATTTAAGTTCAAGCATTAGAAAACATTTAATGAGATTCAAAAATAGCGGTAAAAAACAGTTATTCGTTACTCCAAAGTCTAAAGCTCCCTCTATCGGCATTTTTTAAACTAAACCTTCAAAATTTATCTTCGAGAAAATAATGATAAAAAGAATAATTTTAGCGAAAACTACAAAAAAAAAAAAAAAAAAAAAAAAAAAAAAAAAAAAAAAAAAACGGCCATTTTTCCTTTTTTGATGATCATTTGAAATTTTAGACCCTAAATTTTAATGACGCCTAACTTCTTTGGAAGACGTTTGCGACCCTTATTTTTGCGATTATATTGTTTGTCTAGATGTAGATGTGTACAATCCCACCTTAAAGTTTGGCCCAAGAGTTCAGAAACAGCATGTATGGAAGAAAGTACTGGATTCGTGCAAATTTTCGAATTTCGAATTTTGACGGATTCGAACGTTTTAAGGTGTGTTGAGTCTATTTCGATCATTTTTGGAAAATGTCTGTCCGTGTGTGTGTCACGTATGTGTGTGATCAGTTTTTTGTGGCCGCTCTACAGCAAAAACTACCGCATGAAATCGGACGAAATTTGGTACACATATGTGCCCCTATGTGAACTTGCACCCATTGGTTTTTGTCGCGAAATCCTCCAAGGGGGTTGGAGCAATAGAACGTTTCTTGAGTTATGCGTGCCTGCTACTCCCCACGAAGTAACTGGTGGGAATCAAACAAAATTTGGTCCATTTTTTGCCCCTCACAAGTACAGGTACTGACTCAATTTTGGTGTCAATAGCTCAAACGGGGGTTGAGTTATAGAATGTTTTTTGTCGTCAATTGTGACTGCTGTATCTCAAGAAATAATGAACGGAATCAAACAAAAATTTATCAAAAAGTAACCCTTAGAGAGTATAAGAGCTGATTCTATTTTGGCGGCGTCAACAGCTAAAAAGGGGATGGCGCAATCGAACGTTCTTTTTTTTTTCCATTGTGAGTTCCATATCTCAAGAAGTAATGCTACGTTCTGGATGAAATTTGGAATAAATGTGAATCCATATACAAACAGGTGTTGGTTCAATTTTGGCGCCAGTCGTTCCTTGGGGTGAGAGGGGTGGGGTGAATAAAAATAGCTTTATAATTGTAACAATAAAAAAGATAAATCGTTATAGACTGTCGTCTGCGTATTTCGCGTGATTTTAATTGTTGAAAAATGACCAGAAAATCGTGATGATTTAACTTTTTAACTTTTGCCATCTTGTGTTTGTTAACAAATACGTGCTTGTAATTAGTTTAAGCAAGGCTTTTAAAATAATTTTCAATTTTCATTCTTTGCTTTGCTTTTGAAGTAAATCGGGAATTTGCAACTCCAACAAACTATAGGGAGCGTTGCAGCCACTGTCTAATAATGGCGGATGAAAAAGGTAAAACAAACAAACGCCGTAACTTATAACTTGCTTTGAAGCTTAGTGAACGACAGTAAAACACCAAACTGTCAGAAGCCTGTAATTTACTCCAACACGTGGAACGGAATGTTTTACCTTTTTCTGTAGTATTGTTGATCACCGCAAGGTAGCGTATTCAAGCTTTGGAGTTGCGAATTGGGATGGTCGTCAAGTTTTGGCGTGTGTAATTTTGTTTTTGTTGGGAATATTGCTTCCTCGTCAAGAGTGGGGAGGGATCAAAATTATAAGAAAGATATAGAATAAAGTTTCGTGATAGCCACAACATACTTGTTTCCCTTGTTATTCAGCATTATCTCTTCTTCTGTTCAACAACCTGTAAAAAAATTCATTGCGCTAAAATGAATTGTTTTTATTTTATAACCATTTTTCTGTCAGACGCTTATTTTTTGAGAAAAAGTGAGTTTTAGTGTCGTAACATTCTTCTGATACGTCAGGCGACTAATGTCCATAATTTCTCCTGGATGATGTCCATTGTGGTGTTAATAGGTCATTGATTTCTTCGCCACATTGGCAGCAATCAATTCAATATATATTTTTTCATAATAAAGTATCTCAGTTAACCATACCAATTCACATGTAAATCTTTTTTGCGTGAAGTTTTCAATGAGTATAAAAAAAAACTGTATTTTGCCTCAAATGGGAGTCTAATGAACGGGTAAAAAAAAAGGAACGGTACTGTAATAAATGGATTATTAAAAAGAACGACATTGCCCGTTTCAATTTCAAAAGGTACTTTGCCAAGCGGCAATGAGCAAGTGGAATTTCGAGGATGATTTTTATACCTTATAGTCTTAATTACAAAACAACATTCATACTTTCCAAAGAATTTCTACACATGACAGAATGACAACTACAAATGAAAATTTTCACGACACTTCATTACACTTTCGACTCATATACATTTTGAAAATTTAATATTTTTTTTTATTTAATGCAATTCAAAAACTCCTCGTGTTCCACACAGTATGCCACGAGGCTTACAAGAGTAAGTATAAAAAACATAAAAAGTTGAAACTTTAAAAGTTTAGACTGTTGACAAAATCAGACAAGATGACAAAAGTCTCGGATCTTTTAACAAGATCCGAGAAAACAGGCGGCCAGCATAAGGAAAAATTTGCCAAACCTTTTCTGAAGACAGTCCTAGGGCCATCTTGTAAACTGCAATGCAGAAGAACATGTGCTCGCCAACTCCACAGTCACAAAGCAAATTTTGGCGAAATGCCAAATCTAAACAAGTAACTTTTAAAATTTCCATGGCCAGTGAGAAATTGAGACAGTTTACAATTTGTAGAAAAATAGCTGCACTGCTGACGATGAAAAACAGTAGGGAAGAACCTCCTTGTCCACTGTGCATTTGAGGAGGCAAGATACTCCGTGTTCCAGTCTGCGATAGTTTTCTCCCTTGCCAAAAACTTCTAGTGAGACCCAGGAATATCCATGATTAAGTCAGTACCGCGTCTTTTTTTAATTTAATTTAATATTTAATGAATACTTTTTGCTCATGAAGGGTTTTAAGCGAATCAAAACGTTTATGAGTCGCGTAAAATGTCATAATAATTATACACAAACAAAAAACATGTACATTCTCTTGTCATGTTTCTCCATAAAACAGATTGCATATATGTGCAATTCGCCAACCCATAAAATAACAAGTCTTGTGCGTTTATAACTGCAGGTGATTTCCCTTAACTTCACAGATATGACGTTGAACTCAGTAAACATCAATAGAAAATATTTGGGAAAGAGAAAAAAAACCCCTCCAAAACAAAGTTTTATGTAACTAAATTATGAGGACGCAAATCATTTTTATTAATAAAGAAAAGATATATTACCTTACGTGAAAAGAAAAATAAACTTCATTACTTTTTAATGAAATAAAAGTTAGATTAATCTACACACGTTCTTACTCATTTACGTCAAGGACACCACCTCTGAAAATGTTTCTTTCAAGGTAAAATTCAGAAATAACTCCATTAATTTATTTAATAAAAAATCTAAAAGCGTTCTGAAAGAAACAGGTGATAAGCAGACCCGTAAGAACAAACGAATGGTAAATAGTTTCACTGTGATGTCGACGATAAAACTCAGAAATTTAAATAAATAAAGATACGGAAGTTTTGCATATCGATACGCTCATTCAAAAACATGATGTTGTTCCATTTAAATCCTTTATAAAGGATAGCCGCTGACGCTAGCGGTTTTTTTTTTTTTTTTTTTTTTTTTTGAGGTGGGTTTTGGTTTATTATGTATCTATGTAATCATATAGTACGAAATTCTAAAGGTTTAAATATTTTTCATTCTTCAAAGGGCAAATCTGAAGCAAAATTTCCGACGCAAAATTAATTGCTATTTGGTTTAAATCTTTAATTTCTATTTGAAATGTTTCGTTACATTATATTACAAACCATTATATTTTATTCCTACATCAAATTAATGTGAAACATTAAGGAAGTGCTTGCCAGGTAAAATAAACGCATTAACAATGTTTTTATTAAACTTCCTAAATTTAATTTCCCTTCTTCGGTAATTTAACTTAAATATACAAAATCCAACTTCCTATCGTTATTTTATTCTGTGTTTCAATAATGAAGTTAAGATGCAAATTTAGCACTGATGTCAAACTTGTTTGGTTATTTATAAGCTTGATAACACATTAAACGAGACTTGATGTTCTGTTTAAATTCTCCATGAGAGATAGCAGCAGACGCAATTTTTTTTCGACGTTGGATTTTCCCGGACTACGAGTATATGCCCTTAAAAATTATTAAAATATGCTTGAATAAAAATACTCAAAATATGAACGAAAATCTAAACATGCTCTAAAACTGAAAAATATGCATACAAATCTATCTATCTATCTATATATATATATATATATATATATACAGGGGCGGACTGACTACCTTTGGCCCGGTCGGCAAAATCACATTTTGGCCCACCATTGTGAATTTAAAAAAAAAGAAAAAAAAAAACTACATTTTGGCCCTATTCTCACCATACTTCAAAGCTTAAATAGTTATGTCAGGTTAGAGACACATATGAAACGATAAGAACTCGAGTTGAAAAAAAGGAAAAAAAAAAACAATACTTGGTCCTCAAAATACTTGAAGTTTTTAATCTGCATTTAAATTGCACACATATATGGTACAACAACAGCATTCTACAGACAAACGAACAATTTGTCAAGAGTTCATATATTTCATTAAAAATAATAATTTAAAAGGCTAATGGACAAAATTTTCGTGCTAAAGGAATCGCAAACGTATATGAGATTTCTTAAGAAAAAAAATTTGTTCATTACATTTTAAAATCATTCTTTTTGGATAAAATAGGTGAGCTTTCACGTGCGGGTCAAAATTGCAGTTTTTTAGTGGAATGACTCAAAAAGGTTGAACTGGAAAATTTGGGCATTGATTCTATTTCCAACCTGATGTTTGAAGTTGTTTGAAAATAAAGAGTTTGAGATTCGTTAAAATATTTTTTAACATTTTGGACTGATGTGGTACTTTTCAGGGACACCAAATCTTCTTCCAACTTTATTTTACTTTAAATATTCACCAGCTAGAATATCTTAATAAAGTTTATTTTATTTTCGATTTATGCATTCAAACGCTTGGTATTCATTACAATATTTAAAATCTTCCCTACTGCACTTTAACTTTTTTTTTTCTGTTTCACGCATGCCCCTATATGAAACCGCCATAATTATTTATCTATTCATTTATCGTGTTAAATTGAAACTTGTCTTAGGTTTGAACTATGTAGTGAATACTTTTTTCGTTGGAAAAAAAATTTCTTAATTTGTCAAAATGTCCCGAAAAATTTCAGCTGCTTTTATTTAGGTGAATTATAATAAAGAACCGTGGATGTTCCTAAATAATATTCAGGTGTAATTGTTTAACATTCAAAAGTTGCATTTTCTTTCAAAATTTTGCTGAAAAAATACTTTTTGTCACGGGAATTCCACTTGGTATTATGTTACTACTATTTTTTTTTTTTTAATACTGAGAACGTTTTCTTTTATTTCTTTTATTTTGTTCATCCCTAAATTAAAATTGGCAGCTTCGGTTCTGCGCCTCCCCTGGCGACGGCTCCGCTTTACATCTTCCCCTACAGACTATTACTACAGACAGCTGTTAGGGTCTTAGAAGGTCCTGGACATTTATGCAATAGAGATCCTGTATACGGAGAGATTGGACAACGGCGCGCCGCTGTCCGCCATGTTTAGTCCAAGTGTTGTCAGATCGAAATGCTGTGCTGTGTGAATTTCTAGCTTTCCCAGGTAATATAGAACATGAAATCTTCAAACAATAGTCTGATTTTTCTTCTCCTCGTATTTTTATTAAACGGAGTGAGTTCCAAGTCTGGCAATCCAGAGCCAATCGTTTCATATCGTCATAGCGCTTAAAAAGAAAATTTTTTTCCTAAAAAGTTTTTTTCATAAAGATAGAAAACAAACAGTTATTTGTGATCTGCACATTTCCCTTCATGATATCATAACTAGCTTCTAATTTTTTCGATACGATGTACAGTGCTATTTGGGGCAGAAGATGCATTACGGTCTACGGAGAGCGAGCATCTTTGGACATAAGATGGCCGCCGCGCCGTTCCGAAGTTGTCCAATCTCTCCGTATTTAGGATCTCTATTATGCAACAAAGTAATCTTATCGGCCGACCGATGAATTTACAGACACACAGTAAAATATCTGATTGCTCACAGAAGAAGTTTGCGGAGTTTTTTTTTTTTTTAATTTTGTAACCATTACTTTTCTAGCAGCGATTTTCTTATAAGTCGTTTAGAAATATACTGGTTTATTATCATATTTTCAGAGATATTTAAGTGTTTTTTTTTAATTAGGAAAAAAAGGAAAGAAAAGAAATATCAGTTTTTTTTTTTTTTTTTTTTTTGTACTATTCAATTGAAAGATTCATTGCGGTCCCAACAGAGGCAGCCCACCGGGCATTTGCCCGGCTGCCCGCCGACTCCATCCGCCACTGGGCTGCGAGCAGAACAATGACTAACATGAGTTTTGAAACACCAAAACAAAGTAATGTTGCAAATGTTTGAAATTTTCATCGAATCTTCGAATAAATGCATAGTTTTATGAAGAGAATGTTTTAGTGGAAAATAAGTTAAAGCTGCTAAATTTCACGCTGCTTTATTTTCAGTTCGGGGAAAGTTGGGAAAAACCGTACCTAAAAGCTTCGAAGTGAAATTAGAAACATTTAAAAATATTACTAGGATAAAAACTAGTCAACATACTTCCTAATACATTTGAGAGGCAATATTCTAAGTTTTTAGAAGTCTTAGTGTATGCGGTTATTTAACTATTGATTTGTTGTGAATCTTTGCTAATGACGATTTTGTAACATGGGTAGGGCAAAACCATCATTTTGCCAACTATAACCTATAGGATTATATTTGTCGTGGGCAGCTAAAGAGAAGTCACAGCAAATTTTGATTTTTTTTTTTTTTTTTTTCATCTATTGTACGTTAGCTTTATTGGTTACTGCCAGCGACAGTATAAAGCACTTGATCTCCGGAAAAATATGTAAAGTATGAAATTTAATAAATTTATTCAAATTCTTAGCTTTTCTTTGGGGGTGCTGGCTTTATGATTATTTGTTTCCATTCAGAAAACATTAATTATCTCTTTACTTAAACGTTAATTGCTCTTGAGGATGCAGCATTTAAACACTTCTTCAGCTGGAGTCACTAATTTAGGGTTTCAGTCAGGGGTGCCCGGGGAGGGGGGAGGATTTTTTGTAATTTTTAAATTTAAATTTATTTATTGATTTATTTTTAATTTAAATTATTTATTTTATTTAGTTTGTGTGTATGTGTGTGTATATCATTGGCGTACCACATAACTTTTCAAATAAAATAATAATTAAAAATAAATAAATAAAAATATTTTTAAAAAATAAATTAAATAAAAAATATTTTTAAAAATTAATATAATAAAAAAGGGAGCTAAAAATTAAAAAGGGGGGGGGAGAGTGTTGAGAAATTTTTCGTGGAAGGAAGAATTTTTCGGGGGGGGGGGGATTGGCACTCCTGGTTTCAGTTCATTTCCCCTTTTTGCACGTATCAAGTTTACTGTTTGATGAAAATCGCTTGAGAACGGGGTGAGAAGCTCTGCTCATTTCAGGCATTTTTTTGATATTCAAAGGATTCTCATGTACAGGGGCGTGCACAGAAAGTTTGGTGCCCGTCACAAATGTTTTTTATGGGCCCCCCTTCATCTTGTTTACTTCTACGTCCCTACATTTTCACTCCTCGTTTAAAAAATATCGGGCCCTCCTCAGGCTCGGAACCTGGCCAACAAGTGCCCCCTCTGCACGCCCGTGATCATGTATAAACACCCCAAAGCATGGGTCGCGCATTTATAGCAGGGTCGGGGCCGCTTTGTCTGATGGTGCAGGTCCCTTCAATTTTTGTTAATAAACGTACAAATATTAGTTTTTAATGCTCCTTTTTCATCCCGGGACCTTTTACAGGTCGCGTCCGACCCCAATTTCTCTGCCCCCTCCCGTTTTTACAATGTGGGAGCCATGGCTCCCAGGGCTCTAAAAACTAGAGAGGAAGTTGATAAGAGAGGAGAGCATTCGCACGTGTGGACTTCAGCTGTTTACTTTGGTCCTTACTTAGGATGGGAAAAAAACTGTTTAAAAACGCTTCTTTCACATAGAATAAACCGAATAAAGTTTTTTTTTTTTTTTAAAGTTACAATACTTTTAAAAATGTTAAGTGGGAACTTGAATGTATTATGTTTAATAACAAAATTGCTTGAAGGGGCCCACTCTGCGGTTGACCCAGTCGGGGACCCCCGACTAGCCGACCTGGCCAGTCCGCCCCTGTATATATATATATAATATATATATATATATATATATATATATATATATATATATATACCCATGTAATTATTAAAATTTGAAGTGAAATATTCTACATTTAGACAGCGCAAATGCAGCTAAAGCATTAAATGTATACTACATACATTATACATATATTATTTACATGGTTTTCAATTTACATTGTTAATATTCTTTTGGGTTTCTTATTGTTGTTTAGTACACTTGCCATTGTGCTACCTACGAGTGTGATATTAAATTGTATAATATATATATATATATATATATATATATATATATATATATATATATATATATATATATATATATATATATATATATATATATATATATATATATATATATATATATATATATATGTGTGTGTGTGTGTGTGTGTGTGTGTGTGTGTGTGTGTGTGTGTGTATGCTCACATCTGAACAAAAAATAGCTTTTCCACTTTTTTTTAAATTTTGTTACTAAGCTAGGAATCTCTATACACTAAAACCTTTTTTTGTACTGTCTTTTTTGTGCGTTTTTTTTTTTTTTTTTTGTGCTGTATATGAAAATTTTAATCAGATTGAGACTCGACGAAATTATTTATCAAGCGAGTGCGAGGTAGTATCTTCAAGTGACGATAGGGACACCCGATGGGAAGTCACAGTGACCTCCCAAAATGTTCTGTTTTGAGAAACTTTGTCGGACGGTTTGGCAAAATTATCATCTCTTGGTTTATTTTGATTTCGTTTAAAAATAGTTGTTTCGTAAGTTTTTAGGTTATTTTCTACGTGAGACTTTTTTTTACTGTGTAGCGAGAACAACGTTTTACAGTTACTCATGAAATTTTCGGCGATATTTTTTTTCGTGCGATTTTTCTATGCGCTCCCTATCCACCGCAAAAAACAAGTTTTGGGTGAAAATTAAAAAATAAAAAAACTAACATCGAAGAAATTGAGAAATTCTGTCTGTGACGGCCTGCATCCAGGAGACTCCACTGCAGACTGGAAATTTTGTACATAATTACTAGAACCCCGGGGGGTTGCACCTCGGATGTTTTGTTTTAAATTTTGAAAAAGTTTTTTTGAAATGAAAGTTTTAAGTTAAAATTTCACGTAAATTGCCTGTGAAAGGAATGAAAGATTTTCCGCAAACCTTAACATTGCATATCGTTCAAAGGAGATTGTTTTTCCCCGCGTCAAGTAGAGCTTGTAACAATATTCTCAATTCGCAACTCCAGCGCTCGAATACGCTACCTTGCGGTGATTTACAAAACTGCCGGAAAAACTAAAACATTGCCACATTGCGTTCCACGTAAGTCTGTTGACTTAAACATAGGCAGTTTGTTCTGAGTATTTATTAACGCAATCGATATGTCTTGGATTGCTTTCAGCAACAGAAAGTGTTCGAACTCCTCAAAATAATGTTAGTTTTCATTATTTCCCTCTAAAAAGTGATTTGATTGAGAAATGGTGAAAGCGCGTTAACACCAGAAAACTCTGGATTAACAAACTTGGATAACGTTATACCAGGTAAAAATTTTATTGTTTTGTGTGAATTTGTAAGAATATGGTTTTTTTTAATCTTAAATTAATTTAACAAACCATATTTTACAGCAGCATTTAGTTGGAATAGACAGTATGCAAAATTTTTTCGTGAATATATTATCGTAGAACGAAATGAAAAATGTTTAACCGAGAAAGAATTTATTTTGTAGCTTTTATTCTTCGCCCTAACAAATTCGCCAAATTTGTTTAGGGTTATAGTTTAAGTATTGCGCGAGCTAAGTATCCTTGGCGAGATTTCGCGTTTTTAGTTAAACCATTTTTAATTTTTATCATGAGTGGAATAAAATGGTAGTAAGATTACAGAATTCGATAAGTAAAAAGAAATAATGGTCAATCAACTGAAAAGAAAACTACCACCATATATCCGAGAGAATTTCGTTGATGATTCGCGTAACATGACACAATTAAATCGTAGCTCAGAAATTAGAAAAATCGAAACAGAAAAATTTTAAATTAACCGATTCAGGAATTCGAGAGAAATAACTCAGTTACAAATGCAAAACAATAAGCGCTAGCCAAGCAAGGCAAAGAGTATCATTTTCTTTCGATAATAATTTGTAATGTCATATTTAATTTTGTAGCATTAATTGTTATTCTTGTCAGGCCACAATTATTATTTAGTTTTATCAAGAATTGATAAATATCGAATTCAACATCATGGAAATAGCTGCTTAGAACTACGAACTACGTAGTTTGCATTAATCTTTGACGTTTAGTAATGCTTCTTGAATTCTCATTTCTTTCTACGTGGGCCAGAATATCCACAAGACTTTGAAAATTAATTTAAAAAGAATAAAGCGAAAAAATCATGCATACGAACAAAATTTACTATACTTATTACCAATTTCTTCGTTACCACATGCGTTTGTTTTAGTTTTTTCGTTCGCCGTTAGTCAGTGACTGCAGTGCCCCCTATAGTTCGTTGGAGTTGCGAATTAATTAGAATAGTAGATATAAGGGTTTCTTTATTAGCGAAAAGTCATAGGTTCAACTCAATTCAAGCCCGGAGCTAAAGAGCAAAATATATTACTAGAGACTAAGAATTAGAAAGTGACATTTCAAACCATTTTATAAATGTTGAGGAGCCCCTTAGCACCTACAGCTGTGCCAGTTAGTTCAAGTTAGTTTGGAGCAAGGGATGATCTTCAAAGTTTTTTTTTTTTTTTTATGAACAGTATCTCGGTTATGCATATTTTTATCAAGTTCTTTTCATATTCGGAGGGGGGGGGGGAGCGGAAATGTGTTCTACTTCATGAGCTCTTTACTTAAATTCTATTTTCTATCGGAGGGAGAGGAGGATTTTCATTTTTTTCGATAAGAAACTCGTAAAGTGTTTTTTAATCTGATTCTTTCTAATCTTCGAATTCTTTCCAAGTGCGAAGCAATCTTCGGGAGCTGGTGAGCGTCAACAAGCTGGGGGGCAGAGCCCCCGAGTACATAATTGAAATTGTTTAGATCAGAAAATTGATATTCCCATTAGTAATTTTAATTGCAATAACTTAATAAAATACAATATGAACAACCTATTACAATTGCTGCAAATCACAAGAACCTATTGCAATTGCATTTTATCAGTTTTAGTAGGTTGTTTGTTATCATTACTTTCTTCTATATCTAATATATAGAAGAAAGTATTGGATTCGTGCAAATTTTCGAATTTCGAAGGATTCGAACGTTTTGAGGTGTGCTGAGTCTATTTCGACTATTTTTGGAAAATGTCTGTCTGTCTGTGTGTATGTGTGTATGTGTGTCACGTCTGTGTGTGACCAGTTTTTTGTGGCCGCTCTACAGCAAAAACTACCGCTTGAAATCGAACGAAACTTGGTACACATATGTGCCCCTATGTGAACTTGTGCCCATTGGTTTTTGGCGCGAATTCCTCCAAGAGGGGTAGAGCAATGGGACGTTTTTTGAGTTGCGCGTGCTTGCTATTCCTTAGGAAGTAACTGGCGGAATCAAACAAAATTTGGTTAATGTGTTGCCATTAACAGGAATAGGTGCTGATTCAATTTTGGTGTCAATAACTCAAACGGGGGTTGAGCTATAGAACGTTTTTTTGTCGTCAATCGTGACTGCTGTATCTCAAGAAATAATGAACGGAATGAAAGAAAAATTTATCGGCAAGTAGCCCTTAGTGGGTATAAAAGCTGATTTTATTTTGGTGTCAACAGCTAAAAAGGGGGTAGCGCAATCGCCCGTTCTTTTTTTCCATTGTGAGTGCTCTATCTCAAAAAGTAATGCTACGTACTGGTTGAAATTTGGAATATATGTGAATCCATATGTAAACAGGCTTTGGTTCAATTTTGGCGCCAATCGCGCCAAGAGGTGCTGATTTATTTGTATTATCATTATTTTTTAGCGAATAAAAATAGCTTTATTAGTGCAACAATAAGAAAGATAAATCGTAATAGATTATCGTCTGCTTAGTTCTCGTGATTTTAATTGTATGGAAATGATCGGAAATATTATCTCAATGATTTAAAATTTTTAACTGTTGCCATCTTATGTTTGTTAACAAATAAAATATTTGTAATTAATTCAAGCAAGGCTTTTAAAATAACTTTCAATTTTCGCTCTTTGCTTTGCTTTTGCAATAATGCAGACATTGGGATGGTCGTCAAGTTTTTTCATGTGTAATTTTGTTTGTTTTTGTTGGGAATATTGCTTCCTCGTCAAGCATGGGGAGGGATCAGAAAAAAAAAAAGGGAAATATAGATGAAAGTTTCGTGATGGCCACAACATACTAGTTCTGTAATTGATAAGATCAGCGAAAAGCCGCCTCTTTCTACTCGCCGTTTTCTGGCTGATTCTACCTATTACAAATGGTACAAACGATGTTTCCACTTCAAGGTCATACGCCATCTCTTTGTGGTCAAACTTTAACAACTTTATCATGACATAAACCTCCTTAGTAACTAATTCCTTGGAATATTCAAACGACTGAGAGAAATTCGCTCCTTTAATTCAACGTATGAATTTACATTATGTTTTAAATTTGAAAAAAATGCTTTAAACATTTATGCAATTATTTTACTCCCATGTATTGGAATAAAAACAGAAACAGAGCTTTTGCAAATCTGAAAAGAATGCGTGATGTACAGTTTCTGAAAAAAATAAAGCTTTTGTTAATATTCAATTCAGCAATTAGAGATTCATTTCAATCCCACTTGATTTAAATATTATAATTAACCCAAAAAGCACGAAAGCAAGCTGTGGCAGAGAAATTCCTCATTCGCGAGTAACCAGCAATTTGTCTTCGTAGTACACTATCAAAGAACTTTGCTCTTGGAAGCATTGTCCACACAATCAACAGAAATAGGAATAAGAGAGCGTATGAGGCGAATCCATTATCACTGTAAAAGAGATTTTAAGATTGAAAGGAATAAGCTAGAATGTGAGATAGGATTGCGGTCTTTCAACGATCTTCGGATAAAACAAATTTTTATTCTAATTTTCAATTTGATTATTAATAAGCTTCTATTTTCTTCATCTGAAGGGATTACGGATATCTGAAGCATTGACGTAAATTCAGTAAACAACAGAACCTGCACTGGGTCGATGCCGTCGCAACACAAGGCCCAAGCGTTGAAATGTGACGTCACTCAGTTTAGGCAACGGGATTATGTTGGCGCTTAATATTGGCACGTTTTGATTAAACTTTTCATTGTTGAGAAATAAGTTGATTTTATTGAATTGAAAGAAGACTTATAATTGAAAATGCAGTATCATTTATTATTTTTTTCATTTCTACTGGTAAGATTTTATGACAACTACAGATACAAAAGTATAATTGGATTAAGGATATAAACAAGTGGACAAAGATACAAAAAATAAAATAATAAAAAAGCATCTGTAGCAAAAGTCTATGAATCTAAAAGGCTCCTGACCTCCCAGTATCTGTTCGCAAGAGAGCGTTTGGAAAGAGCAGGGCAAATGACGAGATGGTCAGCATCCATGATCCGTCAAAGATCACAAAGACTGCAAGAAAATACTTTAAAGTTTTTCATACATATTAATATATGGATATTCATAATTATTTTTAGAGAGAGTTATTTCAACTTAATTTTTTCTAATAAGTAAGGTTTTACTCATGCCTGAAAGTTATACAAAAGTGCAATTCGTACTAGATTTTTGGATCTAAGTTTCTTTGACTCGCCACTAATTGGTTTGTAATATCGAATTTAGGTTGTCGACTCTATGCATTAACACTAAACCTAATGGTACAATGCACCTCTTTCAACTAACAATTATTTGGCGCAGCATAGGCTATTAAGACAACCCAATTGAACCAACAAACCATTACAATAAAATAAAAATGGCAGATTTCCGATAACATTGATTGTTAGCGCATTTTAAAAACTTACAAAGCTTCTTGGAAATTGTTAAAATGTGAATTTTTCTTTTTTACAAATCAAACCTTCAAAAGCCTTTCAGAGCCAAAAAACGTCAAGGTGCAGTTAAAATTGTCGTCGAAAGCCGAGAAAATATTCGCGATCATGAAGTTGCGCCAAAAATCTACATCTCAAAGTTTTTCAAAATGGGTATCGCAAATTTGGTGGGTTTTAAAATTATACCAAAACATGCTCAATTATGCACATTTAAAATTTATATTACGGCTTCATTTATTTAGTTGACCGAGTATTTTACATAAATAAACGCTTTAACATTTTTTTTTTTTTTTTTGGCATTTAAAATCATGCCGAATATCGTGCTTTAAATTACTAGCGCAAGTTCATCGAATTTGAAATTACGCCAAAATATTTTGTTTGCGAAAATGCTTTGTTAAAATCAAAGTAACTTTTGAAAAAAATAAACACGCACACACACACACACACACCACTAGAGAGAAGGAAAGAAAATAAATCTATAAGTGGATTTTCCCCTAAAACGCCCATTGCAAGTTTTTGGCGAGATTAATTGTCGGCGAGACAATACGTCAGATAAATATCTAACTTTTGAAAACCCTGCCATAATCATGGATTATATTTTAGATTAGATAAAATTACAGTTTGTTAATGCATTACTCTAAATGTTTCAAACATTTCATATTCTTTAAATAGGTAATCTATGAACTTCACCTCATAGCGAAAATTTCGGATATGGTTTTTGGAAAATTGGTTTAGATAGCGTCTTGACTTAACTTTCGAACCAGCTGGTTAAATTTTAAAATAAAGTGCATCTTTTACCAACAAGAAAAGAAATTTTCAATTAGACGAGCATTGTCCGTGTATAAATATTTTAACTCCGCTAAGAAAATCTGAATTGTAGTCAGTAAATTTCAACTTGTAGTGCTGTCAAAGCATTATTCTATATACCGCTATGTTTCATAGTCAACTAATCCAGTAACTACCTAGATTCTCAGTTAGTGCTTAAGAAAAGTTATTTTCATGATTATGAGAGAATGTTATATGACAAAAAAAGAAAAAAAAGAATCACTACTTACCTTTTATTTCACCGCTTCTTTTAATCTCCAAGTATTTGATATTTCAGAACAGAAGATCAAAGTTGGATTCAAAATCCGTAGTAAGTAATATTTTCCCAAAATTACAAAAAAAAAAATAAAAAAAAAAAAAAAAAAAATAAATAAATAAATAAATAAATAAAATAAAAAAAAATGTAATTGGAAAGTTATTGAAAATTTTAGAGTAATTTTCTTTGACGCAATTTTTTAACTTGGCAAGAATTTTTTATGTTATACTTTGCCTCAATTTTTAGCCTAAATTACATAGAAATTACTTTGACAAATCTATGTAGGTCGTTTTCTTTCTTTTTTTTTTGAGCAATCACGATTGCTTATTGCTTTCATTTGACTGTTTTGAGGTCCTATCATTTTATTTTCCCGCCAGCACCCTCTGCAGCATCACCATCGACCGGCCGCCTCACGATGCTGCTCCTCTAGCGAAAACCGTCTCCAGGTTGCGTCAATATCCTACACTTACAAGCATACATACACGCACGTACACACACACACACAAACACATACACACACATACATACGCCTACACACATACACAAACACATAAACACTCACGCATACATACAGACAACTACACATACACACAACTACCCACACACTCATGCCTGCACACAGACACAAACACATATGCCTACACACACATACACATACCCCTACACACAAACACACATACCTCCCCCCCCCCACATATAAACACACACGCCTACATGCACCCACACACTCGTGATTGCGAAAAACATAATTTGAATCCAAAAGGTCAAAATTCAAATTATTTTTTATATGAATTTTTAACAAAACAATCAATAAAATGAGACTAAATTCTCCATTACAATTAAAAAAGTGCCCACCAAATAATTAAATTAAGCTTCTAAAATCCGCCAAATAAAAACTAATTCATTAAATAACATAAAAAGTTGATTAAAATAATCCTGAAAACAAACAAATCAACATTAAAAAATCCATCAATAATAATCCGTCAAAGAGACTTTTTTAATTATTCGCAACTCCAACGAATTATAGGGGGCACTGCAGTCACTGACTAATGGCGAACGAAAAAACTAAAACAAACGCATATGGTAACGAAGAAAATGGTAATGAGTCTAGTAAATTTTGTTCGTATGCATGATTTATTTCGCTTTATTCTTTTTAAATTAATTTTCAAAGTCTTGTGGATATTCTGACCCACGTAGAAAGAAATGAGAATTCAAGAAGCATTACTAAACGTAAAAGATTAATGCAAACTACGTAGTTCGTAGTTATAAGCAACTATTTCCACGATGTTGAATTCGATATTTATCAATTGTTGATAAAACTAAATAATAATTGTGGCCTGACAAGAATAACAATTAATGCTAGAAAATTCAATATGACATTACAAGTTGTTATCGAAAGAAGATGATACTTTTTTGTCTTGCTTGGCTAGCGTTTATTGTTTTGCATTTGTAGCTAAGTTATTTCTCTCGAATTCCCGAATCAGTTAATTTAAAATTTTTCTGTTTCGTTTTTTCTAATTTCTGAGCTACGATTTAATTGTGTCATGTTATGCGAATCATCAACAAAGTTCTCACGGATATATGGTTGTAGTTTTCTTTTCAGTTTGATTGACCATTATTTCTTTTTACTTATCGAATTCTGTAATCTTACTACTATTTTATTCCACTCATGATAAAAATTAAAAATGGTTTAACTAAAAACGCGAAATCTCGCCAAGGATACTTAGCTCGCACAATACTAAAACTATAACCGTAAACAAATTTGGCGAAACCTTTCAGTTGAGAATAAAAGCAACAAAATAAATTCTTTCTCGGTTAAACATTTTTCATTTCGTTCTACGATAATATATTCATGAAAAAATTTTGCATACTGTCTATTCCAACTAAAAGCTGCTGTAAAATATGGTTTGTTAAATTAATTTAAGATTAAAAAAACCATATTCTTACAAATTCACACAAAACAATAAAATTTTTACCTGGTATAACGTTATCCACGTTTGTTAATCCAGAGTTTTCTGGTATTAACGCACTTTCACCATTTCTCAATCAAATCACTTTTTAGAGGGAAATAATGAAAACTTACATTATTTTGAGGAGCTCGAACACTTTCTGTTGCTGAAAGAAATCCAAGACACATCGATTGCGTTAATAAATACTCAGAACAAACTGCCTATGTTTAAGTCAACAGACTTACGTGGAACGCAATGTGCCAATGTTTTAGTTTTTCCGGCAGTTTTGTAAATCACCGCAAGGTAGCGTATTCGAGCGCTGGAGTTTCGAATAGGAGTGGGTAGAATTGCGGTATTAATATTTTGATTTATTTTTTTTATATTTTTTAATATTATTTATTTACTCTATGGAAAAATGTGATCCAAAATGGCTAAACTAAAGCTGATGCGCCGGTCTGTACATATAGCGGCTCTAGGTAGATCTAAGGCCCCTATATATAGGAGCCGAAGCATCAGCTTAAGATCTGCCTTTTTGGATCGGAGCGCGTGTTTGAGTGATTGTCTTTTCTGGCGAGTTATCGCGTTGGTGATTCGCAACTCCAACGAATTATAGGGGGCACTGCAGTCAGTGTCTAATGGCGGACGAAAAAACTAAAACAAACGCACCTGATAACGAAGAAAATGCTAATAAGCCTAGTAAATTTTGTTCGAATGCATGATTTTTTCGCTTTATTCGTTTTAAAATAATTTTCAAAGTCTTGTTGATATTCTGACCCACGTAGAAAGAAATGAGAATTTAAGAAGCATTACTAAACGTCAAACATTAATGCAAACTACGTAGTTCGTAGTTCTAAGCAGCCATTTTCACGATGTTGAATTCGATATTTATCAATTCTTGATAAAACTAAATAATTGTGGCCTGACAAGAATAACAATTAATGCTAGAAAATTTAATATGACATTACAAATTATTACCAAAAGAAGATGATACTTCTTTGTTTTGCTTTGGCTAGCGCTTATTGTTTTATATTTGTAGCTGAGTTATTTCTCTCAAATTCCTGAATTCGGTTAATTTAAAATTTTTCTGTTTCGATGTTTCTAATTTCTGAGTTACGATTTAATTATGTCATGTTATGCAAATCATCTACAAAATTCTTACGGATATATGGTGGTAGTTTTTTTTTTCAGTTGATTGACCATTATTTCTTTTTACTTAACGAATTCTGTAATCTTACTATCATTTTATTCCACTCATGATAAAAATTAAAAATGGTTTAACTAAAAACGCGAAATCATGCCAAGGCTACTTTGCTCGCACAATACTAAAACTATAACCCTAAACAAATTTGGCGAAACCTTTCAGCTGAGAATAAAAGGAATAAAGTAAATTCTTTCTCGGATAAACATTTTTCATTTTGTTCTACGATAATATATTCAAGAAAATATTTTGCATACTGTCCATTCCAACTAAATGCTGCTGTAAAATATGGTTAGTTAAATTAATTTAAGATTAAAAAAAAACTCATATTCTTACAAATTCATACAAAACAATAACAAAAAAAAAAAAAAATAAAAATTCAAATAAAATTTTTTACTTTGTATAACGTTATCCAAGTTTGTTAATCCAGAGTTTTCGCTTTCACCATTTCTCAATCAACTCATATTTTAGAAGGAAATAAGGAAAACTAACATTATTTTGAGAAGCTCGAGAATACTACTAAGGGACGAATTAATTTCTGTAGCTGAAAGCAAATTAAGACACATCGATTGCGTTAATAAATACTCAGAACAAACTGCCTGTGTTTTCGTCAACAGACACACGTGGAACGTAACGTGGCAAAGTTTTAGTTTCTTCGGCAGTTTTTTAAATCACCGCAAGGTAGCGTATTCGAGCGCTGGAGTTGCGAATTGTTCACTGTAAGCAATTATTAGCGGCACGTGAATTGTTTATTAAATAAAATTTTATTTTCGGCAAACTTAACGAAATCCGAAACTTCGCTGTGGTTACCCTAGCAGTGAAACAATGAGAAATCCGATCCAAAATGGCTAAACTTAAGCTAATGCGTCGACCTACTGTCTGACCACGGATTGTATGGAAAGACAAACATCCGTTTTACAGCTGAAAATAGACGAATCTATCGTTTTTACTTTCTTCTATATCTAATATATAGAAGAAAGTATTGGATTCGTGCAAATTTTTGAATTTCGAATTTTGACGGATTCGAACGTTTTGAGGTGTACTGAGTCCATTTCGACTATTTTTGGAAAATGTCTGTCTGTCTGTGTGTATGTGTGTGTGTGTGTACGTGTGTCACGTCTGTGTGTGACTAGTTTTTTGTGGCCGCTCTACAGCAAAAACTACCGCATGAAATCGAACGAAATTTGGTACACATATGTGCCGCTATGTGAACTTGTGCCCATTGGTTTTTGGCGCGAATTCCTCCAAGGGGGGTGGAGCAATGGGACGTTTTTTGAGTTGCGCGTGCTTGCTATTCCTTAGGAAGTAACTGGCGGAATCAAACAAAATTTGGTTAATGTGTTGCCATTAACAGGAATAGGTGCTGATTCAATTTTGGTGTCAATAACTCAAACGGGGGTTGAGCTATAGAACGTTTTTTGTCGTCAATTGTGACTGCTGTATCTCAAGAAATAATGAACGGAATGAAAGAAAAATTTATCGGCAAGTAGCCCTTAGTGGGTATAAGAGCTGATTTTATTTTGGTGTCAACAGCTAAAAAGGGGGTAGCGCAATCACCCGTTCTTTTTACTTTCTTCTATAATATATAGAAGAAAGTATTGGATTCGTGCAAATTTTAGAATTTCGAATTTTGACGGATTCGAACGTTTTGAGGTGTACTGAGTCCATTTCGACTATTTTTGGAAAATGTCTGTGTGTGTGTGTGTGTGTGTGTGTGTGTGTGTGTGTGTGTGTGTGTGTGTGTGTGTGTGTGTGTATGTGTGTGTGTGTCACGTCTGTGTGTGACCAGTTTTTTGTGGCCGCTCTACAGCAAAAACTACCGCATAAAATCGAACCAAATTTGGTACACATATGTGCCGCTATGTGAACTTGTGCCCATTGGTTTTTGGCGCGAATTCTTCCAAGGGGGGGTGGAGCAATGGGACGTTTTTTGAGTTACGCGTGCTTGCTATTCCTCAGGAAGTAACTGGCGGAATCAAACAAAATTTGGTCCATATGTTGCCATTAACAGGAACAGGTGCTGATTCAATTTTGGTGTCAATAACTCAAACGGGGGTTGAGCTATAGAACGTTTTTTGTCGTCAATTATGACTGCTGCATCTCAAGAAATAATGAACGGAATGAAAGAAAAATTTATCGGCAAGTAGCCCTTAGTGGGTATAAGAGCTGATTTTATTTTAGTGTCAACTGCTAAAAAGGGGGTAGCGCAATCACCCGTTCTTTTTTTCCATTGTGAGTGCCCTATCTCAAGAAGTAATGCTACGTTCTGGTTGAAATTTGGAATATATGTGAATCCATATGTAAATCCGCTTTGGTTCAATTTTGACGCCAATCGCTCCAAGAGGTGTTGATTTTTTTTTTTTTTTTGCGAAAACAGCTTTATTAATGCAACAATAAGAAAGATAAATCGTAATAGATTGTCGTCTGCGTATTTCTCGTGATTTTAATTGCATGGAAATGATCGGAAATATTATCTCAATGATTTAAAATTTTTAACTGTTGCCATCTTATGTTTGTTAACAAATAAAATATTTGTAATTAATTCAAGCAAGGTTTTTAAAATAACTTTCAATTTTTGCTCTTTGCTTTGCTTTTGCAATAATTCAGACATTGGGATGGTCGTCAAGTTTTTGCATGTGTAATTTTGTTTTTGTTGGGAATATTGCTTCCTCGTCAAGCATGGGGAGGGATCAGAAAAAAATATATATATAGAAGAAAGTTTCGTGATGGCCACAACATACTAGTTTTGCATTGTGAGTGCCCTGTCTCAAGAAATAATGCTACGTTCTGATTGAAATTTTGAACATATGTGAATCCATGTGTAAACAGGCTTCGGTTCAATTTTGACGCCAATCGCTCCAAGAGGTGTTGATTTTTTATTATTTTTTTTGAGCAATCACGATTGCTTATTGTTCTCACTTGACCGTTTTTGGCGTTACGGTTCCTTTTTCAGCTTGGACCAGGCCTGCAGCACCACCGTCCACCGCCGGCGGCGCGGCTGGTCCTGAAGACTGCCCCCGAAATCCACTTTTGCTGGGCGGTGGCGTCCATGTCCCACACACACGAACGCCTACACACACACATACACGAACGCCTACACACACACACACGAACGCCTACACACACACCAGAACGCCTACACACACACACGAGCGCCTACACAGACACACACACGAACGCCTACACACACACACACACACCTACACGCACACGCACGTACACAACACTCACTCACACACATGCATACATACACTTACGCACCCACGCACCCACACACATGCGCCTACACAAACACACACGCTCGTGATTGCGAAAAACATAATTTGAATTCAAGATGCCAAAAATTCAAATTTTTTTTTTTTTTTTTTGCGAATAAAAATAGCTTTATTAATGCAACAATAAGAAAGATAAATCGTAATAGATTGTCGTCTGCGTATTTCTCGTGATTTTAATTGTATGGAAATGATCGGAAATATTATCTCAATGATTTAAAAATTTTAACTGTTGCCATCTTATATTTGTGAACAAATAAAATATTTGTAATTAATTCAAGCAAGGCTTTTAAAATAACTTTCAATTTTTGCTCTTTGCTTTGCTTTTGCAATAATTCAGACATTGTAATGGTCGTCAAGTTTTTCCATGTGTAATTTTGTTTTTGTTGGGAATATTGCTTCCTCAATGCCAGCTTTGGCAGAAGCAGAGTCTCATTCAAATAATCGGAATGCCGGCATTAAATTTTTATTTTTCCCTCTCATTCAAATAGATTCTTCTTATCTGGACGTTTGAAAATTCCATACAATCCGTGGTTGGACAGTATCTATATAGCGGCTCTAGGTTGGTCACATGACAGCTAATGACGTCCGTGGTTACTGGTCATTAAATTTGGCCGGCCCATGTGGACCCTAACAAAATATCAGTTGTTTTTTTTTTAAGTACGTGAAAAAAGGTAATTTTTTCCTCAATCTGATAGTATTTTTTTTAGTTGAAGTTAAACAGATAGTTTTGGTTAAATATTTTTTTAAAATAATTTCATAAAGAGATCATGTATCCCCACATCAAGGGATACATGATCCCTTCATGAGGTATACTTTATCCCACTTAGAAAATACATAGACTTTTGATTAGATCAGTAATTTATTTATGGATTTTAGTTTTCTACATAATGTTTGTAAAAAATAACCCTATTTCTAATTTTCTTTATTTGATTCTAATGATGTGAACACAAAATACCATTGCTTTAACCTTTCAATCCCACTAGGACATTTGTCAAAAAAAGGTACACAATTTTAATGAACTTATGATGCTTTTGATCAGTTACTAATTCTAAAATACAGTTGTAAACAATATATTTTATAAATAAAACTAACAATTTTTTTCAAAGTAGCGTAATGAAGCTTAAATTACAAGAAATAAAAACAAATTGATGCCAAGCATAAAAATCAACTTATTTGCTTCTTGTCTTACAATAATAAAATTAAGAGTTTTGTCTATTGAATTAATTTTTAAAACAAGGAGGGGAAATGTAAGTATCAGTGTACTTAGAAAAAAAAAGCCTAGCATATGTTTTCAAAACCTGAAAAGTCAAATGCAAACAATTCATTTGTTGTAGTTTTTAAAGTTCTGCTCAACCCAACTGGATGTGTGCAGCTTAACACATTTTTGTCAGTTTTTCAGGAAAAATAGATTGATTAAGCATATTACCTTTTCACTTCAGAAAACTTATTTCAAACTCTAGAAATCCAACTTTGGATTCTATCCGCTTACTGGGTCTACATAATGGGCAACTTACTTTTTTGTTGTTAATCTAACTATAACAAAATCACTTTTTTCCTTCAAACAAAAATTTGACATCTATTTCAATTTGTTCAAGCTCATTTGGCTGATCAGAACATACTTCATCAGTACAGTTAGTTTATGTTTACTCTTGTAAGAAATTATATGCTCCACGTGGTTACATTGCGTAAAACTTGACAGGGATCCCAAGATTAATAACTCGGGATCTCCATAATTGCGCAATGGGGCTTTACGCGATTGCCTTCTGCGCAGATGCATGAGAGCGCCTGAGTTCATATGGCTATAGTCAGCTATGAAGGCATGACTGCAAAAAAAAAAATCTCCTGACCGAATAGCGGGATAAATTTATGGATATCTCTCGACCGCTATTCGGGATAAAGGGCAAATTGGCAGCCCATCATGTATACTGTTTCCGTATATAGAAAATAAATTAGTTTGTGTGTGTTGTGAATGAACGTAGTCTCTTCCGTTCTCTCCCTCTCCAAAGTTGATACATGGGAAATGTGACAAAGAAGAAGGGGCGAAAATCCTTTACAACTCTCTTTACTTTCTTTGAGGAGTTATGTGGGTTCAAGTTACAAGTGCGATCTGATATTTTAATTGTTTAGCATATTTACTGCAGTGGTTGTTTAAATCTATCACTCATACTCGATAAATTTTATTATGTTAACATGAATTTGAATGTTTAAAGTTGATGTCAACTAAGTAAACAACAGTTATATTGTTATATTGTCATATCGATATGTCGTGTTTATATTGTCATATGGATAACTGATCCCTAGGATCACGTATCCCTCAAAACGAAAGAATCAAGAATCCCTAATATGCGATTTTTACGAACATACTTGTTCTATTATTAACAATCAGTGGCAATTTACTAAAAATGTGTCTCAATTATTAAAGACTGTCCGTACTCTAATATTACAATCCGGTATTTTTTTAAAAGTTGTATATATAATGGATAATGTATACTTCAGAATGCTTTCCTAAAAAAAATGTTGACCTTGACACATTCAGACGATTATTTCTTGAGTTAAACCAAAAGGCTGAAAATACAAAATGTTGCTAGTTTTCATGTACAAGTAAAACTTTAATATAATTGTCAGCTTTCAAATCTCTACTCAATGATTTTGGTACATTTTTGGCTGTGGGATCAAGTATCCGCAGTCTTCCTTAATAAGCTGCTAGAATGAGGATATGAGTTTTCCTGCTCAAATTCCCTCGAGCAAAATAGATTCATTTGTTCCACTGTCCTCGGGATTATCTGAACTTTAAGGGAAGATAACTTTAAGGTAGAGAAGAAAAACTTTAAGGCCACTTATTTTCAGAATAAAAAATAAGGAGCTTGTGAGGCGATAGTATTAAAATTTCAGGAATTTAACGGTCCTTATTTTCTTTTCTTAAAAAGCAGTGAGTTAGTAAGGAGTGTACGAACCCTGATATGATCAAATACTGAGGAAACTGGTTTCAACAAGATGTTGTTACCCATTTATACATTCCCAGAGTCCCTTATGAACATTGTCAGCAAGTGAGATTTTATTAAGAATTCAATAGTAAACTGTAACAGAGAGGACATTCCAAGTGCGTCCCCTCTGTCACGTATCTATGTCCCCTCTGTTACTGCTGCATTTCATCTAATTGGAAAAAAACTTTTCAAAATTATTACAAAACATGATTAAACTATTAAATTTTACTGTGTATACCTATTTTTAAGTTTGAAACTCTTCAAAATTTTGCGTATAGTATTATTTTTTTTTATATGTAATTTTTTTTTACAAAGGGGACAACTTAATTTCTAGAAAACTTTTTAATTTTAAAAAATAAAAATGTTTGTTGAATGAAGAAAATCACTGCACACATATAAGAGAAGCTGCTGTACCCACGGACGGGTGTACCTACGGATGTTGGTCGGGAAATTCCGGGTATCGTCGAGAGAGATCCTACTTGGGGTTTAACGTGTGTGTCACTGCCCTCCCCAGTACCCCAGGAAGTTTCAACGCCATCAAACGAACGTTTAAGATTCTATCACATTTTTTCGATTTTAGTTGGATCTAAGTAAAAAAAGAAAAACATGATGATTTTCGTCCGTCATGGATTGTCTTATTCATTTTTGTTGCAGGTATCATGATTCCCTATATTTTGAAGATTTTGTTTCTGCTTTTTAATGTTGTAAAACTGTGGTCTTGTCGATGTGACTGACTTGCAAAACCAAAATGGCGTACCTTTATACCCAAGGACACATAACCATATGTACCCACAGACGGCAATTTTTAGTCTCCTTAAGTTACACGTGAGTCTTCTTACAATGTGAAATAACTCAAAATGGTGCCTTGTCATCAACTTCCGAAATTTTCTTTCAACAATGATGATAAATTTGAAGTAGGGCTTGAAGATATAGTGTTGAAGTAACCCCCACCTGTTTTAGGATTTACAGACCGTCAATCCCACTTGTTTTCCTTTGAAGTCTACTTTTCTAGATTTTTGTTGGTTTAATCTAAACTGAGTTTTTTTTGTAATGGGTTAACTTTGGTTAAAGGTTTCAATTTGCATATAAATTAAAGTTATTATGTAGGTACATAGAAAGCCATAATATCATGAATCTAGTTATTTTTTTGTTTAAAAACATATTAACTATTCATAATATCATTAACTCTTTTAAGAGTAATAACTTTTTTAAAGAGTTCAATGATGTTAAAAATTAAGGAAAATTTAAAAAAAAAGGGAAAAAATCTTCGATTAATTTTCAAAATTTAATTTTTGTTGGATATTTTAGTTAATGTTATTTTCAATGGATGTTTGAAGTATTTCAATATAAAATGGCTTATGAAAATGTATTGAGTATAATTGAGTTCCTCAGACTTATTTATGTATTTTTTTTTGTATGTCCATGGGTACAAAGGCACCTGTCCGCGGGGTGAACGGGGTGTTGTACCCACGGACAAAAAAGATGGTTTTAAGAAAAAAAAATGAAGTTGAAAGCTTTGAGATTTTCACCTGACACAAAAATTGCCAAATTAGATGATAAGTTGTAAATTCTGCCAGAAAATTTTTCTGATCGATTATCCATTACCAGAGACCAGCAAAAATTGAAAAGTAAATTTTGTCCGTGGGTACAGCAGCTTCCCCTACTCAGGAACAATGAACCTTCACGTGTAAAATGAAGCTGTATGAAAAATCACTATTTTTTTTTAAACAGTTATTGCTGTTTTAAAAAGATGTTTGATTTTTCACTTTAAAAACATTTTTAAAGTGAAAAATCAAAATCCGAAATGTGTCAGTACATCTCGAATTTTAAACATAAAATATGCATGTCTGTCAAACACAGCTATTCAATCCAGAAACTTCAATAAATTTCTTTCAAAATAATATCAAACACAAGGGTATTGCTTTAAGTTCAAAAAATCATGTTATGGTTTCAGTTGGCGTGGAATGACACATAATCAAATTTCGCGACCAGCGCCGGCTGTTAATTTTTAATTATTTATAGGTGTTACTAATGTATTTATTACTACGCAGCAAAGCAGTAAATTACATATATTTTGCTACTTTAATAGTTGAATCAATTACATTAATATTTTTTTACAAAAAAATATTTTTATTTAGTCACTAAAATGTAAATTGTTTTTTAATATTTCAGTTTTTAAATGTATTTAGTGTTCAATTCAAGAGGAATTGAATACAGAACGCCCCTGCCCCGATGATTTAATTTGTATCCTTGAATAATTATTGTAACTGGTGTCTGATTTTTGAAGTTTGACTAGTATTCTAGATTTACTATTTCACGATGCCGCCAGTTTAATTTGAAATTAGGTTTTTACTAATTAGCAGGCTTCAAAAAAGGAGGATGTTTTGAACTCTTCAGATTTGCTTTTTATTTTATTCATTTTATTTTATTTTTTGTACAATGTTCCATAAATATTCGAAGACACTTGTACCAATCAAGTTTTTTTTTTTTTTAACAGTACATAATACTTCCCCGGCGGTCCAATGGTAATCATGTCCGGGTTTGATGAAATCGAGGGAACTCGTCAAATATCATGCTCACATTTAAAGCGATTTGTATTTTATTTTAACTTTGTATATCGTCTCCCTTAGTGAACCGGTTTTTTTTTTTTTTTTTTGTTTAGTGGATAGGGGATGGTCTAACTTAGGTTCCAAATCTTTGATTAACCTTATTTGTTCTTTAGAGGAAAGTTATGGGTAAAAAACAATACATTTCATGTAGTTTCCCTCACACACCCCCATAGTTAAAGGAATTCAAAAAAAAAAAAAAAAAACATTATTATTAAGAGGAATCATAATGAAAATTTTGAGTCAAGGATTCTCTGAAGCAAACATAAAATTCATTCTAGTGGATTTTTTTTTTTTTATCTTCATCTATAATGGGGTCATGTGAAGAAACATGAGATTTTATCACGAGTTACATGACACGTATCGTTGTGAGTTGTGAAACATAAATTATAATTTACAATGTCACAATTTTACAATTAACTGTGTTACAATTTTACAATTTACAATGTTACAATTTTACAATTTACAATGTTACAATTTTACAATTTACAATGTTACAATTTTACAATTTACAATTTTTAATTTATTTGCAGTTTGGGAAACAGGAAAACATTTAAATGGTTCTAATTAAATACTGAATAAAGTCTACTTTTCATCCGAAATGATGTGTCTCAATTGTTGCATTTCTGCTAATGCTCGTTCGTCGTGGGGTTCAGTTAAAAGTTTAGAGGGTTCTAAAGAAAGGCCTCAACGTCATGTACCACATACTCTATCCTGCGTACTTACATTTACACCACTAAAAAGCAAAAAATAAATTACTTTAAAAAAGAAACCTTCTTCAAAAAACACCTAGGAATTAAAAAGCAAAAAATAACTGATTACACTTACATACCAGGGTGGAGCGAAAAAAAAACGATTTTTTTTTTTTTGTGAGTTGCGATTGGTGAAGACTTAAAAACAAAAGAAAAATATTTTTGAAATCGGATAATATCTTCCAATCACGCAACGAGCCGGAAAATTTGGAAAATGGAAAATTTTATGCTTTTTTTTACGGATTTTTAAAAAAATTTGTTGTTAATGTTTTTTTAATGCTCTAAGACGGAAATGTTGCAATTGGTGAAGCCTTGAGAAATTAAAAAGAAATATTGAAATCGAATAATACCTTCAAATTCAGGAACAAGTCAAAAAAATCGAAAAACTTGAGAACTTTAGCTTTTCCTAGAAGCTTTTAAAAAAGGGTCAAGGTTTTTTTTTTTTTTCATTTTTTCTCCAGTAATATAGGGAAAACTCTTTTAAAAAGCACAACATAACACAAAAACAGAAAATTTATTTCTTGATTTTGAAGGTATCTTCCAACCATGCAGAAGTACCATTCCTTACAGTAAATTAGCCATTTTAAAATAATAGAAGGTTATAAAATATTTAGAAAAAATTCTACCATTCAGTACACAAGTCTTATTGTTTTCAGTGTGACTTGCTGATTCTAATTAATCAGATTTTTTGAAAAACTCGGATATAATTTGTTTGGATTTCAATGTTGCTCTTATGTAGCCATCTCTTGATTTAAATCCGCAAACTTTAAGCGAAACCACGTGTTTTCTCCAAACTCTCGATGAGCCAAAGACATACATAGTCAATAGCATTGTTTCATATTTAAATGAACAACGAATTTCACTAGACGATTTATTAGAGTCGATTTAGTACTATCATAGGTTGTGAAAGGTGTTCGGTGGAAAAGTGACACGATTCGTCAATTCGAAATTTATGTCGGACGACCGTTGCAGTGGGCTGTTTGCTAATTCCATTTCATCAAATTGTCTTTTCTTCACCTTTTCGGGATTTGAATGGTGAAAAAAATGGTTCAAGCTCACTTTTTGGACTAATAAGGGAACGTCTCAGAGGTTGTAAAAAACTACCGGTAACAGATCTTCAAGTAATTGGCAGTACAACTATACAGAAAATGCTTGAGTAAGGATAAAACGTACCTTTTGGATGTATATCTCAAGCAATAAAGAGTAACAATTGTTCAAATGATTGGTCAGACCTTAATCCCTGGCCCACTCTCACATTCCAGATGGCCCACTTGTACAAATAGAGCCCTCAGACTTGAACGCAAATGTAACGATCCCATCAGATGCGTTAAAAGACATTGTTACTTTAATCTTGAAATGTGACATGCCAGTCTGGTTTGAAATAAAGAACTGCAAAAACTTCACGAACGGTTCCATTCATGTTTACTTTAAACATATGAATAATTGCCTGAGAAGCTGAAACAAGCTGTTTTATCCTGTCATTGAAAGACACTTCTTCTTAGCGCATCCCGAAAACTTACACTACCGGCGTGATTTATGATGAAAAGAGGCACATATGAGAACCAGTATTTTTAAAAGGTTTTAAAAGCCAGAGACCCTGTTTCTAAAAGCAAACACATCAGAGAAACTTTGTTATTCCATTCTTAAATTTCGAAGCTAATGATTACACAGTGATTCTTACTTGAAGCACGACAAAGTTAGCGCCGTCACTTTTTTTTCTTTTTGAAAAGTTACTAACGAAGACAGTAGTAAATATTTTATCAAACAGGTACTACAACAGACTTGAATGTAAAATAATTCCCCTGCTATTGCGCAAGGCGTCGAAAGATGCGTGAAGCTAGTGACGGACGCTTCGCTTAATGTTTGCGAATTGAAATCAAGATGCGGCTACATAAGAGAAACATTGAAATCCAGATCAATTTATGCCCAAGTTTCCAAAAACTCTATTATAAATTACTTTCAACAAGTAACACTTAAAAAAAAAAGACTTGTGTGCTGGATGGTAGAAATTTTTCTAAATATTTTATATCCTTCTATTATTTAAAAACGGCTAATTACTGTAAAAAATGGGACTTTCGTATGGTTAGAAGATACCTTCAAAATCAAGAAATAAGTTACTTTTTTTTAATATAGTGCTTTATAAAAGAGTTTCCACTATATTACTATATAAAAAAAAAAATTTTTTTTTTTTTTTAAATATTAAAAAAGAAAAAGCTGAAATTCTCAATTTTTTAGATTTTTTAGACTTGCTTCTGAACTAGAAGGTATGATTCAATTTCAACATTTCTTTTTAATTTCTGAAGGCTTGACCAATCGCAACATTTCCGTCTTAGAGCATTAAAAAAAATCATTAACGCAAAATTTTTTAAAAATCCAAAAAATTCGGAAAGTTTTCCAATTTTTCGAATTTTCAGGCTCGTTGCGCAATCGGAAAATATTATCCGATTTCTTTTTCTTTTTTTTCTTTCTTTTTTTTTTTTAAGTTTTCACCAATCGCAACTCTTTCGCGCTATAGCAACTCGTAAAAAAAAAAAAAAAAAAAAAAATCGTTTTTTTTTTTTTTTTTTTCTTTCCGCCCTATTACATACTATCTCCTACCCAAACCAAGAAAGGAAATTTATTTTACAATTCCAGTGCAAAAAATTAAATAAACTCAACACCCAATTGTAAAATAAACACATATTTTAATTATTGTACGGTAAACTATTTTAATATCTAACTAATTATATACCATTTCTTAATTTTTGTTCACATTTTGAAGTCGGTGCCTCTTATAAACTACTACTTAACGTAATTGACATTATGTTTGGTTTTAAAAACTAATTTCGTGTTTAGTTCAATTAGTGTTTAACTTAGGATTCGATGGGTAGTCAGTTTGGTTAGGTAGTTTTTAGGAGGCACCTACTTCAAAAGGTGAACAAAAATTAAGAAAGGGTACATAATTAGCTAGATATTAAAATAGTTTACCGTACAGTAATTAAAATCAGTGTTTATTTTACAATTGGCTGTTTAGTTAATTTTTGTACTGTATTTGTAAAATAAATTTCCTTTCTAGGTTTGGGTAGCAAATAGTATGAAAGTGTAATTAGTTATTTTTTGCTTTTTAGTTCCTGGGTGTGTTTTGAAGGAGGTTTTTTTTTTTTTTTTAATAAAAAGTAATTTATATTCGATACATTTTCCGTCATTCGACCGTTAGTCAGTAGTAGTCATCATCATCATCAGAGAACATCACCAATCACTACAAGTGACTAGCCGTCATTTTCGGCCTTTGGGATTCGTCATCACCAGGAATTAATCTTCATAGGTGATTTGTCGCTATCAGTGTTTAGTAGAATCATCATTTCGGTTTCATAACAAGTCATTGTTAGTCATTTACGGTCCATTTAATCTTTTGGTGATCCACCAAATATTCACATAGTCGATAGTCAGGTTATAGATCAAGCATTCACAAGGTCATCAGTTTAGTCATCGATCGAGAATTTACAAAGTCAATAGTTTGGTGATCGATCAAATATTCACAAAATCAATAGTTTGGTAATCCATCAAACATTCATATAGAAAATATTTACTTGATCGATCAAGTATTTAGATATTCACAATGTCAACCAAACTTTTTCTAAATTTACATCGAAAATCAAACACTTCTTTCAAAATATTTACTTTTTAAGAAATTAATATACAAAGGCATCAACTAAGTAAAAAATAAATACATTCAAAAAATCTATGTACACTGTACAGAAAAAATAAGTTAATATTCAGAATATATTGCAAGCTTTTTTTTTTTTTTTTAATGTTTTCTTGGTAGCCGCAGGTTGTCTTAGCGGTTTCGGTGGTGGAGTTTGAGTAGCCACAGTATTTTTGTCATAAATAGGTTTACACATATTGGTACAATGTCTACAATTAATCTAAACCACTTTTCGTTTTTTTTCGTTCAATCCTCAAACGGTATGTGTGTTTATGATTTTCATAAATTTATTATTTTTTTATTTTTTTAAAAGTAGCGACGACATTTCAAAAGTAGTCGTAGTTCGCTACGAAAAAAGTGTAGTTTTTCCGACCACTGTAATATACAAACACACGCAGTCGCACACACCAAAATAAATTTCCATATATTTATGTATAATATATATGAGCGGCGTACCAAGCATGGGTGATACCTGGGACGGCAATTTGGGGTGTCATCCTCCTCCCCCCCCCCCTGCAAACTTAAAAAAAAAAAGTTTAAATAAATAAAGGTTTTTTTAGTGTTCTGCAAAAGCATGAAATGTACTCAATTTTCAGAAACAAATACATTTGTGTTATTACGAAATTTTAAGTGGGTTAATGTACAAAAGACAACCATGAACGGTTTTTGTATAACTTTCCCAAGACGCAAATGTGCAGAGTGCTTGCGAAGTCTAAAAAGAAAAGGGGTGTATGATGGCCCCGTAACTATTTCAAACGTATCTTAAACGCAGGGGAAAATAATGGGTTTCAGTTTTTTAGTTTAAGAGGAAGTCACTAGTCACTATTAGGTAAAAGTTTTTGCAATGTAAACCTAATCCTGAGTATAATATTCACTCCATGATGTGGGGTGTGGTGAAGGGTGTCGGGAGTCCCCTCTCCCTCACGGAAAATTTTCAATCTTGTAGTGTTAAAAATGCATTTTCGCTCTACATTTTTCAAAAACTTGCAATTCCACTTTTTTGATACCCCCCAAAAGGGTGACAACTGGGGCGGAACGCCCCCTTTTGTCCTCCCCCCTTGCGACGCAATTGATATATATATAATATATGATGAAGATGTTTACTTCTTTTATTATCGTTCGACCGTTCGACTTTCTCTATAAATGCGTAACCATGAGGGAAAAAATGCTCGAGAAGATTTTCTATTTTAAATTAATCTTTTGATATTTGTGCTTGAACAATTTGTCGACGCTTATGTAACTATAAGTTTTTCCAGAATAAATGCGTTCATAGCTTAAGTGACAGCTTGTTTATTTAAGCGTTTGCGAAATCGAACCGAACACCTTTTTTTTTGAGTTACTTTTCACTCTATCTGTTCAAGTAGTTACGCCGAGTCTTATTTTTATCTTCGAGTCCAAACAATCAACGGAGCGTACTATTTATTGCAATTGGGAAATGTTTATTTTGATTTAGTAGGCTAGTGCAATTATTGTGACAGTGTTTTCCTTTCTCTCTCTTTTTCTTTACTGTCCTTGTAATCGCTGGGGACACTGGGCATAGTCAATACACATTTTAATTTTTGATTTTTCTAATTTTAGTTTTTAATATTACATACCGAAATAAAATTTCATGTAATACTATTACTACTTTTCTATCTAATAATAATTTTCCCCACTCTGACGCCCCAAGAGCAAAGATTTTTGAATAATATTCTCTTTTACCACGAAGTTTAAAGTTTTCTATTAAGTTTTAAAATTTTTAATAGTGCGAATTCCAGCGTTTTTTTTTTTTTTTTTGCTTTTTTTTGGGGGGGGGGGAGTGAGAGTGCAGGGGGGCTCTATTTTCGAGCGAATCTAGAGTTGCTGCTTCGTGTGCGCAGTTTCCGTTTTAGTCAGACTCTAATAAAAATAATAAATGGTAAACAATTTTCGAATGGAAATCTGATGTGCAAAGAAAGTGGTGCCCGTGGGCTATATTCGGCCTGCAAAGCTGACCCCTGTGACCCATTGCTTTGTTCTATAATGACTATGATTTGTTACCAGTGGCGTGCACAAAAATTTTGGGACCCGTCTAGAAATGAAAACAATCGGGAAAAAAAACCCGGAAAATTTCCGAAAAAAACGAAAAAAAATTTTTTTTCGAAGGGGTTTATTTCCACTCCGGACCGGAAAAATTAAAAAATGATTTTTTTTTTTCAACTTTTCAAGAGGTTTTAATGAAATTTTCAGCAAAAAGTGATAAAATCAGAAATTTCTCATGTTTTAATTCTGATACTATTTCCTTCTCCAAACCTTCCTTAACTGTTAAAATACTGTCTAACTTATGCAAGTCGTTGTATGATAGTATAGTTTGCATATAGATAAAAAACACTTAATAATTTTTTCACAAATAAAAGAAATTTTTTCACAAAATAATCTGAATAATATCAATTAGGGGCACCGTTAGAGATGAAAATATATTTATATCTATTAGGACTGGGCGATGTATGAATTTCTGCATCGTGATGCATCACCAACCTTAAATCACGATGTAAATTTTATTATTATTTTTTTTTTAAATAGCTTTACTTATAACTGCTTGTTTAAATTTTAAATTTTACATAATATATTCAAGATGAAAAAATATAAATTACGCCCGATACTACGCACAAATTTAATCAGCAAGAAATTGCCAAAAAAAAAAAAAAAAAAACCCGGAAAGTGCAAGATAACAGACATTATTACAGACATGTGTTTTGAGATTACAGTGAACCTATTTTTTCAATGCAGAAAGATGTGAGCTCATGGAAACAGTCTCATCTGCTTGCATTTAAAAAGGGGTTCGCCGAAACACCAAAATACATGTGTTTTGGTGAATGATTACAAGATAAGCTTTGTTCATATATCAATGAATTTTCCGTCAGGACTTGAAAAAATTGCATTTCCTGCAAGTTTTGGAAAAAAAATCGAGGTCTTGGTTTGCTAATGATACTTCTACGCAGAGAACTTCCACACACTGAACCTTCTTTGGCAAAACCAATATCCTTAGTAAAGAATTAACTTTCCGTATTCGTGCAACAAACAAGCATTACTTTTATCACAGAACTATGTTTCTGCTGACTGTGCGAACCAAATGTATAACTGTCGTGCTAAGCACAAAAATGGAATCTACAGTTGAGCTCAAACTAAGAAATTGCGTTTTCAAGTTTGGCTCATCCATATATTTGATTCAGATGGCGTTTTTTTTCCCCAGAATTTTTTTAAAAAAAAGTAGTTCCTTATCAAATGACTCTGAAATATTTTATGCATTAAGTAAAATACGAAACAGAACAACTTGGTTATAATAACTCATTGTTGTTCAAAAGTGCAGGTATGACTACTTTTACTACTGTGCTTAGCACGGCCGTATATTTAACTGAAACTCCAGTTTAAATTTTGGTTCAGCTTTAAAAGCAGTTTTGATTTTGGGTTTCTGTTAAAGAGATAAAGAAAAACCAATTTAGTTTTGATTAAGACTTAGACTGGATTGGAAAAAATCAAAACTCAATAGCTTTCATTTTCAAACAGTAAAGTTAAGTTGCAAGGAAGAGAAATCCTACTTTTTTTCCCAAAAAATATGAAATATGTTTGAAAGTCAATAATTACTATTATTATTTCAAGTTTCAAAGGCATTCTAAAATAGAAAATCTAATTGTTATGATTAGACACACCTTACCCAATCTTATTGATTGAATGACGATTTGACTTATTTCTGGTGTTTGACCAAGAAAGTTCTCAGTTTTAAAGCAAAATGGCTCTTTTGTTTTCTAGTTAAACTTACCGGTATGTGTATTTCTGTCAAGCAAAAAAAGATGTGTGGATTGCATACATTTTTTAATGCTTAACCCTTTATATGTTCCAAGAAAAACAATACTATTAAGAAACCCTGTTTTTATTCATAAAAAAAATTAATTTTCCCATTTTTTTAGGAAAAAAAAGGTGTTTCAAACCACTTCAAAATTTTCGGAAATTTTACATCTCTAGGCCCGACACAAATGACTTTTTCAAGCCCCCACCCCCCTTCGATAGTGTTTACCCCTACGTCCCTACATATATTTCACCCATCATTTTATAAATCTCGGACCCATTTCAGGCTCATGGCCGGGCCAACAAGTGTCCCTTTGCCTCCCCCTACCCCTGTGCACGCCCCTGGTTGTCATAATGTCACAAATTTGTAGCCAAGTATTCAGAGAAAAGTTTCTGGAAAACGCGTGCAAACTTAGCATTAATACAATATGCAACAAGTAATGAAAAAATAATTAATTTGAATTTTAACATCTTGAATTCAAATTATGTTTTTCGCAATCACGAGTGTGTGGATGTAGGCGTATGTGTTTGTGTGTGGGGAATCTGTGTGTTTGTGTGTAGAGGGTATGTGTATCTGTGTGTAGGCATGTGTGTTTGTGTCTGTGTGCTGGCATAAGTGTGTAGGTAGTTGTGTGTATGAATGTGTGTGGGGGTATGTGTATGTGTGTATGTATGTTTTTGTGTGTGTGTATGTGTAGGTGTCTGTATGTATGCGTTAGGGCTCGACCGATGGCATTTTTTGGCCGATGCCGATTGTTGGCCGATTGTTCAAAGATGGCCGATGGCCGATTGTTTTCCTCCAAATGGCCGATTGCCGATGGCCGATGGCCGATGCCGTTGGCCGATGGCAAAAAACAAAAACAAAAAAAAAAAAAAAAAATCAAACAGAAATAAATTGATAAGATTGTCAGGGATTTAAAGGATCATTGATTCATTTCACTTTTCTTCCTTTCTACGAATAAAGAATTGTAATCACAAAAAAAAAAAAAAAAATCAGATTTCGACCTAAATTTCTATTTTACTATCACCAAATTTATACTTCAGAAGTTTTTTCGGCACATCTGTACATACATATGTACCTAAGAATATATAGATAACCAAATATCCATGTTGAACGCCTCCTCAGTTAATTATCGCAAATTCTCTTGTGATGTCTTCATGCGCGTAAACTTGCATCACTCAAAAACGTAATGAAATAGTAAATTGAAAACTCATACGTACGTAGTATGATCTAAAAGTTCGAGGTCAAGTTGTATAAAACCTTACCCTGAATAGTTCACATTACCGAAGCATATATCTATCTACAAAATAGTCACCTTGAACGATTATGCACTTCTGTCAACGTTCGTATAGCTTTTAGAAGCACTCCTGGAGCCATTTTTCGCAAATTTTTGTAAGGCCTCCTGCGCTGCTGCTTTAACTTCATCGTGGGGAAGAAGGCGACTTTCATGTTGAGGATGCACGGTTCGATTGGTCAATACTCTGATATGACAAACAAATAACATAACGTTTCGTCGGACTTAGCTCCGTGTGACTTTTACCTGTTCCCAGCAAAAAAACATTTGCATAGACGCCGCTTTTTTCTGTCAGGAGAAGATGAAGCTGCATCATAGAAGGTAGCGAAAAGTGACTTCAAGGAGTGTTTCCAAAAGTTATATGAACACTGGCAGAAGTACATAGTCCCTTAAGGCGATCTTTTGAAGGTGGATGTGCTTCGGTAATGTGAGCTATTATGGGTAAGATTTTATACAGCTTGTCCCCGAACTTTTGAATCGTACTACGTACAATCTGTATAGGGTGTAGTTATGCTTCTCCTTTTTCGACTGCTGTATGATGAAAGAGAAAGAACAATAGCCAAAAAAAGAAGGAAGAAAAACAAAGAGACTGTTTAATAACCAACTGATTTGTTTTTTTTTGTTTTAAATTGAGCATAAAACTAAGATTTCAGTAATGTTGTAATAATGAATGGATTTAGGTACCCTAAACATAGTTAAAAAAATTAAATTACGTTGTTTAATCATTCAAAAAAAAAATAATAATAATAAGAATACAACTATGAAACCGTCAACAAATTACGCAATTAAAGTGGAAAGATTGCACGTAGACATTTTTTAGTCATCAAATTAAACAAAAAAGGTAACAGATAAATTGCAATATTAAATCAAAATAGGAATATTTTTATACTTATTTAAAATTTATGAATAGAAAAGTTTGCATTTTTCATAAAAGCTATAACAGTGACATACATTTTGCTGAAAAAAAAAATAGCCATGAAAAGAGCAAGGTTCTTAAAACGCAGGTACAATAAACAAACTCAATATTTACACCAAGTTAATAACTGAATACATATACTACTTGATCTGATGTTTGCACACATAGTATTGAACAATTTGATTGTTTAATATTTTATGAAGCTTTACAAACAAGCTCAAATTAAATTTTTCGATTTAACAATAATTTTCTGAAATTTGAAAAATTGCATAATAGAAAATCCTTGAAACTTTTCTATAAAAAACGAAAATAACTTATTCATTGATTTTATATAAATACATAAAAATAGTTACTTACAACAGAAAAAAAAATCAGTCGCTATTAATGATGCAAAAAAGATGGCAATTTTCGAAATATAGGTGAAATAAGTATGAGATATTATATAAAATGACATTTCTTGACCAAAATAAATAATCGCTAAATATTTAAGAAATGCTTGAAACGACGAGGTAGGGTTAGGGGGGGGTCACCCTTTGATTTTTGAGTAAATTACACTTCGGCCTCAACCTCTGCCTCATTTTTTTTTAGTACAGAACAGCTACCACCAACGCCTCGGAAGAGTTTCTGAATCTACTTCAGCACTTCTGGAAAAAAAAAAAAAAAAAAAAAAAAAAAAAATCAAAAATCCCTTTGATTTCCGAATTATGTCACCATTCAAAACGTCTTTAATCAATTTCTTACATTAATGCCCTAAATTCTTTCTAAACAATAGATAAAGTTTGAAAAAAAAATCTTCAATTTTATGAATGGTGTTAGTTTTAAACAACTCAGAAGAACAACTAGAGTTTAATTTCAGAAAATGAGGGAGTGGGAGGAGGGGCACGCAAGTGTTCTCGGAAATTCAAAAAATAGTCGTAAAAATAGAGTTCAAAATAATCATAAACATTGAGCAGAAAATCCTTTCAAAACTTGCACCCGAGTTTGTTTTGACGTGCAATGGCGGATTTAAAATATAGCAAATGTTGCAATTGCGCGAGAGGCCCCATAACCATAGGGCCACCGACAGGGGCGCCGACTTGCAAAAATTATTGAGGGGGCTAGACATCACCGGGGCTTAGGGGGTTATGTACTTCCACGGAGGTCCCCCCCCCCCCCACAATAAAGGTCAGATTTTTGTTCCTTGAAAATGCCAATTTACATATTTTCTGGTGTGTATAATTTAAACAAACAAATGTGATATGCCGTTTTCAAAGTAAAACAATCTAAAAATTGGTATAAAAATTTTCTGTTTCAACTAGATCATGTCACTTGTCTTAGTAAGAGACATTTTTTTGTTCATTTTTACGGGGAGTCGTGCAGTGCCGTAGCTAGGCATTGAAAAAGGTAGGGCACTTGACTTGCATAGAAGGGCACTCCCAGAGACGCGGACTAAAAAAAAATATATTGTGTGGGGGGGGGGGCATACCGGAGGGTCTTGCAGCGGGAAATTTTCTAAAATTGAGATGAAAAATAGTGGGTTTTAAAGCATTTCAAAATTATATAATGAACATTAGAACCCCGAAAACTCGACAAGCCTGAAACATTTTTTGGCTTTGAAAAAAGGAAAAAATAAATACAAACATGCACAGTATTTTTTGTAAAAAGGTAATTTAATTTACACATGTTTTTTAAGACCAGTTTTTTTTTTCATTAGTGATATCGGCTAACATACTCATATGTAAACGCAAGTCTCTCATTGTCTAGGTCATTTTTGAAAAGCAGTTGATTTTTCAAAATTTGTTTCACCTCTGTTTAACAAAAGCAAGCACTCTTGTTCAACTGCAATAACCTGTGGGGGGTTCAGTTGATGTAAACCGCCCAATAATGCAAGATTGCGCCATTTCGCAAACCTCATCAATGTATTGCCTTGTAGTGCTTTGGGATTTCCTATTCCTATTCAGAGTCACAACTGACTACAACTGTATTTATGTCGAGGACTGCATACTAAGTGCCTTGCCTCCATTATTTTATATACCGATAGATGGCAGCACCATCACTGGATCGAACAGTTAATGAGAATTTAGAACTAGTCCAGGAGCTAATAGCTACCTGGTGCTAGCACCCCCAGAGGTATCGTTTCACTTAGAGGACATTGAGACCACGAGCATATTTAACGTCTCCCATTCCCGTTTAATGACGACGGTGGATCTTCGACCATCGAGGTTCGAACTCAGGACCCTCCGGCCCCGAATCCGACACTTTACCGATCGGGCTACCACGGCCCCTTTGGGATTTTGAAAGTGTGCGGTGAGCTGGCTTCGTTGTTTTCATACTTCTTTGGTATACGTCGATTCTGAGAAAACGAAGGATGTTGAATTTGTTCATTTTGTGAAGGTTTTTCTTTTAAACACAATACCCAAAAGTATTCAAAACTATCACGCCTCTCATTTAATATACAAATCAAACCCTCGTATATTTTTTCCAGATCAGCAACACTTAGATGAGCGCGTCGCATCGCTGTGTACCAGCAACTGACTTGACCCGTAAGTTCGCGCACTGGGACAAATTCTAAGTGTGCTTGCAGCACCGTAACACCATCATTATTCACACTACTCATTTTCAGTTAACCTGCTTACTACCGTAATAATTATTTATTTTAACTTGTTACTGAATGTATTTTACAAGAAAAGCTATCTTCAAAGAAAGAAAATAAAAGTTAAATTTATGAGTTTAGAAAGCATAATATAACTAATAATTTTCTTGATTTATTGGGGGGGCTCTGCCCCCCCAAAAATATTTTTGAGGGGGCTTGGGCCCCCTCAGGCCCCATGGAGTCGGCGCCACTGGCCACCGAAGGAGTTACAAAAATGCGAATGATAAATGTTTTACAACTTCTGTGATCCCCAAAATGTATTTCGACGGGTCCCAAACTTGTAACTCCGCCGGAGCGATACAGAAAAGACTGCATTACTGTGATTCATATTACAAATATCGAAAAATTAAAAATTATCGTCGGTTCAACGGGAATCTAATAAAATGACACAAAAATCGGTTTCGCCATCTCATATTTGTTTCCATAGTCTCCAATTCGGCAATATATCACCAAATGATCGTCAGTCTGAGACGCTATGTTAGTTTTGCATTGAAATAAGTAATTAATAGCCACAAAAAATGAGTAAACAGGCTTTTCAGAACACCCGATCGAAAACAAAAAGGGAAGTGCACAACTGGAACGTCTGCAGACCCCACATACGAAACTTTAACCTTCTGCAGATTATCATTTTTGAGTTATGACTTATGACAGATACATACGTACATCCTGCTGCAAGAAACAACGCAATAATTAACTTGTTTGGTACCTGAATGTAGTATTAAAAACTCTTCTGGGGATGATTAAAAATAGAAATTCATACTGAAATTTAAGTAAATAATTTTACATGAAAACAACTCCATTTATTTTGTATTAAAAAGTAAAACAGCAAAGGTCCTTTTTTTTCAAAAACATCGGCCAATTCCATCGGCTTTTCGATGTTTTTTAAGGCCGATGGGCCGATGTTTTCCGCAAGTTAGCATCGGCCGCCGATGCCGATGCCGATGGCTAAATTGTTGAAACATCGGCGCCGATGCATCGGCCAGGCCGATGCATCGGTCGAGTCCTAGTATGCGTATGTGTATGTATGTTTTTGTGTGTGTATGTGTAGGTGTCTGTATGTATGCGTATGTGTATGTGTGTGTGTGTAGCTGTGTATGTATGCGCGTGTGTGTAGGACATGGACGCAACCTGGAGACGGCTTTCGCTATAGGAGCAGCATCGTGAGGAGCCGGTCCACGGTGATGGAGCGGAGGGTGGCGGCGGAAAAATAAAATGATAGGACGCCAAAAACAGTCAAATGAAAGCAATAAGCAGTCGTGATTGCTCAATAACAGCAATGCTCGGTTTGTAATTTTATTTCCTTTTTTGTGTTTTCTTATTTGATCTAGAAAATGTTTCAGTATTTTTTTTTTTTTTTAAATTTTTAAGCGTGTTCTGGCCAGCAAATATGATCTTAACATGAAGTGCGGCTTCTGAGTAAAAAAAGTTTAGGCACCACTGTTAAAAGAGAACAAGTATCAGAAGTTTGTTCCATTTGTTGTCGTAAAATTCAAATCTTTTACTAAATTGTTCTGATATTTATTGCAGAAAAGAAGAAGAGACAACTAATGTTCTATTTATTCACTACACAAACAATTTTTGTCATCCTCAGCGAGAAAAAGGAGGATTAAAAAGCTGCTAGGAAACGGTAGTCAGCAAATTATCTGCCAACAAAGTGCGATATTAAGCGAAATATGTCAGCAAAGTTGCATTAAAGAAGAAAAAATGATTTCGTACTAAAATAAGAATTAAAAAATTATTATTATTATTTTTTTTTTGCACAGAATATCTATAAAGAACGATTCAGATTTTTTTTTCTAAAGTTTTTTTTTCTTTTTCGTTCTATATTTTCTTTCTTTTCATATATTTCTCTCCCTCCCCCCTCTCTTCCTCTTTTTTCAATTTAATTTTTCATTTCTGCTAGGAGTAAAATTTAAAGGTTTAAAAGAAAAAAATGATAAATTCATTTGTTTCAAAGATCTGTAGAATTTTATTCACTTTTGAAAACAAGTGAAACAAATCAAATCAGTGTAAAAATCCAACTTATGGTTTTTGATTATTTCTATTTTTCATGTTTTTTTCTTTCCATTGCTCGGACAAACCTAACCTACCAGCGTAAATAATTGTGTGATTAGACTTTTCGTAGCCTTCACAATGCAACCAAATTAGCTTTGCCCAACTGTAGATAATTATTTATGTATTATAAATAAAGAAATAACAATTTTAGGGCCAAGTACCCCTATTTGGCACTAAAATTGTTATTTCACCCCATTAAGTAGGCCCCACTTGATCCACGATTATGCAAGGACCAAATGGGGCGATTGTAACTAGAGTCATTTTTTATACCGTCCAAGATAAAATTTTTAAAAAATGTTTTATCAAGTTCCTTGTGTATATTTGTTTTAGGAACCTTCATATACTAGTTGTTAGATAAAAACATCGAGTAAATGTTTAACTAATTCGAAAAGACTACATAAATTTTGAAAAGCAGTTTTGAGTACATGTTGGTTTAAAGCGATTTCAACCCTCAAAAAAAAAAAGGCAAGTACAAATCTGCATATAACTAAGCCGATGATGCATTTTTCTACTTTATAACTTTCTATTTGTATTTAAGCTTAGTAACTGAAAGTACATGGTTATAACTACCCCCATTTTTTACCAGAATGGAGAAAATATGACCGCATAGAAAAGTTCAAATCAGAAAGAAAATTAAAAAAGTGCCGAACCCCTAACTGGAGAATAAAAGCCTCAACTTTAAAATAAAGCTAAAGCTACTATGACATGGAAAGTAGTAACTGCAAAATACATCATGGGAAAGCTAGAGCGTTATGGTAGAGAAGGCGAGAGCTGAAAAAAAAAAAAAAACAATAACATTTAGAAGAAAGGAGGCGTTTCAAATATGAAAAATCTAACGGTGAACAAGTAAAGAATATAAGCAAAGAACTAATAAAACAAGAAAGGAAGCGTATCAAACTGTGAAAGTGTCTGTCTGTATATGAGGAGCAAATATTCAAACCATGTTTTCTCCTTCGGATACAGTTTTTCAGGAAACACAAAAAACTAATATATTTAAAAAAAAACTCGTATTAGACCCCAATTATCATTTTTTTAGTTGTATTACTGATTATTAGTAAGACTTGTAGGCGTATATTACCTAATAAACTTAAAATGAATTAGAAAAATGCATTTGAAATTTGGAGAAATCATGTTTTGACCGAACTCAAAGGAGGAAACGTGTTTTGAATGTTTTCAATGTGGATAAAACACTTTTTGAATGAAAAAGATAGTAACTTAAATTGCTACGATTACATTTTTTAATGGAATAAAACTAATTAATGACATAATAAAACTGATTGTTATAAAATAAAGCTAGAAATTTATATGTGAAAAAAAATTGTCCTGCATAATCCTCATCCAAACAATCGCACACTACTTCCTCCGTTTCATCATTGCGTGCAGGTAAATTATAAATAATGTCTTTGTACCAATTAAAATCAGGTTGATTTTGCCACTCTTCGACATACATTAAGTTTAAAAGTTTGTCTACGTCTCTTTTCTTTTCAACTGATATTCCATGGCATAGCTGCCAACCTCAAGATACAAAAAATAGGAGTACTTAAGGGAAAAAATAGGAGCACTGAGGGCTAAAATAGGAGCATGAAATCGTGACCTGCGCAAAACCTACCTTTTGTACCATAAGTTTCCATAAATTCTAAGCACTTATAAAGTGCTTTTCTAAATTTTCATGTTAGATTTTCAACAAAACTACAACCAAGTTTAAAACAAAATTATTTTACATTAAAAAAGCAACATTACATAGATACATATTGAAAAGTTTAAAAAAAACATGATTACTGTTTGATTTAATAAAACTGCAATCCTTTTTAAAAATATGCTTTTATACATATCCTACATGCATAAGAACATATTGAAGATTAAAAAAAAAAAAATTATTTCTTATACTTGGAAGTAAAGCAACTTCATAGTAAAGGTCAAGACTCTGAAATTTTGAAAGTGGCCAGTGGCACTCGACTCCAAAAACTTAGTGGCCACCAATGTCATTAAGTTTTGAAATACAAACTGGAGAGGGGGAGGCAGTTTTTACAACTTCCCTATATAAAAAAAAAAAAAAAAAAAATAGATAAAATTTCCCCTTCAAGAAATTTATTTAAAAAAAACATAACTTTTTGCCTTCTGTTATTTTTAATAGTTTGTATTGAGACAAACAACTAATTCTGTTTTCGGGAACTTAGGCTATTAATAGTCTTGTCTACTTCATGTTGCAAATGACAAAACATGGCAACAACGCGAAAAAGTCAAGACAATAGATTTTTGAGTTTGTTGCATTAAAAGTAATTATAAATAATTAATGAGCCTTAAAAAAACTAAAATTTAGACGAAATAGCGAGTTTTTAGCACATTAGAGTCTAAACCAATGAGGATAGAATAATATTCTGAAGAAAAAATTTTGCATTTTTCAAGAAAAAAATTTAGAATTTTCCGAAAAAAAAAGCCTATTTTGCACTATTCTCAATAGTTTGCATTCCAATAAACAACTAATTCCAATTATGAAAACTTGGCCACTTAAGAGTCTTGTGTACTAAAATCTCGCAAATGACCAAATATGGCGACTAAGTCAAAAATTCAGACATAAAATTTTGAATTTATAGCATGAAAATAATTCAAAAATAAAAAATCCACATGAAACTACAATTTAATTGCGAATTTTTAGCACATTCGTGTCCAAAGCAATAAGGATAAAATGAAATTTTAAATGGTATAACTGTTTTCATATTTCTCAATAAAATTATTTAAAATAACCAAAAAAAAAAAAAAAAAAATTTTGCAGCACATTTTGCTTATTTTCATTAGTTTGCAGTTAAAAGAAACACCCAATTCTGCTTTGTCTTTGAAAACGAAGGCGCTTAAGTATCGTCTGCTAACTTCCATCTTGTGAATGACCAAACATGGCGGCTACGTTTTACGTAGCTGAAATGCTCGATGAAAAAACGACGATCTCCAATCGGCACTCCCCCTCAGTGTTTATCCTGACACTAAGCTTCCAAAGCATCAAATTGTCTTCTCTTTTGTTGAATTTGCGCACAATTTCTGCCTCCGAGGATAGGGAAATCTCTTCTTTTTCCTCAAAAATCGAAAAGTGTACAAGCAAAGTCAAAAAAACGGAGTTTTTTGGAAAAATCGGATTTTCGGAGTACGCAATAAAAATCGGAGAAACTCCGGGAAAAACGGAGCAGTTGGCAGCTATGCCATGGCTAAGAGGAAGAGATTGTAAGACAACACTTTTCACAATGTGCATCTATTATTTCTTCCATCCCTAAATTAATAATAAAAATTTAGGTAAAAGCACACCGCTCTAAAATAAACAAACAAACCAACATAGCACCAAGCAAACAATAACATAACCTCTGAAACACTAGACACATTGGGAAATAGCTGGGTCACGTGATCAGTAAGAACAGCTCTGATTGGTTGACTGGAGGAATCACTGTTTGACTGGAAACTGGCTCTGGAGGAAACACTTTTTGAATGAAACCTGAATTTTATAAATAGGTTTATAATGGGAAAAAAATATGTTTTGGTTGAAAACAATAGCATATTTTTGTACCATTTAATGTTGAGTTCAAAGAAAAATCACTAACTCATTTTTTTTTCATTTTTGGAGAAAACACTGTTTGAATGTTTGCTCTTCATATGTATGACCGTTTTTTTTTTTTTTTTTTTTTTTTTTTTGTGACCGCTCTAGAGCAAATACTACTGCATGAAATCGGGCGAAATTTGTACACATATGTGCCCCGTGTGAATTGGTTCACATTAGTTTTTGACGCCAATCCATATAAGAGGAGAGGAGCAACCGAGCGCTTTCGCAGTTAAGCGTGCCTGCTATATCTCAAGAAGTAAAGGTCGGAATCAAACAAAATTTGGTCCATATGTTGACTCTGTTGTCCATATGTTGGCCCCCTGTTGTTGAAGGAACAGATGTTTATTCAATTTTGGTTACAATTGCTCAAAAACGGTTTTAGCAACCGAATGTTTTTTCTCTTTACTTGTGACTACTACATCTAGAGAAGTAATCAAACAAAAATTGATTGACAAGCGGCTGCCTGTCAATCAATTTTTGGTTGATTGGAGTACACTGTTAAAACCAGGGGTTCCAGACGAGAGAATATATTCCCCCTAAGGTGAAGGCATGGTACCGAAGGGTGCCATACTAGCCAGGAAACGCAGCAGGGGTGCAAAAACAGCAGGCAATCGCAGAATGAATCGTTACGCATGCGCGTTGACTTCGACATTCATTCAACCACTTCAATATGGCGGACGCGGGATAAGTAGCTCGATGTTACGTTCACATTGAATTAAGTAAAATATTGGATTAAAACTCTTCTAGGAATATAAGTTTCGAGGATTCATCTCCAAAATAACAAGTAAGTACAGCTTTTGATCACTTTGTAGCTTTCAGGGCTTTCAAACATAGTTAAAAGTGTTTTTAAAAGTACGTTTACTGGTTTTTATTGTTTAACGGTTACTGTAGTGCTATCTCCAACATTCAAACCGATACTAAAAATATCTATCATTATTTTCTTGAGTACTCGATAAGCAACGTTTAACCACCACATTATTGACCACAGTAAGATGTAATCAACAAGTGAGATGAAATAATGAAAAAAAAAAATGATTCTTGTGCTTCTTAGATTATAAAACAGAATAGCAAGCGGGAAAAAATGAACTAAAAAATAAAACTCGTTCCGTCTAGTGTTTTTTTTTTTCATTCAAGTGTTTGAATCATTTCCTGTTAGCGGTTATCTAATTGGTGTTATTTTGTGAAGCCGATAATATAGCGTTAGAAATCTCTTTTGGTTTTTAAAAGTGGCGAAAAACTTCTAGTCTTTTAATTTAAATATATTTGTAACAGCTCTTTGATACCAAGTAAAGGGGGTGGATATTTAGTGTTTTATTTATTTTTAATATTACTGAAAAAAAATCATCAATACGCAGAATTTTTGACACGTTTTTAACGGCCCCAGAGTTGTTATTTTCATTATTATTATTTATTTTATTAATTTAAAGAAAAGAATAAAAATTTCACTGGTCCGTAATTCTTTTCATTTGCTTTTATCTGTCGTGGGTCAAAAGAGGATGAGAAACACTGAGTTAGAGCACGATCAGATGAATTAAAGCAACGCTTCTTAACTATGTTGAAAGCTCTGAAATATGATCAAATGCTGTAATTACAAGTTTTAATCTTTTCCAGTGCTTAATTCAATGTGAAAAATGTCTAAAACGTAGAATATCATGAATCAAAACTAGATATATGTAAAAAAAATAACAACTACACAACTGTATTCAAAAACACACACAATACAGAAGAGGGGGGGGAGTAGGATCTACAGTAGAAATTAGTAAGGGTGCCATTTTTCTCTCAGAAGGTTCTTTCTGGTCACCACAGCTGCCTATCTTTTAGAAGGTGCCTGTTTTTCACCCAAAAAAGAGGTGCCATTTCGGCTCCATATTGGGTGTCGCTGGTGAACAAGCTTTTCACCCCTGAAAGGTGCCAAACGCAACCTGTAGTTTTAACAGTGTAGTGTTCCCCAAATTTTATGACCAGAGAACCTCTTTCATAGACAAATGTTCAGTGCGGACCCCTGTCATCAGAGTGTACAGATACTTGTAGTTTTTAGTTAAGTGAACTTAATTAAAATAACTAGCACTAATTAGAGGGAGACTTCACTATTTAGAAAAACAGTAAGTAAGTGAAGTAAGAAATAATGCTTAATTGCACAAAACTGTAGATTGCTGCAATTACATGCAGTGTTCTGAAATTTTGTGCAATTAAACATTGTTATTTATTATTTTACTTTTAAAGCACAACGGTATTTATTCCACTCTTACTAGGTAGGTGGTTTACAATGCGTAAACTTCACTTAAACATTTTGGAGTACAAAAATGAAATGGAACGGACAAACCATTAGGTAACACATGGATCCCAATTCAAAATCGATGTTCGAATCAATGGGAAGAGAGGTTTTTCAGCCGGCACAATTTTAATATATTGAGTTAAATTTTTGATAGCTGCAGTTGAAAATCAGTCTCAGCATCTTCACAGCTTTGATTACTTAGTTTTAGCAGTTGCATACGTAGGTTGAAACTCCGGTTTTGCATAGGTATGTTGTGGGAAACAGGAGAAAATGTTTTGATTTTGCAACAACCAATTGGTATTTTTTGTTTCCCAGACAAAGCGAAAAAGGGGGTTGGAAGGTAGATTTCAAGATGAAACTTGAAGATATGTCTATAAAACATTCATTCTTCGCTTCATATGTTTGACGATAAAACGCACGAATATTGGCGGTTTGATTATCCTGGGATCTTTTGACATTTAAAAAATATACAGTGGCTCCCAAAAGTGTTCGTACACCTACGACTTTCCGTGAAATAGGCCCCCTATGCATTGGTTAGAATTCATATTTCGAAATAGGTATTTAATTATAAAATCTATGATCTATTTTCAATAAAACTACATGAAAATTTTTAATAAAACATTAAAACTCAATTTTTTTTAAATCAAAAACCAAAAAGTGCCGGAAATTTTTTTCCACAAAAGTCTTCGTACACTTTGAAAAAATGTCAAAAAATTAGTAAATAATCTAACTTTTTACAAAATTATTATTCAGTAGAATATCATGCAGTATCAACAACAGCTTTTAAACGTCTGGGAATAGATTTCTTTGTTTTTTTGCTTTCTTTTTACTTCCTTTTACAAAAAAGGAAGTATTGTATTCGCGAAAAAAATTTCACTCAAAAATCGCCCTTAATTTCCATTTTGCTCACCCCCAAATGAATGTTGAGTTTTTTTTTCGATTCGACCACATGCGGAAAAGTGCCTAAGAATGTATAGACACGGGAAATATCCATTTTGACCATCACCGAGGTAATTACAACGACTTTTCTCGTGACGTCTGTATGTATGTGCGTATGTGTGTATGTGCGTATGTGCGTATGTATCTCGCATAACTCAAAAATGGTATGTCCTAGAAAGTTGAAATTTGGTACATAGACTCGTAGTGGGGTCTAGTTGTGCACCTCCTATTTCGGTTGCATTCGGGTGTTTCTAAAGGGGTCTTTTGCACCTTTTTGGGGGGAAATCATTGTTAATTTCGATGCAAACTCAAGTGGTGTTATAATTTGGCGGTCACTTGGCGATATATCGCCAGTCTTTTGGTTGCCAAGTTTTGTCGCCAACTTGGCGAAAAATTTGGCGATTTTTTTTTTTTTTTTAATCTGCTTTCAATGTGGCCATTGCTAGTGATATTTAAAGAGTTAGAGAGAGAATCCCATTAAAATTGCAATAATAGGGAAATAGCATTAAATTGGTGTAAAAGGAAGTCATGTGATGCACACATCAGCTCGTTTTATGCAATTTCTGAATAAGTGTTAAGCCGCACTTCGAGTCTTACTGTTTTTAGTTCGCTTTTCGTTTCAATGATGTATTTTCGTAATCTAGCCACCAGATATCTCCAAATATGTTCCATTAAGTTTAAATCTGGCGATTGAGGAGATATTTCTAAGTTTAAGGACAATTTTTGAGGCACCAAACGCAAACGTGTACTTCTTATCGTTATCTTGATAAAAAACGAGCTGATGTGTGCCTCACATGACTTCCTTTTACTCCATTTTAATGTCATTTTCCCATTATTGGCAATTTTAATGTGGTTCAATAGTTTACTCTCTAAATATTAAAAACGATGGCCAAATTAAAACCAGATAAAAAAAAATCGCCAAATTTTCCGCCAAGTTGGCGACAAAACTTGGCGACCAAAAGACTGGCGATATATCGCCAAGTGTCCGCCAAATTGTAACACCACTTAAGTTTGCATTGATATTAACAATGATTTCCCCCCAAAAAGGTGCAAAAGACCCCCTTAGGAACATCCGAAAGCAACCAAAAGGGGAGGTGCACAACTAGACCCCACTACGAGTCTATGTACCAAATTTCAACTTTCTAGGACATACCATTTTTGAGTTATGCGAGATACATACGCACATACGCACATACGCACATACGCACATACACACATACGCACATACATACAGACGTCACGAGAAAAGTCGTTGTAATTACCTCGGTGATGGTCAAAATGGATATTTCGCGTGTCTATACATTCTTAGGCACTTTTCCGCATGTGGTTGAATCGAAACAAAAACTCAACATTCATTTGGGGGTGAGCAAAATGGAAATTAAGGGCGATTTTTGAGTGAAAATTTTTTCGCGAATACAATACTTCCTTTTTTGTAAAAGGAAGTAACAAAGTTGTTTCCGATTGCCAAAATTTTGGGCTAATAGTTCAAAATTGTTTTTTGAAATATTTAAGTGAACAGCATGATTCATTATTTCATCAGAAAACTCCAAATTCGGATGCTGTTATGCACCCTCACACAATGACACCTTCACCGTCCTTATTAACTGATCCAGTTAAGTTCTTATGATTAAATTCTTCATTTTTTCTTCTATTGACAATTATACACCATTTTAACCCAAAATATTGAATTAATTTTCATCTATAATTAAGACGTTGTTTCAAAACGTTTTGAGCTTATTTATCATTGATTTTACGACAGAAAGCGTAAGTTTACTGTTTTTCGCACGAATATGAAAATCTCTGCGGGAAGGGGTCCCCTTTAATCCAGCAAATCAGAGGCGAACAATTTTAGGTGAAAATTAAACGTAAAATGTTTCATTCAATTCTGTAGAAACTTTTTCAGCGCTCAAATGTGTATTTTCCATAATTTTTTTTACTGTAAACCTCCGATCACGCTTCGTTAACTTTGCCAGTTGACCTTTTCTTACCATGGTTTCGATCCGATTCTTGTCTTTAAAGCATTTTATCAAGCACTTCACTATAGAATGGTATAAATTAACTAATTTAGAGACATTTCAATTCAATTTATGGGCTACTGTGAGGGGAAAAAATCAAATTTCGAATCGTGTTTGTTGTTTTCTACGCATACCTGCGATTTAAAAATAATAAGCAGAATATTAGGGAATAAATAAACAAAAAAATAAAGGCAAATGACTTTACAGTGTCATTACAATGCAAAAATAAAAAAAAAAACACATATGATAATTTTAATCATGAATTTATTCGAAAATATTTCAGTGTGCGATGACTTTTGTGGCATATTTTTCCTTTGTCTCATAGTTTTTTTGAAATTTCAAAAATGAAATTTGGCAATATTTTGAAAAAAAAAAACTACTGGGTTTTATTCAGAATGGCATAGGAATGGTGTGAAAAAAAAAAAGGACTTCATATTCGAATTCAGTTTTGCGTCATTTTTGGTTTTACTACAAAATTTCAAATGTGTACGAACACTTTTGGTTGCCACTGTATATATTATTTAAAGATTATTAAATGATTTTTAACCTATGATTGTGCTATTGTTCATTTTCAACTTTTACATCGTAATTTTTTTTTTACATTTAATGTTAGTAGATGAAATGTAGAACTGTTTTTAGTTATAATTTAAATGTATGTATGAGGTTATTCATATATTTTAGCTATTGTATACAGTAGTATCGTTTTTTACTTATTATTCGGATTATCTGCTGTTTTCGTTTATCTGCAGTTACCGTGTCAACCTTTTCCGCGGATAATTGGAAGTTTACTGTACTTATTTTACACTATCGACAATCGGTTTATTTATAGCTCTATTTTGTGTTATTTTAAGTTTCAATTTTATACCATCTTTTTTTTTTTTCCATTTTCAAAGAAAAAAAAATATTTCCGCTCGTATTAAGAAACTTTCAATTAAAGAAGTCCATTAAAGACCGTGGGAAAATGACCCCCTTTGAAAGAGAACAAAATGGCTGCCATACTCATGAACTCCTAACCCTCCTCATCACCCAATTAATATACTTTCAATCATTGCGCAACGTTTTGTCAATCGACAGATATTGCAACTTCATTCCGAAATTTTTTTTTTCCACCCGCGGGTATCGCTGGCGACCATAAATAGTCACGGAACAGAGTCGGGAAGACTTTCAAACTTTGCTCCTGGATTCCCGCGCCCCTACTCCCGGTTCGAAGAGCGCATTTCCCGCCGATAAAATGCGGGTCCCGGGCGGCATTGACCCGACCATGGTCCCCGGAGGGAGCGTTCGACGTCAGTGGCTGACTTTGATTCCGAGATTTTGACCCCGACACTTCACCAGAAGAACTTAAACTTGACGAGAAGATGTTGGAGTTTTGTCAACAAGGGAGCGGATATAAAGATAAATACCGACCCCCTCTCCATCGGAAAACGGTTTATTTTCTCTCGAGTCGATCTCATTTCCTGTGGCCCCAATCTCGCTTCATTTCAATCCGATTGATTTCACTCGGTGTGAATCCGCGTCTTCATTTCGAGTAGGAGACTGCAGAAATCCGTTTCACAGACCTACCAAGTGAACGATATGACCGTTTATTGTTGCCAAGTAAACGGAGGCTCTGATCTGATTTACGTGGAGTGAAGTTAAAAACCTTTAGTTGGCGCAAATGTAACCTGGCAGCATTGTGGAAGTTGCGCAGATTCTAAATGCAGCATTACGATACTGCTAGGTTAGGTTTGCCTCAACTATAAGTGAAAAGAGGTTAAGATACCAGTTCCAAATGGAAAAGAAATCTTACAAATATTAAATAGAACAAGTATACGGTGAAAAACCTTTTAGGAAAGGTTTAAATTTGAAGTGAGTGAAGAAAAACCTCAAAAAACTAGCATCATTTATTAAAAAAGTTTCAAAAGCCCAAAATCCACTATGACACAAATATGACATTTTTTAAAAAACAGATAAAACTGTAAAAGTTGGAAACTGGGTTCATAGAAAACAACATTGAACATCCTTAATCGGATGCGATTTCAACATTGTAGACTTGCAAGTAAAGTGAAATAACTTCAGACCAAAAAGGAGGGAAATGCGGATGAAACATCTTGCAATGCAGATAACATTAATATTCAATCTACAAAGGTGTTTTCTCATGAAGGGAGCATATGCTCTTTTAAAGGGTTCAAACGTTCAGAAAAGTCAACACAGCTCGAGAGCGAATATTTCCTAAAATTAACTAAACAACAAAAGTTCTGCCACCAGAACTAAACTGTTTTTGAGTAATATTTATATTTGTTTATATTTATTTTGCAATATTTACTGAGAGTTTCACCACTCACAACGTACTATACCACCCCTTTGAAACTGATACAGTCAACTGAAAGTACCTACATATTAGTATAGCTCTTGTCAGCGGAAGCAGCAGTGCGGAAGGATCTTTCCGCAAACACTGACGCATAAAAAGAATCTACGTTATATCACTCAAAAGCTGCAATGGGGTTGTTTCCTTCAGTCAAAAGTACTTCTTTTAGTCATTGAAATGGATAGAAATGAGCAAAAAAAAAAAAAAAAAAAAAAACAACAACGAATAACATGGACCAAGAAAATACTTTCATTTTCCCAGCAGTTATTTTTTAATTAATTTTATAAAATGTCCAATTCTTCAAACACGGCGTGGTCTTTATGACGTCACAAATGATGCACTATGGCGCATCTTTCTACCGCATTTCCACGTTATGATAATCAAGAAGCGAATTACAATTGCGCTCTACGCTTACTATCAACCATATCGTTGCCAATACACGTGAGTAAAGATGCGAATTAATTATTTTGAACCGTGAATGGCAACACTGAATGGCATTTCATCATTTGTGATGTCATCGGCAGAAGCATAAATAATGTAAGCGAACCGATTTAAGTAATTTTTTAAAATATTAAACTTAAAGAAATTATTTAAAAAGTGGTCAGATTCTATGTTTTTAAAAATGCTCTTTCAGAAAAAAATACTTTTAAAATTTCGGAAACGATCCCATTGTTTCTTTAATATCTATATTTCTATGCGTCATCAGCACAATACTATATGGTCAAGTTCAATAGCCACAAGATTGAATGCAATAATAATAATAATAATAATAATAATCAAATCATGATCTTGGAAAATGATGGAAAAATATTTGACTGAAGTTTATTTTAGAATTAGATCAATTAAATTCAAAAAAGTCTGATTCATTCCTGATGAAAAGATGTTTATTTTAAAGATAAATTAATGCTCAAGTAGCATAGTATAAGAGTTAGTCGTTCACGACAAAGTCAAAAAAAAAATATATAGATATATTTTTCTTGCTTATGCCACTGAAAAGAGATAAAATGGAGGGAGTGAAGACTTTCCTTCATGAAACCAAGGTCCCAAGTCACGTGATAGATTGTAAATCAAAGCATTGTAAGAAATCAGGTTTCTTTCGCTAGTATCACGCAAAACGTGTTACCCATTCGTCGTTCTTGAATCACGTAACTTTGAATCTTTGGTTCAGCTTTTGCTTAGGCAATGATTAGACTTATCCCTCCATTTTAATTCCTGCTCTAAGGCTTATGCTCGAATTTTCGGCTATCGTTTTGCTTGGTGTTACTTCAGCTCCATTAGTGAAAATTTTTTGTTCGCTTGTTTATTTTATGAGGCTTTATCTAAAGATTCCTATGAGTGGGGTTCGCATAATTTACATCTTTCTAATACAGACGACACCTTCATCATAATCGGGAAGAGGGGAGATAATGACTTTTGATCACAATTTGGAAAGAAAAAAGTGGTTGTTTTTACAATTTCGTAGAGCTTTATATGGTTTTGAACTGTTCATTTGTCTTTTACTCAGAATTATAACAGCCTTAAGTAACTCAAGGTTTAAGGAAAAGGAAAATCAAAGGTAATTTTTAAAATAACTAAACATAAAAATCAAAACATATCATCGCCTTTTTGCACTTAAATATACTTTTAAAGAAGTCTTTTCCTTTGATACTGAAACAAATTTTCCTTTTATACTGAAACAAATTGCAAGAAAGATGTTTCCACTTTCTGAAAACAGTTTTGGTAACTTCGGAACAGTGCTTAACAATGTTTTTCTTTCCTAAGTTATGACTCTTCAGTTACTTCATGATCGGCTGTTGTTATAAATACGTCACACATATTAGACATTAGAATGTTCATACATGGGACGTAACTTGGCATATAACTTAGAGTAACTTTCTATCATCAGAAGATATATTACATCTTTTTCTCTCTCAGAACACAGCGACGAGTAATGCCAATATTAAGGGGCGATTTATTAATTATGTAAGTGTCCCGAGGAGGAAGGGGGTTGGAAAGATATATACATGCTCTTAATTGGGGGGGGGGGAGAAGGGTCAGACCCATTCTTACTTAATATTTTCCAAGTCGATATTTTACATTGTAATACAATATAGTATATATACGTGGGTTGACATGGATCATATTTCATTTGCTGCTGAAAGAAAAAAAAAACGTATTACGATGAGCTGTTTTTTACTTGTTTTTCAAAGAATGAATCGTGTAAAATGTAATAAAAGAATCGCACTGTGTATGGCATGTCTCATTTTCAATTAGTATCGCACCATATACAAAAAATATTTGTCGAAATAACATTCGGTCAAGATTTCTTTTAGCAAGTATTTCTTTACACAAAAACGTTTTTTAAAAAAAATTAATGATAGTGAATTTTATAACGATTCAAGTGATGTAAGATTCCTTATTTTATTATTTAAAAAACCGAAATGGAATCTTACGTAAGATTGGGTGGGGCGGAGGAGGTTTGAAAAATCTTACTTAGCCTTACATGGGGGGGGGGGGGGTCAAAAACTGCCAAAATCATCCTTACATAATTAATGAATGTCCCCTAACCATAATTGCCGTTATTTCTCGTGCACTGTGAAGAAAAAAAATCAAACTGCCTGTTTACAGGAATATCTCTTAGAAACGGGATTTCCGTAAAGGTTTCTAGTAACGATACAGCTTCTTAAGTAATGCTACTCAAGAAGGAGCTTTACCTAACCAGTAGAGTTTATGGAATCCCAGTTTTCTGGAAATTTCCTAGTAAACGGGCTGTTTTTTTTTCTGTCTTTTTTATTTTTATTTTTTAGTGTAGTACCGAAAAAGAAAAGCAAAACCAGAACGGCATTCCAGTACTGTTTCTGTTCGAAAATAATTTCCATTAATTAATTTTTATATTAAATTTTGACCAAATTTTCTTTTTAACATGAAGCATTAATGTTTTAGTATTTCATTATGTGCTACTTTTTCAACAAATGTTGTTAATTTAATACCGTTCTTTATTTTATAGCCGCTATCTTTCTGAGTTCGAGTCCGATAAAAGAGGAAATCAGTCGTTCAGGTAAGAAGAGGTTTATGAAAAGCCTCTTGGATACAGAGCTTTATGTAAGCTTAGCTTTTGTACTTTCTTTCTTTTTTTTTTTTTTGCAATCACAAATTGCCGAGCCTCTTAAGCACCATGGTGGACCTGCCCCTGCAGGTGCTGCTCCTTCAGCGAGCACCGTCTCCACCTGAAGCACTGTCCACCGGATTCTGCTCCTCCAGGGCAGTTGCGTCCTTAGAGCAGGAGTTATAAATGAAGGGAGCAAGTCTAATCATTGGCTTAGCAAAAGCTTGGGCAAAGAACTCAAGTCACGTGACTTAACAATGACGAATGGTTGACACGTTTTGGGTGAAACTAACGAAAGAAACCTGGTTTCTTCCAATGCTTCGCTTTAAAATCTATTACGTGAGTTGGTGTCTTTGTTTCTCCGAATGTAAGTTTTCACACCCTCCATTTAATCTCTTCTCGATGGTTTCGTCCATATCCTCATACACACACACACACACACACACACATACACACACACACACATGATAGCGAAAAGCAAAGTTGGAATTCAAGATGTCAAAATTCAATCAAAATTCGAATTGAACCCAGGGTCGATCCTACGGTGTCAGCCGCCCGTGTGCAAAGAACTTGTGCTGCCCCTCAAGAGTAATTTGAATATTTTGACTAATCTTTGACGTCCATATAAATATTTCTTCAAATTTCTATATCAAGTTCTAATTTAAAAAAGAAAAAACAAGAATTATGAACTTATAAAAAGGAAGAAAAGTTTTATAATAAGAAACTGCTTAGGTACAATTTATATCTTTGAAGAAAGTAATAGATACCAAAATTCGGGTGGATCGGTGCTATTCCCGAAAATTTTCCGAAACTGAAGTTTTAAACGAGCAGTTTTGGGTTATCTTTGTTGACGTTGCTAGAGGGAGGGAGATTCAATCATCTCCTATCGAAAGTTTTTGAATTTGAAGTTTAAAACGCAAATTTAGGTTGTCTTTGGACGGTAGGGGATCTGGCGGCTTTCCTCCGGTAATTTCTCGGCACTATTGTTTCAAAAACCCATTTTTGGCTATATTTGAAAACGATAGGAAAAATGTGAAAATATTCCGAACCGAAATATTTTTCGGAGCTAAAATCCATTTTAGGCTATTTTTGGGAAGGAAGGGTTTTGGGGCTCCCAAGTGGATATTTCTAAAAGCACAATTTTATGCTATCTTTGGTGACGTTAACAAAACTGGGAAGCTTCGGCCGATCTTTCGGATATTTTTCGATATTAATATCTGAAAAACACAACTATAGACTTTTGTCCATCTCACTTCGACGATTGATGGGTATATGCCCAAGCGCTGTAAAAAGTTACATAAGCCAGGCAATTCTCCTCCAGAGTTTTTTAGAAAATCGTATTTTAAGCATTGTTTGATGACGATGGGATAGAGAGCGGGCGGGGGTTCAGTGTGCCCTCACGAACTGCTTTTTGAAACTGAAGTCAATTTCAAACTGAGTAGACGGGATTAGGGGCCTCTCTAAAGACGCTAATTGAGACTATCTTTGGTAGTAATGTTTGGGAATGGATTTCGGGGCCCTCCATCGCAAAAATTTCGAAAAAGAAATACGAAAATGTCATTAAGCAAATTTTGATGACATTAAAAACGGCTGTCCTCTGAAAAAATATTTTGGATTTTAAAGCCAACATTTTCAGGCTATCTATATGTTTGATTAAGTTAAGGTGGAAGGGGTGAATCAGAGATTTAATTGGGTTCTTAAGATCGGTGGTTCAAACAGTAAAATTTTCCGAAATTAAAGTCCTAAAAACGTAATTTAAGCCTTCTTTAGTCTCGTCAAGGAGGTCATGGCATCCTTTTGGATCTTCGTTTTGGAGCTGCGTTTAAATTTACTACCCGGAGCAAGAGTTCTGATCTGAAACCGGGCAGTTCATTCGTGATTTTAATTCGAAAAAAATGCTGTAAAGGGGGATAATTACAAAACTTTAGTTTGTTATTCATATATGTTTGACTCTCAGGGGAGTCGCAATTTTCTACTGTCTCTCCACGCATCCGCGATTGTTGAAAAATAATTTCTTGTTTGAAATGCTTGCGACAGTATCTAATTGGTATGGCTTTTTTAAAATATAATATATAAAATAAATCTTCATTGTTTAGGTCTATAAAAGCTTGGGGAGTAAACATTAGTGACCGCCCTGGGCCCTGCCTTCTCCTTTTGGAAGGCACCCTTTCATACTTCAGGAGGGGGCCATTTCTCTCATCTCCAATCCCCTGTATCCATGCCTGATTACCGGTTCTGACACAAATTTTGCAATCAAATGAAGCATGTGTGTAAAGAGTAGATATTAATGAACAATGAATAAATACAATGTTCCCTAACAATCTGTTTTTCTTAAACTATGCTATGCTGTCGGGAAATCGGCACATACTTTGATTCCTATTCCTATTCAGAGTCACAACTGACTACAACTGTATTTATGTCGAGGACTGCATACTAAGTGCCTTGCCTCCATTATTTTATATACCGATAGATGGCAGCACCATCACCGGATCGAACAGTTAATGGCTTACTTTAATAATTGAACATTTAAAATTCAGCATATTTATTTGACTTATTCTAAGTTATCTTGTGAGAAAGTATTGAAGAATTTTGCTTGATTAAAAGAATTATATGATGCAGCCTGCGGTCGCCCCTTGCTTTGGCCGCCCTTGTGCGGTGCACACCCTGCACACCTGCTAGGATCGGCCTTGTTTTTTTTTTTTTTTTTTTTTTTTATTAAACACAAAAAGAAACTCCTTATGCACCACATAGTATCACATAGGGCCCGAAGGTAAGAGGCACCGAAACTTTGTTTCTGTCACTCGTCTGGTCAGTGCTGATTCTGAATTAGCTACCAGTTTGTTTGGCACTCTAGGCTTCCTTAAGAGGTTTTCCACCTCCAGCTCAGTCACTCCTATGCCGGGATGATGAGTGCTAATAAGCACGAAACTGCAGTCCTCGGCTGGAATTGACTGAGCTGGCGGTGTATTTCATGTAATTATTATTCATTTATTTATTTATTTATTAACTATTATGCGTGAATATAAAACTGCAGCATATATTTTGCTAGGGATTAATCCCCTTGTTCAACAGACATCTTTCAGAAACATACGAAAGTCGAAATTGTTAAATTGATAATGTTTTCTAAGCTTCTTTCACTGCTCTGGCGAATGAGAAAGAATGTTACTTTATTAATTCTAGTTTTTAAAATATCCTTGAAAGACATGCTGTATTAGAACTTTCTTCAATGATAGCATAATGATAGTTCACTCAACTATTACAGTTGCACATAGAAAAGGACAGTTGATTTTCCGTTCGAAATTATGTTTTGCGGTCAGTCTCGGACTGACGTCAGCAACTGAAAGTATCGGCAATTATAGTGTAGAATTTTAATCTTATTTTCATCACGTTTCTGGTTTCACAGACAAACCGATGCTGCATTTATCACTTACATTATCGGAATTCTGCCACGCCTGTTAATGGTACAACCTGCCGGCCTTGTGGCGAAGGACGCTGGGAATTCGACAGGAAAAGGAATCTTGTTCGCAGCAGTTTTGAGAAATAAAAGTCCGACACAAAAGCGAAACTCGAAAACGAAGAAATGTTTCCAAAGACATATTATTAGCAAGAGGCAGTACGTTTGGTGTTTCTTGCAACATTGGTTTTGGGTGTTTTTTCTGACTGATTGATAATTTCATTGGAAATGGATTTGAAGACAAGAAAAACTACAATTCATTAAAAGATGGGGAGGGAATACCACATTAACTATGAAGAAACAATTCGAAAATGATGAGAATTGTGAATGTTTTTAATCTATGTATTCTTAAAACATTATCTTATGTATTTGTATATAACGAAGCAAATATCGAAAGCAAAATTCTAAAATACTTACTTCGAAAACATTTTCTGCTTTGTTAATCAATATGTCTTTTTAATTTAAAAATTTTGAACGAATGCAAAAACAAAAATTTGCTTGCTAAAGTGAATGAAAGCAACAAAAGCTCTAATCTGTGAACAAATGATTAGCCTTTAGTAGCAACACATAATTACAGGTACAGTAGAGTCCCGAAAACTCGGCATTGGATAACCCAACCCTAGTCCCGAAAACACGACCACATTCTGACAGGGTGGAAAAAAATCTTGGCGTAAACTTGTTGCGCGCACCTGCCCGATAATCTAGCATTTTCAAACTCGACCACCCTCTCAGTCCATATTAGGCCAAGTTTTCGACACTTCACTGTATTTCACTTCAATGGTACGAGCAGCAACACGAAAGGAATTTCACAGTCAGTAATATTTCTGAATCACAAATTAAATCCTCGAAATTCATTTTAATTGTTTGACTTCAAACAGAAAAGAATTTCAAGATTGAATCAAAATTCTTGAATTGCTTTAGAATTCTAACCAAATATTCTTTCTTGTAATGTCTTTTCGTGCATAGCTTATAAATGTGCAATGCGTTTCGCGCACTTTTTGTTTCATTTCAAAGGAATAATTCCACCAAGATCAAGCAACCAGAAAATTCCAGTGAACACTTCCCTATGTCAAACCAGGAAGGCCCTTCTTAAACCATACTCTCATCTAAGAAGATACTAAAGTTTTGCCTACAAATGCCGACGACTCGCCAATATGACTTAAATTTTTCGCCGAACTCATGTTGGTATATTCTCAATAAATAATAAATAAATTCTGTAAAAGTTGTTTTTCTGCTAAAGCAGTATCAACGTTAAGAAAACAACCTGATATGTTTTTGTTTTATTAATTTTCAGCAATATTGTTTTTTTCCCTTTAATTTATCAGGAAATGCCCAAATTTTTTGCTTTTCTAATTATTTTACGGACTTTTTTAGTGATTTTACCATGTACGACATTAGCATATTTCCTGCCCTTTAACCATATAATTTCATTTTTGTTCAATGCCGTATAACTTTATTGGTACGGGAGTGAAAATATGGGGGTATCAACCCCTCCATTTATACTAAGGGCCATCCATCATATTTTTTTTTAAGATTTTAAAAAATGATTTGATTTCATGCCGTACATTTTTCATGGAACATTTGACCCAAAAAAAAAGTACTCTCGAGGACGGGGAAATACGGTCAAATATTTTCGTACGGCATATACATACCTTTTAGTGATGAAAATAAAATTCAATAAAAATTAAATGCCGCCTGAAAAAATAGTACCTACTCGGTAAAAACATTATATTATTTTTCGACCTTTCTTATAATCGTATAAATCAATCATTTAATAGATTACTGCAGATAAGTTGATACAGTGCGGTGTTTGCAAAATTCAATTCATATTATTTGATTTTTTGTCACGTCGTATATACGAGTATTGGGACAAGATTGCGAACAATGCCTTTCATCAGAATTTGTATTCAGAATTTATTGAAGGATCTGAAACTGTTTTTGAATTAAATTGTCCTTTTCTCATGTTAATAAAAGTGTAGTGTTTTAAAAATGCCTAAATTGTTGGTATAATAATTATACATTTTAGACGCAAAAGGACCGAACGATGGTATTTATTTCAATTCTCATACTGCATAACACACATTATTACATTGAAATTAAAATCAAGTAATTATGCGAATAATAACAATAATAATAACATTTAGAATATTTATTAAAAATTTTATTGAACAAATTGAAAGTTTTCAATCTATAATAAAATAAATAAATATAATATAATATAATAAAAGTTTGTGTGTGTATCTAAGTGTGTGTCTGTGTGTATTTTTTGTGCACTTCCAAGGAAAACGGTAAAGCGTAGAAAGATATTATTTGGTACACAGGGAAAACGATAAGGCCTAGAAAAATAACAGTTTGTACACAGGGGAAACTTTTGCCGTAAATGTACACCTCGGAGGCCGCTTTTTGCTAATTTATTTGGAAAAGTGTTATTTAAGGTTTTATCCGATTTTGACAAATTTTAGCATTTTTACTTCACAGGCTGAGGACTTATTGTGTCACAGAAATATTTTTCAGATCCGAGTGCTGAGAATTTAATTTTAATATTTTTGAAAAATGCTTTTATTTTGGACATTTTCCGGCCTGTAGCGTTTTTTAAAACCATCCCATAAAAAGTATGATAGCTCCTGTTTTGAAACTTAAGTGCCTTATAGAACAAAACATTTCGCCCTCTCCAGAAAAAAAAAAAAAAAAATCCAAAATATGCAAGTTTTTTCCCCCACGATTCACGCTCGGTCGGGAGAAAAATAAAACGATCTTCGCGTCTTCCAGCCATGACGTCACAGCATCGGTTGGATTCTGAACCGCATACTGCAATTTCCACTAAAGTCCCACGCAAGATGTACGGCATTAGAATTTTTCATAAGAACTACATATTGTTAATAAAATAAAGTTAATGCCCCGTACAGAAATTTATGACGAAAAAATACCCTTAAAAATCGTTGAAAAACACATCAGCTACGATTAACCCTTTACTGAAAAATGTACGGCATTATTATTATTTTCTTTTTCAACCTTAGGTAAACTTAAAAACCGTATAATATTATCAATTTACTCCTTCAGTCAACCACACTGAGTTTATACTTTTATTCAATTTATCAATTTTACCTCATTGTTTAAAATTAATTATTTTATTGTTATACCACTCATTTTAAACGGCAATAGAATAGAAAGGTAATATATTCCGGCCTGTATTCAAAAAAAACTTACTGCCGTCAGAAAAAAATGGCACTAATGTAAAAAATTAATTGTTATTATAAAATTAACGTTTTTTTTTTTAATAATATTATCATGGACCATAATTTTTGACGGCATTATTTTTAAAATTTATTTTGAATATTTAAGAGTATTTCTCAACTAATGCCGTACATTTTCAAATGACCTGCAAACCTCGTTCTGAAAGGAGGGGTTGCCCTCCCCCATATATTCACCCCCGTACCAATAAATTGGTGCGGCATTGAAAAAAAATGAAATTATAAATAAAAAGAAAAGAAAATATGCTAATGCCGTACATGGTAAAATCACTGAAACCGTCTGCAAAATAATTCAAAAAGCGAAAATTCTGGGCCTTTCCAGACCCATATTTTTTGTACGGCAATAAATTAAACATGACTTGATTACCTTTAAAATTAATTATACGACGTACAAAATCTTTTTCTCCTAAAATACTCTCTCCCGATGTGTAACTTCCTGCTACCTGTGTAGTCGCATGTACTACCCAAAATGTACGGCGTGGTGCTTGAACTCTTTTTTACGAGCTATACTACGGCTTACAATAAGATTCCCGGTGGGTCAAATGACCCCCCCTCCCCCTCCCATTTTTCGACCGGGCTTGTGTACTTATTAGACGTTGCACATAGGAAAATGACTGTCTCTGAATCTTGGAAACTCGACTCCGACTCCATAATCCCAAAATAAGTCCGATTCCGGACATTGGTGATAGAGTTGCGGACTTTTAAGAAAAATGGCCGATTCCAACGTCGAGCCTTTGAGTTAAAAACCTTCGGCTCCCGAACCGAAATTTGTTTTCATTTTCCCTCTAAAGTTTTAATTTATGTATATTCAGTTTCTGGTGGAGAAATTCGGAGACCTTTATGTTTCTACATAAAGATGTGCGCAGACGATTTTTTTTTCGACTATGAAAATTATTTCTTTAAGTTGACGATTTATTGTTTTTATTTATTTTTGATGGTACATTAATTAATTAAAAAATGACAACAGGGGAAAAACAAAAGCTTTTTTTTTTTTTTGATTGAGCTTATAATTATTTTTCTTTTTGAAAGCGGTTAAAGATTTTTTTAATGGAAAAAAAATTTACTAGCTGCTTTGTTTAAAAGGTGCTGCTACTTTATTTGATCGTTTATTTGTTTTTTACGCATCAAATTCTTTAGATGAACGACACATGTTTTAATTCTAGAAATTAGCTTAAAATATTAAAAAAGTATGTTTGAAATAATTTGCGACTTTAGCTAATTTTGAGAATTTTGAGCAGATACTAGAAAGTTGATATTGGTATAAGAGAAAGTAGGCTCGTTTAGTTCTGGATGGAGCTTCTTGTTTATTACTAGTCCAAGTTGTTGGAAGTTAATTATGAAAACAGAAATGTATTCCACAGACTCTTGTCTTCTGTCTGGTCAAAGTATTTCAATCCCGGAAGGTGCTATATTTTCTTGGAACTCAATGAATATAAAATAATCCACTATTACGGACTATTTTTAAGCTTAACTCCAGGATCTGCAACTAAGTGTGGTAAAATGATCCAACGTGGTAAATGATTTTATCATTTGAAAGAGTCATCCTTACACTGTGAAAACAAATTCAGAAACGTTCCTGGAAAATAATGGGCAGCTATTGTGCAGAATTTCTGCAAGTAAAATATCTTACAAAAAAAAAAATGTTTTCCGCTAAAATTTAACAATCTTCCTGAAATTATCTTGGAATCTTTCAGAAGAATTCAGTAATCTCCCCAGTTAAAGTCAGTCGTTCCTGTGGAACCTTCAGAGAACACTCTGGTAAGTTTCATGCAATAGCTTGGCCCCTTCTTGCTTTGCCAGGAAAGCTGCAAAAGTATTATTGCAATCATGGCCAAAGCTAAGACTGAATTGCAAGCCAGTACTGTGAATCTAACTCACCTGTAATTCTTGCAATGCTACGGAATCCAGAGACTTATTCGCTCTTATTGGAAGCTTAGCCAATCTGGATGTACTGTAATCGAGCTGATACCTATACACTCATTAGATACGCTCAATTAATCTTTAAACTGATACCGAAGAATCTTTTCCACAACAGTGAAAAGTCTGCATTTGTGCAACTGGTTGCAATTCAGGAAATTTTTTACAAATATACTTGATTTTTTTCAAGAAGTGGGTAAAAACCTGTGATTTCCCAAAACGTTCCACGGAAATAATCAGTAACATTTCGGATTTTTTTTACAGTGCACTACCTTTAGTTTTTTTTCTATGTATTTTCTGCATTCCCATATTTTACGCTTTCTCATATTTTACGTTTTTTAAACCCAGTTCCTAGAAAAACGTCAAATCGGGGTTTAACTGTAGTTACAGGGATTTCACCAATGGAAGGAACATTAGAGTGGTCCAAAAAAGGCCCTTTTAAAAAAATTCCTGATTTTTATTGGTCCTACCCCCTCATTTGGTTCCATCTGAGTAAAAAATAATTATTGTGAAGTTTGAGCTCATAATTTTAACATTTAGAGGTAGCTCAACCGCCTCAAATTTCCGCGTTTCACCATTTTATGCCATAAATGCAGATAGAAATAAAATTGACGGTAGGAAAAGTATATAATTTATTTAATTAAAATTGCCAGCATTTTGTAAGCTAAAAATAGTTACATAACAATAATATTTCAATAGTTATGTATATGACTTTCCTTAGTACACATAACAAACTCAGCTTTTTACATCCGGGATAAGCTCGTCAATGTTCTGCGACAACATGCAACAAGAATTGGAATTGTTCTTCATTGTGTGTCATTTTTCCATTAAACTCTTTTATAAGGGCTATACCCCTTTCAGCATTATCATTAACCACTGAAATGCCTTGAATAATCCCTTTTGCTTCCTTAAAATCTTCCTGAAGCTCCCAGATTTCTGGATCTACGTGAATGAAGGTATCAGGTAAACCCATGCTTTGAAAAAATGAAATTGACCCCTTTGTCACAAGTTCTTCAAATTTCATATCCATAAAATGTTTTAGCAAAATCTTAGGGCACTTCACCACATTATTTTTTCCGTTTACTTCATTCATCGCCTTCACCATCTGTCTTTTAATGCAGTGTGGCACTTTATTGGCAAAAAGGGCTAATGCCACGAACTCTTCTGACAAATACCACAGGTGATTGGCAAATTTCTGCTTTGCAGTTTTGCTTATGTTTTCATCAATCTTTTTATACTTCAATAAAGATTTCATTAAAATCGTTATACAGTGTATTTTGAGGCATAAAAGCAGTCATTCAAGCCTTTAAATACACACATACAACAAATATGCATATTTTTTGCAATCCCTTTTCTTCTATTGACGTGATGGTAAACAGCTAAACATCCATATTTTGAAACAATACAAAATTTTGGGCATCCATCTAGCATGATGCGTAGCCCCAGGTACTACAAATTTGATACTATGTGGAGGAGCTTTACCGAGAAATATCGAGCATACTTCAAGACATTCTCGATAATCATCTCTCGCTCGCGTATCATGTAGTAATCTTCCAGCAAATACTATTGTATCATCCTTTACATCTGTCGCTTGTGCTAAAATGTCCTTATTGTTGATGCCTATGATGTATTTGTCTTCGCCTATGAATTCCCAGTAGGCCTGGAATCGTTTAAAAAGAAGTACGTCTGGTGCTGAAGAAAAACCCAAACATTTATTAAACACCGCACCAATAATTAATTCCATAATGTGATGTTGACATGGAAAATATAGTAACCTTTTCTTTAGTTTTTGCTCTAGCAAAACACGGGTACCCTTGCTTATCCCGGTATTGACACTCGTTGTGTCAAAGCACATTGCAGAAACTTTGTCAGTCAGGCCCCAATCCTGCAAAGCTCACCTGTCTTGGAGATATTCTACACCCTACTTAAAGGGACACCATTACCCCTCTTGGGTTAATTTAGGAAGGACAGCAAGCAACATATTAATAAAACTACGCAATATAAGTAAGGCAGGACCTTCAGGAAAAAAAGACATTCATTTCAGGAAAAAAGACAACATAGTGTGTGCGGCGGGGGGGGGGGGGGGGCTTTGTCGTCACCGACAGAAAAGTTGTATAGACTACAAGAGACACCCAAAAACAGCCAATATTGCTCAAAAAAAAAATCCTTGTCCAAAAATGAAACCCCTCTGCATAAATTAGCAATAAATTTACTAGCGGGGAAAAGCATTTGATACAAGAAATAGTACAGAATAGTATTCCTCCTCCTTTAGAATAGTAATCCTTTACAGAATAGTATATCATTCAAACAAATAAGGTAACAGGCATTGCGTATTAAGGTGAAAAGATTAGGGTTGGTTAACACATAAAAAATTGGAGAATTCAACCGGAAAATCATAGTACTGAAAATTTTAGTGTGATTGTTCTTCCTTGTGGTCCTTCATTTATTATACTATTTCTTGTATCACAATGCGGGAAAAACATCGAATCACGTGTCTGCAATAATTCTGCAATTTTTGTGCTTCACAACGTTGGATTATTAACTGTTCTTACTTTAAAGTGTTCTTTACAGCTTTTACTTTTCATTCATGACAACAATTTTTGGAAGCTCGATGAGGGTAAATTACTCATTTTTGGGCACCTTTTAGCCCCTGGTAACTCTCTGATTATTTCACACGTAACAGGTAGGCTACCTTACTTTAGCGTTTTATTTACAGCTTTTACTCTTTATTGATGACAACAGTTTCCGGAAATTCGATAAGGGGTCAATTATCTCCCCTCATTGAAAACCTTTTATCCCCTGACAACCCGGCTTAGGCACCGGAAAAAGGTAGGCAACCTTAGTTTAGCGTTTTATTTCCATCTTTTATCTCTCATTTATGAAAACAACTAGCAAAAATACCCGGCGTTGCCTGGGTCAGTAATAATTATGAGAAAAAATCGTTACTTGCTTTTGTTTTCTGGTTTAAGTGAAAGAATTTAAAACACATCTTTTTGACGTGATTAAAAATCGGGTTTCTTCCTTACCCATAAAAGTAAAATAGCAATAAGTATAAAGAACAAAATAGTATTGATTTAGAAACGAAAGCACTATATTTAAGCATATACAAATTTCCAAAACATGAAATTACTCTTCTCATGTTGAAAAAAATTAATCTGTCGATACTTTTTTTTTTAACATGGAGTCTAAAACCTTCTCTGTATTGCTATTGAAGTTGCTCGTAATCCCCTTATACTTGCTTTAGTTATTTTGGGAAATTTCAATCATTGTGGGCTCTTGGTGCGATTTTACCGAATTTGCGGGAATCGTTTTGGGATACCTTTGATGATGCTCCCTCCTTCTTTCCTTACTTTGTAAAACGATATGATATTAATTTTCGTTACAAAGATATTATCGCCAGGTGCTGAGATACACTTTTGGTCACCATAAAATGGCGCTGAAGAGTTTCATCCAAAATGTTTCCAAAATAAGTAGTAAAATATGGCGATTGTTTGAAATTGTGCAAAAAGGAAAATTAATGGAAGTTTTTGTCTGTTTATGGATTTGCCTAATTTAGTTGCTGGATTATTTAACACACAGTAAAAAAAGTTTTTTAACGATTCTTTGATTGGCGATATTTTGTTTACATGGTGAAAGCTGAGAAACATTATGACGTAAACTTCGGCTTCAAAAACAGCGACGTTGAAAAAAACTGCCAAATGCATCAGCTACGGAAATCTTTCTGCAAAACGCTTGGCGATCTGCTGGTTGATTGGATACTGAGTAAGTGTTCAATCAGCATAAATAATAATAAAAACCATTAATTACATTAAAGTTCCGTTTAAATGGAAAATGATCAGCCAAATCATATATTATTTGCCAATCTTGTGCAAAAATCTTACTTCAAGATTTGACTTGAGAAAAGCCTTGAACAGTCACGAAAAGCAAAGATAGTTAACAATACAACAATTGTCGCTATCGGCAGGGAGTTGAGATGATGCACTAAATACTGTATTGAGTTTAGGAAAGCTTTCGAACATGGAACTAAAAAGCTCATAACTTGTTTTTTATTCTACTTAGAAATTTTGAATAGGTGCCATCTTCAGCAGAAAAATCAGAGCTTTCGATGGACATATAATGTAAATATGTGCAAGTATTTTTTCATCCCTATATTAGAGAATTTATACGAAAATTGTATTTTATTGCTCCCCTAAGTGGGTTTTGCCCCCCATAACGGGACGAAAACTACCCTATGTGTTATTCTGATGCATAAGCTATATTATTGTAAAGTTTCATCAAAATCCGTTCAGTAGTTTTTGCGTGAAAGAGTAACAAACATCCATACATCCATACAGACAAACTTTCGCATGTATAACAAAAGTAAGATTAAATAGGGAAAGTACATGAAATTTAATGTTTTCCACCATAACTTTTTAAAACTAAGTTCTTTAGCAATAAATTATAGCCTAAGTTGTTCTCTGATTATGTAGCTATCTATGGTGAAAAAATGGTTGAAATTCGTCCAGTAGTTTTGAAGTTTACCCCGGACATCCGGACAGAGATTAGCCCTTTATGTATAAAGATGTTCTGAAACTCGATGAGGGTAAACTGCTCATTTTTATGCACCGTTCAACCCATATCAAGCATAATTATTTCACGTGAAAGAGGCAGAAATTCTTACTTTCGCGTTTCATTTACAACTAGTGGCACCCGCACGGCTTTGCCCGTAGTAGAAAATTAAAAATTCTTTTGGTTCGCCTGTATAGTTACAAATAATGTATGATGAATTTCTCGCCAATTGGCTTGCCCATGTTACGGTTCCACGTTATGATAACTTGGTAATTTACTCGTTCATCTTATGATAATTTGGCTCGGGAAAATGTTCTTAAAATTGGAATAGAAAAAGAACAAAATCGAATTTTCGAAAAATCGCTTCGAGGTGCATACCTCCACGCTACAAGCTAATTCTGTGCCAAATTTCATGAAATACGGCCGAACGGTCTAGGCGCTATGCACGTCACAGAGATCCTAACGAACAGAGAGACTTTCAGCTTTACTATAAGTAAAGATTTTTACTCTTCATCTATGGTAACAATTTCTGGAAACTCGATGAGGTTGGGTCAAGCCTAGTGGGATCTAAGACTTATATATTGCCTAAATTTCTATTGTATTTAATTCTACGTAAAACCGTACCCTTTGTAGCATGGTTATATCTGTAGATTTAAAAAAATTTCAAATAAATTTTGTTTGTTGTTTTTGTAAAATATCAATTTCTTAAATTGCTGTTAATACTGCAAAGAGCGAACAGGTATTTACTTACTGCTCTGCTTGCATACTTTTTGAAAGAAGTGACTACCATATCTTCTGACTTAGATAGCCAGTTCCTACTATTTAGAATTCCTAGTCTGGAGCTTTATATTACAGACAATGTTTAATTGTAATATCATTCAGACAAATAAGGTAATAGGCACTGCGTAATAAGGTGAAAAGATTAGGGTTAGTTAACATGTAAAAAATTGGAGATTTCAACCGGAAAATCATAGTACTGAAAATTTTAGAGTAATTGTTCTTACTCCTTCATTTATACTATTTCTTGTATCACAATGCTTGCCACGTGCAGTTCATTGCTGTTGAAAACTGATACTATAGAAAGAGGCATTCGATATGAAACTGTTACATCCCAAACATTTCCCCTTCTTTCCCTCGCTTTATTTTTATAATTAAAAATGCTTAATTCCCTTTGTATTTGTAAAACGTGGAGATTTTCAACTGATTTTCGTCTTTTACTTTCGGTTTTTCAATTTCTAGAGCTATCATAATTTTATGTTTCGCTTATCTCAAAAACATATTATCGTCTGTCTGTCGCTCCAGCATTTCATGCGAAATTCTTCACCTTGTAATAAATTAAAGATAAAAGCTATAATTTTTTGCAACTCTCACACATACTAAAGCTGATAAAATCTCCCCAATTTTTTTTTTTACTGATTTTTCTATGTTTCTTTAGTACACTGTAAAAAAAATTTGGAAACGTTTCTGAGTATATCGTGCAGCTGCGGTTCATGAAATTTTCAAAAACGTTTCTGAGTATTTCGGAATTCTCTTTCTGTCATGTCCGGAAACGTGTCTGAGTATTTCGGAATCCTCTTTCTATAATTTCCAGAAATGTTTCTGAGTATTTTGGAATCCTCTTTCTGTAATTTTCAGAAACGTTTCTGAGTATTTCGGAATCCTCTTTCCGTAATTTCCAGAAATGTTTCTGAGTATTCTGTGCAGCTGTGATTCATGAAAGTTTCGAAAACGTTTCCGAGTATTTCGGAATTCTCCAAACAATTTTCAAAAACGTTTCTGAGAATTTCGGAATCCTTTTTCCGTGATTTTTTCTAAAAAATAATTCTTTACTATAGTATTTCATGCCATATCAGTGTCAATTCTTTCATATCTAAGAGCAATGAAACAAGCAATTTTAGAATCATTCGTGGATTTTTTTTTCTGAATTTCTAATGACAAATAGCATGGTTAACAGCATAACATATGCACAGTTATAAATTTTTGAAAATTTATGAAATAATATAGTAGTTTCATTCATAATCACAAAATCGTCGGGGGAGGGAAGGGGAGTACTTTCTCAAAAGTGGGATTGTTTGTTAAACAATATTGAACTTCAGTTTTTCTCTCAATATTTTCAAGACAAAATTATCAACATATTGTATTTTTAATGCAGAACTTAAAAACATATCTTGTATCAAACTTGATAGCTTTTATTTTCGGATAAAATTTGACAGAACTTACCTACACTTTGCGTTCCGAAATTCGTTCACGTCAAGTCAATTTCTTTGACGAACAAAGTGTACCGAAAAGTACCAACAGAGAAATTGATGAATTTAAATATGACATCAAAGTCCCCCTGCTGGAACCATTCGGGTTTATTCTTCTGTTCTTGCCCTTTTCCAGTTTATCACAAATATAGATACTTAATCAAAATAGGTTACTGATTTAGAGTGTGCGCAAAATGCATTATATATTTTATTTATCAAAACATTGAACTCTATTACATGATTATTCCATTTCATATTTACGAGAGTCCCCCCCCCCACACCATAAGAGTGATGGTGCACCCATAAAATGATATAAAGCGCCCCCCACCTTAAAAAAAGCAACCCCTTGAAAATGTCAATGGCACAGTCTGCGTGGTGAACGCCCCTCGTCTTCTCACCATATGTGCATTGCATATTAATAACATAGTATTTAAAAACTGATCACTTTCAAAATGATGACATGAAATAATATTACTTTTTATTTCAGCATGTAAATGCAGCTGTTTCATTTTTGCCACTGACTCATTCCTCCTGAGTGTCCTACATTAAACTAGTATATCCACGAAGGAAATGTAATTTTCGGAACTAATGTCAAGGAATTTTTTTTTTTTGTTAACCACATTTAACAAAATGAATAAGCAGATGAATTAATTTCATAACTATGTTCTTACTAATAGATAACATGGTCATTTTCTAATGGTATAAATATTTTTAAATGAATGAATAAATTATAATAAAAAAAGATAAATTATACCGGCACATTTTTTGTGAAGCATATTAGAATACTAGAAAATATTTGCATTACCATATTTCTAATGAATTAAAGAATTGATTTTTTTTTCTTTTTGAACCAAAATGTATGTACATCCAAGTATTTCGAAATAACTTTTCTGTGATTGCTTCTCAAATATAAATCTTACTTCTTTTGCGTAATTAATCAGTTTCAGTTAGTTACAACAAATAGTACACCGCGCACATAGGTATGTAGGATAACTTTAAATTAATTCTATAAACCCAAAAACAGTTACAATTGGAGCCTCATCAAATGCAAATCAACAAAAATATAAATGTATATAACAACATGTTTTAAAATATTCATTAATACTTACAACTGAACATGAGCGGAAGAAAATCTAAGTACCTCCATTACAACTGAATAAGTAATCCAAAGGGTTTCGTTTTATTAAGTATAAACACGGGTGTTGAAACTATTCACGCTTGAACACACAATATATATCTAATTATGGTCGCATTGGAAATTGTAAAGAAGCAAATGGTTATTAACTAACTTAATAGCTGCGTACATCGTCTAAAAAATCAAATGCAGTCCAAAATGCAAAGGCGTAAAATTAGTTTCGACACATTTTACTACTCTCTAGACATGAAATAACAAGCAATCCAATGCTAAACAGTTGCTGACTGCAGCAACCATAGATAAGAAAAAAAGAAGTTCTCGTTATTTCCGACTCATTGGCGGCTGTGTTGGAAGGATGAAATAGATTTCGAAGCGTTGCGTCATCACTTCCGCTTCTAGATATCTTGAAATAACAAAAAGCTTTCTGAATATTGAGGAGTTCGCTATTGGATGAAGGATTCCTACTATTTCGGAAACGTTTCCGATATATCCAGAAACGTTTCCGAAATTTGTTACAGTGTACGTAAGACTACTACTTCAAACGATACAAACATAAAGGACACTTTATCAGATTTTTTTACAGATTAACAAATAGATTTTACGTCACTGCGTTTGATTTAAGGCTTTAAGACTCTTGCCTCTTGATTTGCTAAGCCCGACAGCATTCATGGTGTGAGAGTTGTCTTTCACTACAAAAAAAAAAAAAAAATAATAATCTAGTACGAAATCGAACGCCAATCATTGCGAGTTCGCTGCAAACTTATTTTAAGCAGCAGCACAGTCTCAAAAGTCACAGTGAGACTCCTATAATTCAAAACGACCCAATTAAAGCAAAGTTAATTGGAAAACGTAATTATAAAAGGAATTTCTGAGAAATACATTAAATAATAAAGTGAAAATAAGCAAATAGAATAACATAACTTTATTTCAACATAGCAGCAATAAATATAGACTATTCTTTTTATTGAAAGCGAAGAATTGTAACTCAATTGAAATCAGTTTCCAAATAAAAATGCAACTGACTCGAAAATTATTCATACTGTAAAGATTTCGGTTGATTTCGAAAAAACAGGCAAAAAAAAATAGGCGGTGCCTACTCCAATGAAACAGCGTTTCTCAACCTTATTTGAAACGGGGATTGGTAGGAATTTGAAAAAATATCACGAACCGGTAAGCGGTTTATTTATCTATATATATAAAAATGGAGTTTGGTAAATTTGTTCCCTAAGATCTCAGAAACTACCCGGCAGATTTGGCTGAAACTTTCACCGTTTGTTCAGGTTGGTACTGGGAAGGTTTATAGACCAGTTCGAAAAAAATACGATTGATAGTTCCCTTTTTATTCCAATTTTAGTCCCAATTTTCGCATAATTGCCCCAATATGGGGGTGGAAAAAAAACGTGCACATATTAACATTATATGTCCATCGAAAGCGCCAAATTTTCTGCTGAAGATAGCATCTGTTCGAAATTTAGTTGTATAAAAAACGAGTTATGAGCTTTTTTGTTCCCTGTTCGAAGGCTTTCATCAACCCAAGTCATTATTTAGTGTGTCATCTCAACTCCAAGAACTGTTGTATTGTTGAACATTTTTGCGTTTCGTCTGACTTTTTGTGACTTTTCTGAAGTCAAATCTTAAAGGAACGTTTTTCCACAAGATTGGCTAAAAATAAATGGATTTGATTGATCATTTTACTTTTAAACGGAACTTATGTAATTAATGGTTTATTATTATTTTTTTATGTTGATTGGACACTTGCTGACTATATGCAACCAACCAGCAGAAATATCGCCAGAATTTTTTCAGAAAGATTTTAGTAGCTGATGCATTTGGCAGTTTTTTTCCACAGTCGCTGTTTTTGAGCCCAAAGACTACGTAATAATTTTTCTCAGCTTTCACCATATAAACAAAATATCGCCAATCAAAGGTACTTTAAAAAAAAAATACTGTGTAAAATAATTCTACAACTAAATTAGGCAAATCCATAAACCGCACAAAAACTTCCATTAATTTTTCTTTTTGCACGATTTCAAACAATAGCCAAATTTTACTACTTACTTGCAAAAATACCCGGCGTTGCCTGGGTTAATAATAATTATGAGAAAAAATCGTTACTTGCTTTTGTTTTCTGTTTTAAGTGAAAGAATTTAAAACACGTCTTTTTGACGTGATTAAAAATCGAGTTTTTTCCTTACCCATAAAACAAAAATAGCAATAAGTATAAAGAACGAAATAAGTATAGATTTAGAAGCGAAATCACGATATTTAAGCATATACAAATTTCCACAGTATGAACATGAAGTCTAAAACCATCTCTGTATGGCTATTGGAGTACGAAGTGTTTAAAAAAATGTAGCCGTGCTCGTAATCCCTTCTTATACTTGCTTAAGTTATTTTGGGGAATTTCAATCATTGTGGGCTCTTGGTGCGATTTTACCGAATTTGCGAGAATCGTTTTGGGATACCTTCGATGATGCTCCCCTTCCTTTCCTTACTTTGTAAAACGATATGATATTAATTTTCGTTACAGAGATATTGTCGCCAGATGCTGAGATACTTTTGGCCACTATAAAATGGCGCTAAAGAGTTTCATCCGAAATGCTCCCAAAATAAGTAGTAAAATTTGGCGATTGTTTGAAATTGTGCAAAAAGGAAAATTAATGGAAGTTTTTGTGCTGTTTATGGATTTGCCTAATTTAGTTGCTGTATTTTTTAACACAATAAAAAAAGTTTTTTTAAAGATTCTTTGATTGGCGATATTTTGTTTACATGGTGAAAGCTGAAAAACAATTTGACGCAGTCTGACTTCAAAAACCGCGACAGTTGAAAAAAGTGCCAAATGCATCCGCTACTGGAACCTTTCTGTATTAATTTTGGCGAGGTTTCTGCTGTTAGATTGGATAATGATTAAAAAATCGAATCACCACAAATAATAAAAGAAAAAACCCATTAATTACACTAAAATTCCGTTTAAATGGAAAATAATCAACCAAATCTAGTATTATTAGCCAATCTTGGGGGAAAAAACGTTACTTTAAGATTTGACTTCAGAAAAGCCTCAAACAGTCAGACGAAATACAAAAGCATTCAACAATTCTAACTATGAACTGGGAGTTGAGATGATACACTAAATAATGAATTGGGTTGAGGAAAGCCTTCGAACATGGACCAAAAAAAGCTCATAACTCGTTTTTCATACAACTTAGAACTTTCTAACAGATGCCATCTTCAGCAGAAAAATAAGCGCTTTCGATGGACACACAATTTTAATGTGTGCACGTATTTTTTCACCATCATATTGGGGCATTTATGCAAAAATTTGGACAAATTAGAGTAAAAAAGGAACTATCAATCGGATTTTTTTCAAACTGGTCTACAAACCTCCCCAGTACCAAAAACAACAAACGGTGAAAGTTTCAGCCAAATCTGCCGGGTAGTTTCTGAGATCTTAGGGAACAAATTTACCAAACTCCATTTTTATATATGTAGATTTTGGAAACATTTCGGATGAAACCGTTTAGCGCCATTTTTTTTTTTTTTTTTTTTTTTTTTTTTTGACCAGAAGTATCTCAGCATCTGGCAACAATATTTCTATAATTAAAATTAGTAAGGAGGGGGAGTATTATCGAAAGTGTCCCAAAATGATTCTCGCAAATTTGGTAAGATTTTAAACAGCACCAAATGCTCACAAAAATTGAAGTTTCCCAAAATAACTAAAGCAAGTGTAAGGGGAACACGGGCGGCTACATTTTTCAAAACAGTTCGTACATCAATAGCCATACAGAGAAGGTTTTAGATTTTTTTAAAAAAAAAATACGAACAGATAAATCTTTTTAAACATGTAAAGTTTAATTTCATATTTCGGAAATTCTTCAAATTTGTATATGCTTAAATGTCGTGCTTTCGTTTCTAATTGAATACTATTTTGTTCTTTATACTTATTGCTATTTTAGTTTAATGAGTAAGGAAGAAGCTCGATTTTTAAACACGTCAAAAAGGTTTGTTTTAAATTCTTTCGTTTAAAACAGAAAACAAGGGCAAGTAACGATTGTTTCTCATAATTATTACTGACCGAGGCAACGCCGGGTATTTTTGCTAGTTTCTTTATATAGTCCAGTAATATTATACAACAAGAAGTTCTGTCTAGAACTAGACGAGCCTACTTTCCCGTATACCCATACTACTTTCTAGTACCTGATCAATAATCTCAAAAATAGCTAAAATCGCAAATTTCTTTCAAACATATTTTTAAAATACTTTAAGCTGATTTCTAGGAATAAAATATTCCTCACTCATCTAAAACAATTAGATGCGTAAAAAAAAAGAACAAATAAAATAGCAGCAACTTTTAAACAAAGCAGCTAATACACTTTTTCCCATTAAAAAAATCTTTAACAGCTTTCAAAACGAAAGAATAATAATTAAAATTAATAATATCATTAATATGAATACATGATATAAAAAAAAATCGTTTCTTTTCCCCTGTTGCCATTAACATTATTTTAAATGAATTAATGCACTTACCAAAACAAAAAAAAAAAAAAAAAAAAACAATAAAATGTAAACTTAAAGAAATAATTTTCTTTGTCAAAAAAAAAAAAATCGTCTGCGCATATCTTAATGTAGAAACATAAATGACTTCAAGTTTATTCGCCAAAAACTGAGTACCTAAATTGTAACTTTAGCGTAAAAATAAAAACAAGTCATATCAACAATAATTATTTCGCAGTTAAAACCATAGCTGCGGAGTCGGAGTCAATCTCATTTTGAGATAAAGGAGTCGGAGTCGAATATTTAAGAATCGGAGTCTGTCATTTGTCCTCCGTTATAAATTTTTGCCAAAACTACGAAGTCAGAGTCGAAGTCGGGGAGTCGGAGTTCGATTAATTGTCGGGCACAGGAGTCGGAGTCAGAGTCAAGTGCCCCTAAATTCTCGGAGTCGAAGTCTGGAGCTTGGTGTCAGGAGTTATTTAGAATAAAATTTGTTTGAAGTAAATCCGCCTTCAAGTGCGGAGTCTACATTGACTTTCAGTTTCCCCGTTGGCGCTATTGTTAAGCGATTTGAACTGTTCAAAATTGAACGGAAAATTGTTCAAATCAAAAAGATATTTTATATACAAGTTTTTCATCAAAATCTTTTTTCTACAAAGCTTGTTTGAAGCAAATTCGCCTCACAGTTCGGGATTGCCTTGAATTTCCCCGTAGGCGCTAATGTTAAGTTTTTTGAACTGTTCAAAATTGAACAAAAAATAGTTCAAATCAAAAAGTGAAATATGGGAATGAGGTGCCCTCGCCGAGATCTTTCGAACAAAAAAAAGTTTTTTCGAATCGGACTATTCATTCAAAAGTTATTAGGGGGGGACAGACAGACAGACCGACAGACAGACCGACAGACCGACAGACAGACCGACAGACATTTTTCCCCATCTCAATACCCTACTTTCCAATTTTTAATTTTTCAATATTTATCTAATTATTTTATTTATTTTTGACTTTTCTTTGTTTTTCGGGATATTTTTAAGATGCATTAAGCCTTCTTTCATGCTTTTTTCTTCTTTCTCTGACTTTTACTGGGAAAGTAGGCTAAAAAAGGGGGCTAAAATCGCAAAACGCGATGTAGTTCTGAATTTTTAATATGTTGTTTGGGTCAGTTAGGGTAGTGAAAATCTAAGTTTGCAGTTTTCAAAACCCTGTGCTTGCTGCGTAATTCGTGAAAAACTGCGAAATTTTCAGACTTTTTTTTAGTTTTTCCTTTAACCCCTAAACTATCCAATTTTCGATGCTAAATATGAATACCCGTTTTAAAGCACATTATATTTTAAACAATTTAAGCCCAAGTGGCGTTCTGTATGACTAATAGTTTAGGAGATATCGTACTTCAAACATTGGCCATTTTTGGCGAAAAATTAAAAAAATATATGCTTCGATCACATTCTACGCCAAATACAATGGACATAAAATCCCACTCTAATTGAAAAAAACTGGACATACTCTTACGATCCCCCGTCCGCAACGGTGGTAGGTCTATACCTACCACCCGGCGGCCAGGCGGGGAAAATTGTTTGGTTTCATCGTAGGTAAACATACTCTTACGGTATATTTAATTGGCTTTTATTGTAAACCAAAAATAAAATCTGTAGATTTAATATTTCTTTTACAATCGCAAAACAAACAAATCATCAGAAAATTCGATTTTTGAAGATAGGAGACATAAAACTTTTCAAGACGATATGGAAGATCTTATTCTTAAAAAAGGGGCAGTAATCTTATCTATCTCTATCTTTATACGAGCAATTCTTGTGGGTATGTATATATTTCGTATCTCGAAAACGGCTCTAACGATTTGGATAAAATTTTGGATTTAATTGTAGTTTAGCATTTTAAGTTCATCTACATCAGCGTTTTTCTGTAAAAACGCGGTTTTTTACAAAAAAGAGTTTTTTAATATAAAGTCTAATTGAGTTAAGCCTTGAAAAAAATGGTGAATTGACACATAAGGCAGACGATTTGCAACCATAACAATGAAAATTTGTTTCTTCTAGCTGTAAAATTTTAAACTTGCTTAGGTTTGCCAGGCTTGGCTGATATTAGCCACTTTGGCTCATTTCAATCACACTTGGCTAAAAACAAATTCAAACGCACTATGTAAGTGGATGTAAGGCTTTTTTTTTTTTAATCAAAACTATTGCTTGGCCGTCTTATTTTATTTTGGCTTCCTATAGCTGAAATGATTATAATGCTGATGAAGTGTTTACATGTATACCTCTCGTTTCTAGGAAGCATCGAGAACCTTAATATTTCGTTAACGTCATGCTTTTCGAGTAGATTTGAAAAAGCATCGAACCTTAGAAAAACACGAGTTGACAAAGATTAATTCTTTTAAAGCCGAGCAAGGCTCGGTCGTCCAGGTACTGAGTGTTTATATAAGTAATTTGTTCTGGAAAAACAGGGCGGTTATAAAAAAAAATTAAATAGACCTGTAGTTGATAGTCCTATGCAGGTAACGCAAACATTCCTCCCCCTATACTTATCTATGGCTTTCACATTGATGAATTTCTGGCCGTAATTCATTTTTCAACTGAAAAGTTATCTATTGAGTTTTATTTTGGATGGAGAATAATTTTGGTATCAGGCGAATTAATTATCCTAAGACGGACGAGAATAAATGAAAATGAAAGTTCACTCCTTTGCAAAAGCAAATGAAACTGTCCAGGTTCATCATATCAAACGTAAAGCTTCATCGGGACACCTAGAATGAAAAGGGCTTCCCTGTACACTTTAAGTGCAATATTATCGAATGACTATACTTATTGAAAAATCATTGAAGCAGAAAGTATGGAAAGTAGGGATGCACCTAGAAACATTAACCAAAATGCTTCCACTTTATCACTTAGCTAGTCTCGATTTCTACGCAAAAAATGCTCGTCTTTATTTACAAGAGACATGAAAAACGAAATGAATTCATAGAATTTTTACGTACACTGGAAGAAACTTCCTGGTTTTGCGAATCAATAAATTTTCGCCTAGTTTGGGAGCATACTTGTGTAATGAATGAACTGGTTCTAATGAAACTAAAGGAGATTTTGAAGGAACTAATCCATAGTTGTAACACATTGAACAATTCAGCTGTGTGCTTTTTCAGTGAGTTTAATGAATTATGTTCGTGATAAACTTTTTTGAAGAACTGAAATGACTCAAGGACTACTGTCTTCGGATGTGTCAGAACAACTGCGGGCTAGCGCAATGTGATTATATTTGACTTCTCCTGAGGAAACGCTTTTCCAAATCGGGTAATAAACGACACCTCAATGACCAGTTGATCCCTAGGTTTGAACTTGAGGGCATTGAAGATAAAAAAACAATTAGGGAAACTGGTTGAAACATTATCTGAACCGCCGTCGAAGAAAGCACATCTCAACAGATCATAAATCGATGATGAAGAGGATGTGGATCTACTTTTTTTTTCGCTGTTTTTCTCAAACATTCAAACTATTACCTTCCAGAAAAGGGCCAAAGTCCAGTTAATTTTTATTCAGTTTCATATTTTTTTTTTTTTTTTCAATCGAGGAAAAATGGAATAACTCTTAGATTCGTACTTTTTCTTCACGCAGTTATAGGGGATGTGATATCACATCTTCCCATGTCTGGCTAAGAAAAGCAAAACTGCGCGGTGTTTTGCAAACGAACTGGTATAAGGTTGACCAGGCCACCATAGCTTTCCTTCCTGAAATGAGTCCCGAAGTTTTAACCGAAGCTGTAGAGATAGAGCTGGTTGCTCTGTATGGAAATGAGGCATCCCCGATATTCTGCGACAGTATTCAGTTCCACCTGTTCCTCAAAGCAGCATGTAATGCAACTGTGGTCCGTCTTTGTTAGTCTTCAACCAAAAGGGTAGCTTCATTCCATTCGTATCACAGGTACCGACAAGTATACAAATGGTTGGCAGAGAAGAAAGATGCCTCAGAGCGGGGATTTGGTCGAAGACCAACACAAATTGTAAGATTGATTCGTCACCAATCACTATCCAGCCTCACCCTTCCTTTTCAGATTTCTCTCATTTTAGTGCAAAAGGGATATATGGGAGTATGCTGTTGCTGCAGAACTGATCTTAACTGCTCATCTTTGAGTAATCTGTACTTTGAAAAGACTGCCCACAAGATCTTTGCATTCTAATCGACAAAAATGAAAAAAAGAAAAGTAATAAAATAAAAAAGGATCGAGCTATCCTTCTTTTTTTCAGTTCCAGAGTACGATCGTATCCATAAAAGACAGTTGTTATTTTTTTAGGTATGTTTTATTAAAACATGTAATAAACTAACATGTAACTAATAAACTAACATGTAAATAGCTTCACCCTTTTGAAATCATTCTTTTTTTTCCTTTTGTCCATATCTCTCTTATTCTAATGGGAAGTGTTTTGTACTGAAAAATCTTTTGTTCAAAAGCATTATCTATTCAAAATCAAACTCGATAGATAACTTTCCAGTCGAAAAACGAAATACGGCAGAAAATTCATCAATATGAAAGGCATAGAGTTACCTGCATAGGACTGTCGACTATTGGCCTATTTAATTTTTTTATAACCGGCCTGCTTTGCCAGCACATATAACTTATATAAACACTCATTAGAGTATTAGTGTATCATTCTTTGCGCCCCCCCCCCCTTTTTTAAAATAAAATCTTTCATATTGTCTTGAAAAGTGTTTTGTCTCATTTCTTCAAAAATCGAATTTTCCGATTATTTGTTTGTTTCGCGATTGTAAAAGAACTATTGAATCTACGGACTTTGTTTTTGGCTTAAATAAAAGCCAATTAAATATACTGTAACAGTATGTCCAGTTTTTTTTCAATTAGACAGGGAATTTATGTTGATATTTGGCATGGAATGTGATCGAAGCATTTTTTTTTTTTTTTTTTTTCGCCAAAAATGGCCAATGTTTGAAGTACGATATCTTCTAAACTAATGGTCGTACAGAATGCCATTTGAGCTTAAATTGTTCAAAATTAAATGTGCTCTAAAAGGCACATTTAGTATCAAAATTTGGATAGTTTAGGAGTTATAAAGGAAAAACTAAAAAAAAGTCCGAAATTCGCAGTTTTTCGCGAATTACGCAGCGAGGACAGGGTTTTGAAAACTGTTTTAATGTCTAATATGACTGGACTAATATTACAAAAAAGAAAAAAAGGAAAGAAAATTTTTGTTAGATATCAAAGAGCTGTTACCTAAGTTAATTAGAGCAATTTTATCATGATTTATTTACCATAATTTATAAATGTAAGGAAAAAAAATTTGTCATTATTATACACTGGCGGTACTCGCACGGCTTTGCCCTTAGTAGAAAATTAAAAGGTCATTTGGTTCGCCTGTATATTTACAAATAATGGGTGATGAATTTCTTACCTATTTGCTATGTTAATTTGCTCGTCCATGTTACGGTAGTTTACTCGTCTATGTTACGATAGTTTGCTCGTCCACGTTGTGGTAATTTGCTCGTTCACGTTATAGTAATTTACTCGTCCACTTTATGATAAATTTCTCATCCATGTGATAATTTACTCGGTAAAATGTTCTTAAATTTGGAATAGAAAAAGAAAAAAATCGAATTTTCGAAAAATCGCTTCGAGAGACACACCCCCATCCTACAAACTAATTTTGTGCTAAATTTCATTAAAATCGGCCGAACGGTCTAGGCGCTATGCGTGTCACAGACATCCAGACAGAGATCCGGACAGAGAGCCCGACTTTCAGCTTATTATTAGTAAAGATATGTAAATAAACCTTTGAGAAATTTATGAAGAGTATTTATGAAGAGTACAAAATGAAAACAAAAGAATAATATATGATTTTTTTTTTTTTTTAATTTTTTTGTAACGTGGGCAGGTAAAATTTCCGAGTTCTGGTAAACGCTTTCCGGGTTCACCGTATCGGTGGGTAGTTGAAAATGCCTGCTTTAATAAAATATCGAAGATTTCAAATGAACTTCTTCGAACAATTTCGAGGCAACAGAAGCTACTGCGCTTCATGTAATTCTAAGTAAAACGTGTTTTTTTCATCGCAACTTTACTTAAAAATCGATCCTTAAGTATCTTTTCGCGTGTACTATCGATACGAAGCCTCAGGATTTTTAAACAACTCTCTGAGGTTTTGGATCACGCGTAAGCATTTTTGCTGAGAGTCTTGAGCACGTTTTTCTTCAAAAGATGGCCGTCGTCTCTCTTTTTTATTTTTTATTTTTTCTCCTGCCGTTTTGTTACTATATTATTGATGGCAGAAATCATCATTTAAAATTTTTTACATATTCTACGGAAACAAAACATGAAAGAGATCATCAACCGATTAGTCTTTTAATTTCAGTTCATGCCTTATCACTTTTTATGTTTTAATGTGTTTACGATTCATTGACAGGTGATGAATATTAATAAAATGATTTTACAGACAGAATAAACCATTAGTTTAATGAAAATAAACTAGCACGAAGCTGTAGTTTTGAAATGTTTATATTTTTGAAATGCTATTACTTTAAAGCAAGTATAACATTAAAGTCACAAAATATGTTTATAATACGTACACACACATATTTGTATTAATTTAAATTACGACTGGAAGCTTACTATATCTTCTGAAGTATAATAATGGGTTAAAATAATAATGGTTTACAACTGCCATGCGAAATCTTGCCAAGGGTTCTTTGCTCGCACAATACTAGAACTATAACCCTAAACTATAATCGCACTATTTTGGCGATGAAAATTCTCAGTGTTAAACATTTTTCACTTCGTTCTACGATAATATTTTCAAGAAAATATTTTGCATATTGTCCATTCCCACTAAATGCTGCAGTAAAATAAGGTTAGTTAAATTAATTATTTTTAAACTAGACGGAAATGAAAGTCCTAATTCTTCTGCTAATGTCATCAAATCCTTCTTTCGAGCTTACGATTTAAAAAAAAAAACCCCATAAATATTAAAAATTCACACAAAACAATTTTTAAAAAAATTACCTGGTGCAACGTTATCCTCTTTCAAAAAAAAAAAAAAAAAAAAAAGCATCGAACAGCCGAGCACTAGCATATTCGTTGATAAATTCTTGCAATTGCGAAGTTTGTTAATACAGAATTTTCTTGTGTTTACGCTTTCGATATTTACGACAATCAACTCACTTTTTAGAGGGAAATAATAAAAACTAACATTATTTTGAGAAGCTCGAGAATATCATGGAGGGTGGAAACAATTTCTGTTGTTGAAAGCAATGTAAGACAAATCGAATGAATTAATAAACACTCATAACAAACTGCCTATGTTTACCAACAGACACACGTGGAACGCAATGTTTTACCTTTTTGTTTAATTTTGTAAATCACCGCGAGGTAGCGTATTCGAGCGCTGGAGTTGCGAATTGCGTTCTAATTTAACGGCCGCTGCTTTTTCATGAAGGTGAAGGTAGTTCCTTTCTTGTCCACGCGATTGCAGCGCTTGCAGGGGCTAGAAGGGGGTACCCGGCTTGCTCCCGACTTCCCGGTTTTACCCCACTTTCCCGTAAGAGTCATTATTATTGCTTTAGTTCGTATATTTTCGCATAATATTTTACATGGGCTTAATTTACATTACTATATTGTCTTTTTAATTTACTTTTCTTATTTTGCTTAGGGAAGGTAAAACTTAGTAATGTTTTTTTTTTTTTTTTTGGCACCTGTGTCATCTCTTGTACTTTTTCTGCAAAAGTTTTTTTTTTTTTTTTTGGTTTCCGCTGAAAATAAAGCATGAAAAAAGCGTCAAATTCCAGCATTTTTCTATTGTTTATATGGAATCGAAAACGCCGTTTCTTCAAATATCTAAGAAATCTCTTTTTTTTTCAGATACAGCGCTTTACCTTTCCACGGCAGAAATCTTTCTCCGATTAGAGCACTTGGAATTTGTTTGGCATTTTCAAATAGGGCTTCATTGTGCGAATAGTGTTCATATTTAAATTTTATTTATGTTTAATAAAACGTTGTAATTCTTAAGTCAAAAGGTGATTTTAAAGAATATTTATTGTATATTATTAAGAATAAGGACTAAAAAAATATAGGGAAATGCTTTTGAAAATAACAATAGTAGAAGAATGCTCTCAAAATATTAATGAGTTTTAAAATAAAAAAAATTCTGAGACGCATGAGGACTTTCATCATTCTTTTTCATTATTATGTTGCATTTTATTAAAAATTCAGAAAACGTTTCAAGCTTACCGGTTGTTGAATGATTTAAATTCCATTACATTTTAAAGGAAACTGTTTTCTTTATAAATCTAAATTAGGTACTACTGAAAGTACAAAGGGAAATATTGGCGTTTACTCACCTTTGATTGTTAAAGAATGAAAAAAAAAAAAAAAAAAGAAAACTATTCATTTAAATGCTTTTTACTCTGGATGAAATATGTCAATTTGTCAAGAGTAATGTGCAGATCAAATGTCAAATATAAACAACTTTTTAGGGGTTCATTTTCATATTAATACGAATATCACCTTTAAAGATTCGAATAGTAGCATTCTTTTTTAAATCACAGATTTGAAATAAGAATGAAGAATTAACCCTATATGCACCAATTTCTGGTATGATTTGTTTAACTATTACATTACAGTAAAATTGAGAAAAACCTACCTCGTAATGTTAAAATGCTGTTAGGAATTTTTGTTTATAATGTCTAAACTACAATGGCTAAACCGTTTTGTGCTTCTATATAAAATTATCAACCATAACCCCAGCTAATCCAGTGATCAAAAAATGTTTTTCAATGTTGGGAATACTTATTTAAATTTTGTTATTTCCGAAATTAATTGCGAATATTTTTGATCGAAAAGAATATTTATTTCACTGACTGGAGGAGCTTCGGCATTTTTACTCTAAATTTTAGTTTAAAATGTTCCAGAAATTTTTTGCTGTGCCTAAAAATACGTTTTGTTGTCATTTCAGCCGCCGTATATCATTACTTTTACTGCATGGTAAAGATACTCCATTTTAATTTTGAAATAGCTGTAGTGGAAACAAAGGAGGTTTGATCCATTGAGAGACTTGACCATTGGATTGTTTACATGAAAAGGATAGGGAGAGAAAATTTTAGTCAAATTATTAATTGACCAAACACACAGCAGTATTTTGAAAGGAGAAACCAGTTCAGAATTATCGGTTGTTTTCAAGAAATTCAGTGTTAAATGATACTGCGCCTTTCAAGTAACTTTTCAAGATTTTGAAATTTGTTAAATTTTAACCTCCAGGTTGTCAGGAAAATGAATTTTGAAAGTGCACATGTTTTAATCACTTTTCTTGCTATATATTGGTATGCAGTAGTTTGGTATAAGTTTAATCTAAGTTGCTAAAAATTTAAGGTAAACAAAAGAAAGCTACTTGGGTGATTTGACTCAAGCTAACAAAGAAGAAGTGACCGAAAGACTAATCTGATGTTTTTGTTTAATGTAATGTTTTTGCAATGAACTTTTATTTACGAATGGGGTCGTTTCCAAAATTTTAAAAGTATTTTTTTCTGAAAGAGCATGCATAAAAATATAGGAACTAACCTTTTTTTAAATAATTTGTTCAAGTTTAATATTTTAAAAAAATTGCTTAAATCGGTGCGCTTTCATTGTTTACGTTTCTGTCGTATGACATCACAAATGATGAAATGCCATTCAGTGTTGCCATTCACGGAGAAAAATATTTAATTCGCATCTTTACTCACGTGTATTGGTAACGATATGGATGATAGCAAGCGTAGAGCGCAATATTTAATTCGCTTCTTGATTATCATAACGTATAAACGCGGTAGAAAGATGCGCCAAAGTGCATCATTTGTGACGTCATAAAAACCACGCCTTGTTTGAAAAAACGGACATTTTAAAAAATTAATTAAAAAATAACTGTTGGGAAAATGAAAGTATTTACTGCGTCCATGTTATTTTTTTACTCATTCTATCAATTTCAGTGACTAAAAGTAGTACTTTTGACTGAAGGAAACAACCCCGTTGCTAAAACATTGTGTTTTTGACCTAATGATTTTATTTAAGTAATAACTCTAATATTGTGAATATGAGGAACTAATTTTCTTTTATTTAATGACTAACTAAAATATATAATATTTTGGTCTAATAAATTGTTTTTATTTGATTAATAACTGATATACTAATAATCTTAAAGCCCAATGCTTGATCACCTAATAAAATAACTGAAATAGTGTTTAGGTCTGATCTGATCAAGTTTTGAAATCGAAATCTGGTTTTCTGCTGATGTGGAGTAAAATTAGTTTTTAAAAATATACGTAACACTTCACCTAAAGAGTGAACATTTTGCAAATTCACTTCAAGTATCACTTATTAAAACAAAAAACACCATCAAACATGCGTTTTTTATTTCTATATCTATGAATTATCTTACATTCATGAAGGGGGTCCTGTCTTTCTAAGCGTTTGGTCAAATCTCCCTAGATATAGGGACACTTGACCCATAGGCAGACATGAAGGATATAATTTTTCAAACAATTTCTACTCTGACTTTTCCCATTATTTTTAGTAATAATAATATGCAAAATCACAATCTATTTATATGTTTTTTATTATTTCGTTCTAACTATTCTACAAAACAAATCGAAAATAAAAAACCAAAAATTGGGTAAGTCTCCCTAGTTTCCCCATATCTGTATTTTCTTGAGAATTTGTACTTAATTTTGTTTGTTTTTTCACTTTAATCATCTATACTGCATGTATCACATTACAGAAAAAGAAAGAAATTTTAGCGAAATCACAATGCTTCGTAGGGAGTTTCTTAAAACGTATGCAAAATTTCTAAAAGAATCAATAGTTTTTAAAAGCACAGTCAACTCCCAATTATCCGCAAAATAGGGTGGAACGGTAACCGAGGATAATCCGAATAATAGGTAAAAACTATACTAGTGTATACAATGGCTAAAAATTAATGAATAGCACTCATACATACATTTAAAACATAGCAACATTGCATCTATTAACATTGAATATAAACGAGCTGATGTGTGCATCACATGACTTCCTTTTATTCCAGTTTAATGTCATTTCCCCGTTATTAGCAGTTTTAATGTGATTCAATTGTTTACTCTCTAAATATCACCAACAATGGCCAAATTGAAACCAAATTTAACATTTTAAAAAATCGGCAAATTTGCCGCCAAGTTGGAGACAAAATATGGCGACTAAAAGACTGGCGACACATCGCCAAGTGTCAGACAAATTATAACACCACTTGAGTTTACATCGACATTAACATCGAAATAACAAAATAATAAAAAAATTTCCCCCAAAAAAGGGGCAAAAGACCCCCTTAGGAACATCCGAATGCAACCAAAAGAGAAGGTGCACAACTACGCCCCAACAGGAGTCTACGTACCTAATTTCAACTTTCTAGGACATACCGTTTTTGAGTTATGCGAGATACATATACACATACACACATACGTACATACATACGTACATACGGACGTCACGAGAAAATTCGTGGTAATTAACTCGGGGGTCGTCAAGATGGATATTTCGGGTGTCTGTAGGTTCCTAGACATATATCCAGGTGTGATCGGGTGGAAAAAAAAAAACTCAACATTCATTCGGGGGTGAGAAAAATGGAAATTAAGGCCGTTTTTTGAGTGAAAATTTTTTCGCGAATACAATACTTCTTTTTTTGTAAAAGGAAGTAAAAATATATGTAAAGCTAAAAACGAACAGTAACACAATCAGAAGTTTAAAAAACATGTAATGGCCGTTAAAAAAATAAGACCCGTGGATAATCCGACCGCCGATAATCCGAACATCTGTAATCTGGAGTTTACTGTGTTTCCATTGCTTCATGAACCTTCGACCTATAAGTTAGCTTATCAGAAATTATGGTGGTCGCATTGGGAAGATTCTCTGCCCGCCTCACTTCCGTCAAGAATCCATCAATAGGTAATAGTTTTTACTTCCTTTTACAAAAAAAAAAAAAAAGGAAGTATTGTATTCGCAAAAAAAATTTCACTCAAAAATCGACTTTAATTTCCATTTCGCTCACCCCCGAAATAACGTTGAGTTTTTTTTTTTTTTGACACGTGCATATATACTATACGTATAGACACCCAAAATATCCATTTTGACGATTCCCGAGTTAATTACAATGAATTTTCTCGTGACGTCTGTATGTACGTATGTCTTGTGTGCGTATGTATCTCGCATAACTTAAGAGCAGGGCTGTGGAGTCGGAGTCGAAGAGTCGGAGTCGGACTGATTTTGGAGTAAAGGAGTCGGAGTCGGAGTTGTTAGAAAACTTGCCGACTCCGACTCCGGGTTTCTTTTTTTCTTTCCTTTTCACTGACTCTCCTTGCATTTTTTAAAAACTGACTACCAATTGGTTCAATTACATGTATAAAAAGATACTAATGAGAAAATAACTGCCATTATGGCAATCAGCTAGCCTGAATGCTTACCGAACATACTGTAGCCGTCCTCTAGTTTGCTTGCTTTTTAACTTAACTAATAGCGACTGTCAGCAAACGGTTTTGTTGCCTAACATTTTCAAGTAATCACTTTCAAATAAAAATAGAAATATAGTGTTTTGTTCGATCTCAGTTGTAAAATAGCGAAAGAAACGTAACAAATTAATAAGTCGAGGCCCGTAGCTAAGGTTGAAACGTTTAAGGGTGATCGACAAATTCAAAAACGTTCTGGCGCAAAAGCACGAATCCAAAAGATCCGATGAAAAATAATCTAATGTTTTTTTTCTTTATTAAGACTATTTCTATAAGCTTGGTTCTCACTAAAAAGTATAGAACAAAATAAGTGTAAATGATTTCTTGATTGCAACACTCAATGATTGCAGCTAATCTTAAAATCTTAATATTAAGGTTAATTCTAAAGCAGACAATAAAATTTAAATTAAAAATTTAGCGAAGAAGAAATATAGGTATAGTAAAAGCTATTCGTATAAATTTGTATACCGGCCGCATTTTGTGTAAAAATAGCTCCTGATGTATATGTGCCCTATTTTCGTTGAAATTTGATTGATGAAATATAATTTAAAATATATTCGCGAAAATTTTCATAATTAAAGTATTTATAAACTCTGAAATTAACTTTGGGTGTCATCTACCTGATGGGTGTCACCCAGGGAAAACCACCCCCTCTCAAGAACTTGGATTTAGAAAAAAAAAGCTTTTTTTCTCTCAAGTTACAGCTTTCAAAAATTGAAAGCACACGATTTGATCAATATCTATTTGTTAAACATTAAAGGGGGGCAAATTGCAGATAATCCTTTTCAAATTTTTTAAAAGGGATTTTTAAGTCATCTCACTTCTTAACTCGTAACTGCTGGAAAATTTGTTTTTTAAATTGAATTTCTAACGTTGTATGCGTCTTGGGTTTACAATAAACAAAATGCGAAATTTTCATGAAAAGGAATCAATATTTCAATCTCTGTTTAGAGGTTTTCCCCCTTCCCCTGAAGGGAGAGAGGGAGTTGAAAAAATACAATTAAAAAAATCAAAAACACCCGGAGTCGGAGTCGGAGTTGGAGTCGGAGTCGGGCGCTTCAAAATCCAGGAGTCGGGGTCGGAGTCGGCCATTTTCCTTCCGACTCCGCAGCCCTGCTTAAGAGCAGTATGTCCTAGAAAGTTGAAATTTGGTACGTGGACTCCTAGTAGGGTCTAGTTGTGCACTTTCCCTTTTGGTTGCATTCGGGTGTTTCTAAAGGGGTCTTTTACACCTTTTTGGGGGAAATCGTTGTTAATTTCGATGTAAACTAGAGTAATGTTATAATTTGTCGGACACTTGGCGATATATTGCCAGTCTTTTGGATGCCAAGTTTTGTCGCCAACTTGGCGACAGTTTTGGCAATTTTTTTTTTATAATCTGGTTTTGATTTGGCCATTGTTGGTGATATTTAGAGAGTTAACTATTGAATCACATTAAAATTGTCAATAATGTGGAAATAACATTAAATTGGTGTAAAAGGAAGTCATGTGATGCACACATCAACTCGTTTAAAATATAATTTAGGTTCACGGTGCTTTGTACAACGATATCTAGTTCGTCCATACATGCGAAGAATTATTTCAGAAAACTTGATCGCGACTTTGTTACGACGATAATTCTAACGAATTCTATTGAGGTTCGAATAAGATGCAAGTTCTCTAGCTTGACTTTAACTCAAAACATATAGATAAAGCTATTTTCTGAACAAGCGAAACTAATAATTATCATTATCATTTAGGCTAAAGAATGCAGCCGAAGTAGAAATGGGAACCAATCCACCTTTTTACCCTTTATGAACCGTATATAGGGTCAATTGGGGTAATTGTGAACAAATTTTCTAAATTTCAGATTAAACAGCTACCAGAAGTCTTTCACCAAAGAAAGTCACCAAAAATGAATGTTTCATTGCCCTACTTCATTCTGTGAGTTTTTTTTTTTTTTTTTTTTTTTTTTTTTTTTAAGTTGCATGCAGTCGACCATCGACAAAACATCTACTTAACTAATTTTCAAAAAATTTGACCTGTTATTTAGTACTTCACCATTTAGTAGTTTTTTGCATTAAAATGTTCATGCTCAACCTCAAAGCTTACGGTTCTTAAAGGGTTTTAAATCCAAAATACCTAATGCTCATGTTCTTTGCAAAATCACAATTATTCCACAATTATGTTAGGCTGCTGAATTAAACCATTGATTTTGGAACATCGGAGCATTTTGTTAAACAGTTTAGTGGGCGATCGAAATTCATTGTCTTAGAACTTGTTGCCACTAAACAGCTAAGTTAATAAAAATAAGAGTTTTTGAACTTGGAATTTTGAATTCGTATACACAATAAGAATTAATTTTTCTTAGGCAAAAAAAAACTTCATTCAATCTTCTTCCTTTTGTGGTATTTTGATCTTTTCCCTGGCCAATAGTCGATAATTATTAGGGCCAAGTATCTATGGAGGCAGTTTTTTTCACGAGCAACGTATATTGTTCTGAAAGAAATGAGTTTGGAATGATATTAACGTGCCCCCCCCCCCTCCCTCCACAACACACAACAAGCTTCGCTTTAGCTCCAGCTTGACTCTTCTGTTTAATATCATTTGTAAAGCAGCATTCCAAACTATAAATTGAAAGCGTGCTGCAGCTCAGTCCGCCCAACTGCAAGACAATTTGTAACAGAATAATTTAAAATGCAGTAAATCAATGTTTTTTTACAACAAAACGATAAAGAGTAGTCGGATCCATTCGATAAGTTTTAAGTTGAGTCATCATGTTACCTTTGATATTTAAGCGATGTTATTTAAGATGGCATGCAAAAGTATTAATTAATAAAAAGCTAGTTTTTCTTCAAAATTAGTTTTTTTCTCTCTCATTTTCAACATACATACAGAAATGAATTGAAATAGTCCCATTTCTCGGAAAAAATTCAATTTTCCGAGCATTTTGATTATTTGAATCCCTTGATTGTCCCAATGGGGTTGTTTCCTTCAGTCAAAAGTACTGCTCCTAGTCACTGAAATTGATAGAATAAGCAAAAAATAATAACATGGACCCAAAAAATACTTTCATTTTCCCAACAGATATTTTTTGATTAATTTTTTAAAATGTCCGATTTTTCAAACAAAGCGTGATCTTTATGACGTCACAAATGATGCACTTTAGCGCATCTTTCTATCGCGTTTCCACCTTATGATAATCAAGAAGCGAATTAAATATTGCGCTCCACGCTTGCTATCAACCATATCGTTGCCAATACACGTGAGTAAATATGCGAATTAAATATTTTGCTCTGTGAATGGCAACAGTGAATGGCGTTTCATTATTTGTGATGTAAGCGTAAACAATAAAAGCGCACAAATTAAAGTATTTTTTTAAAAATATTAAACGTAAACAAATTATTCAAAAAATAGTCGGATCCTACGTTTTTAAGCATGCTCTTTCAGAAAAAATACTTTTAAATTTTGGAAACGTCCCCATTGATTCAAATAGTTGTAGTTCTCTATAAAAATTAAAAGCAACATTTTAAAATTGTAGAATAAAGTGCAAAAAGTTGTAAAAATGTCACTAACGTGCAAATTTGACTCAGCAATTTTTACTAAAATTCATAAAATGTAAAATGTAAAATTTCAAACAAGATAGTCTTCAAAATAGCGTTAAGGAAAAGAATTGATCAATCAGTTTCATCATTTGCATTTTGTCATGTGTGAGTAGCTCTAACATTCAATTATTCTGTCTCTCAAACGATTACGTGATGACAGATTTACTTACACTACATGGAAAATCTTAGGCATACATACTCCATATTATAATCAAGGGCGAGGCCAGCCAATGATTTAACCAATGGTGTGGTAAATCAAAGCCGAATTAATAACATTTTCAGGGACTTTCGATTTCAGTAATAAGTTCTGCAGTGACTGTACGAAAATTCCTTTTTTGTTATTTTTACGAGTCCACCTGTTACTTTTCTTACATAAAAAAACCCTATTAGTCAAATGCATCGCAAAACGAGCTTCATAAATTTTAGTTTTTACAAGGCAGTCATTATCTCTTCGCGTCACCTATGTAGACCTTGGCATTAGCCTTGAAATGAATGTATCTTTTTCACTCAGGGATGCACAACACCTTCCCTTTGACCTCCAAAATGTATAAGTTTACGTCGAATTCATGGCCGTTGTACACGCAACCTTGAGCAAAAAAATTTAAGTCTTCGTACGTGTTACTACTTGTAATGTGCCACACGTATCATCCTTCAACAGTTCCCAACAAAGTTTCATTTACCATTTGCCTTTAACTGAAATTAGTTATACCGCACTTGCTTGTGGATCCGAGACTATAAGTTTCAGATCCAAAGCTATAGCAACTTTCAGGGGGAAGCAAATTGCTCAAAAATTGCCAGTTAATTTCCTAACCCCAGACAAAACAGCTGGCCATTTTTCCAGCAGGCCACGAAACATTTGGAGACAATTTTGGCGCTGTAAACAAACGAAGATGGTATGTGAAAACAATGTTATACTTTTGAAGAATGTTCTGTGGTTGTCATTGTTAGACACACATACGGAAGATTACATTTTTTTTTTCTTTATTTTGGTGTCCCTGCAGTTTTGCCGACACGAAATCCCCTCTCCCCCTGTTTTTCAGCTTCAATCCTTTTGATATATTAGAGGGGGAAGGAAATTTGAAATGTCGGCGAAACTGGGGATTAACCATGGTTTTGCTAAAAGCTATACAATGACTACATAAGTTGTGTTCAATCACTTGGTTTTTAACAAGACTCATAAAATGAAAAAAAATTAATTGATAATGAAAAAAATCATCAAGACGCATAAAATGAAACAAATTTCATCAGTTTAAAAATTGTTTACAATTTTGAAGAAAAAGATTCTAAGAAAATCTATTGTCAACAAAATAAATAAATAAATAAATCTTGATTGACAGGTTTTATGCTGCAATGACAGCTATTACACGTGTGTTGGCTTTCAGTGCAAGCTTTATCCACTGCCTGGGATTAGAAAAACTTGTGGAACGAAAAGTGTCATTTGATTTCTAAAAACAAAACGGATTTTCATAAAAACTTTTAGAGAGCAGTTCAGTAAAAAGTAATGGAAGGCTCTTCTTACGTCAGAGATAATTATGAAAATCATTTCATTTACTGTATCAAAGAAAACGCCAACTAGGGTAAGTGATATGGATTAATACCTTCAGAATCAAAAAAAAAAAAGTTCAAATATTAAGCAGTACAATTCAACAAATTAAGTCGAGAAAGGGTGGCATCAATGAAAAAAAAAAGTATGAATTCATTGAAAAATGTACTTAAGGGAAAAAGAAGCAATTTTAAAAAAAATAAATAATAATAATTAATTTGAATTTTGACATCTTGAATTCAAATTATGTTTGTCGCAATCACGTGTTTTTTTGCGTGCGTGCCCCCATGTGTGTGTGTGGGTATGTGTGTATGTAGGCGTGTGTGTTTGTGTCTGTGTGCAGGCATGTGTGTATGTGGGTATGTGTGTGTATGTATGTGAGTGTGTATGTGTGTAGGTGTGTGTGTTTGTGTCTGTGTGCAGGCGTGTGAGTGTGTGTGAGCGTCTAGGCGTGAGTTTGTGCCTGTGTGCAGGCATGAGTGTGTGTGTATGTGTGTGAGTGTGTGTGTATGTATGTGTGTGTATGTGTGTGTGTGTATGTGTTTGTGTCTCTATGCAGGCGTGTGAGTGTGTGTGTGCGTCTAGGCGTGTATTTGTGCCTGTGTGCAGGCATGAGTGTGTGAGTATGTGTGTGTATATGTGTGTATGTGTAGGCATGCATGTGTGTATGTATGCTCGATGTACATATTAGTATGGCTATGTTCAAAACTGCACTGAATAATCATCTTGATATTTGTTACTTCTTCCAACAATATGAAAACTTTCCCTTTATACTCAATATTATAACAAAGGTAGTTCTGCCCAGCCGACAAGCGATACTTTGCAATATTATCTTGAAAACAGTCTATAAAAAACTAGCTTGAAACCGTTCCTTCGATGTTCTACCGAATATATAAACATCATGAGCGTTGATAGTTGAAAACATTTGTCGCCCAGTAGAATCTTTTTTCACAAATCTCAATTTGGGAGGTAAGTCCTCTTAAAAAATGAGGGGCACCTGTTTTATCAATTACAGATTTCATTGTTTTCAACAGATTTCACAGTGAATCTGAATGTAATTTCAGAATTTCATATATAGGAGATTGGATTTCACATGGTAATAATCTCATATTTGTTTAATGTTCGTTGTACTGTCCTAAAATCCCGGTCGCAAAGGACAAACGAATGTCCTCTCAGAGAAAGTCATCAGCAATCTTATTAAGTTTCTTCAGTGTTATTTCTGAAAAAAGTCTCCGGCAATGTTGCTCTTATTTTTACCAGCGTTATATCTCACTGAAAGCATACAGTTTTTTGGCAGTTCCTAGAGTGATGTTAATAAAACCCCTGAGAAATTAGCGAATTTCATTCCGATTCCGTCATTTCGAACCCCCCTCCCTAACCCCCCGAACTGACGCACCTACCATTACCGAAATTATAATAGATCAAAAGAGTTATTTGTTTTTACTTCATTACGCCAAAAAAATCTAGTTCTTCTATGATCTTGCCTAAAGCTTACTAGTTCTTCCTTCGCGTTTAGTGCAGAAACGGCATAAGTCCGGGACTTACGCCCTTTCTGCACTAAACGAAAAATGTGACCCCTAAATAAAGTGCTTTGTTGTACAAGGATTGACTTTCCTGCTACACTAGTCGATGTCTTTATATACAAATATGGGAAAAACACAGCTAACTCAATTTTGAAAAAAATGTGACTTATTCCCTTTTTGAAATAATCGATTCAGTTATACAGACAGTGGCACCACTATAGTAAGTGATCCCCGTACTTACCAATTGCTTAAGCATAGAGACGGACCTTTTCCTTCATTATTTGCAAGAGTTTTCATTTATGTGCATTGCTTCCTCTATTGGTGTATATCCAAAACGGGTGATTTGGGAATATAGGCACCTCCGAATCACAATAATATCCGTTTTTTGAGCATAGAAAAGGTCTAAAACTAATTATAGCTAACTCTGAAATGTTCCCATATCCCCTTCCGAGATTTTTTTTTTTTTTTTTTTTTTTCCGGCTACGCCACTATCTTCCTCCCCTCCTCCTGGACAAAGTTGAAATGACAAGCTTGGCGGAACACTTTTTAACACTTTGACTGCCATGGCTATTATACGTGGTAACCGTTGATGTTTTTGTTGGGACCCTGAGCATCAGCTATGATAGACCGTGTCCTAACGGTTGCCTCGTGGTGAACATTTGCAATTTTGGCTTGACTGTCGGTATTAAAAAACTAAATCAAAATAAAAAATTGATATGAAAATTTAATTTCGTAAGTTTAATGACCGGTAGATGCTTGTCTAAGTGTTGCATAAGCAACCCTGACTGCGCAGAAAGTGAAGTAGGTTTATGTAACGGGCTCTCAAGACCATCAAAGAATCATTCTCCGGCGGGAATCGCATCGTTTTCACCTAATCTGTCCTGTGTCCTTGGGGGTATTAAGATTTTTTCCGCTCTTAGGCCTTCGCCTTCGAGCTATCTCGAAGCATCCCGCCTTACATCGCAAATGAGACGGCATAGAACCTCGCTCACCAGAGCCCCAAGGCGATTACTTTTAGTATTCATAAACGAAAAATCAATAATATTATGCATTTCTGTGAGAACGTGTACGAGATATTAAGCTATAACTAGACATATGAGATATCTTCACGCAACGATTCGTCAGTGATTGTGCAGCTGTGTTATCAGCAAAAGAAACTGACAAAAAAAAACACATTTGTCAATCACAGTTACGCCAAACAGACAACTCATTCAAAACCCCGGAAAAACGTCATTCACAGAAAATGGAAACATTTTGTTTAAATGTTGCACTACAGGGTCGAGCGGCAAAAGCAAAACTCGTGTTTCCGATAACGGATATCGATCAACTGTCGGGACTGGATAGCATAGATTCATTTTGCAAAATGTTATTATTATTATTATTTGAGTGTCTTCTTCGGATTTGATTTTTGGGGTACTTTTTTTTTTTTTTTTGCTGCAACTTATACTGACAAAGCAAATTTGTGGGTACCTTGCAAATAATATCCTTCAACAGAATAAAATAAATTATATCTATCATGTAATAATCGAAAGAGAGCTTAATTCTCGAAAAAATCTAAAAAAACAACAATAGTTCAAAAACTTTTGCACAAATTGGAAGTGTTCCATTCGGGGGGGAAAATCTAAAAGTCATTTAAAAATCGTAAAAAAAAAATATCAATATGAAATTTGTACAAAAAAGAACAAAAACAAGAATGTCAGTGATTGCAGATTATTTTTACTGGCATAAACGCCCAGAAGCGTATTGTAAATTTACAACAAAATATAAATGAACTTAATTTACTAGATAAAATTCAGTATACATGTATATGTAAAAAAATATGAAAACGGGTCACCTTATGAAAATAATACAACGTCCAACACTTTTTTGAATTTTGTTTATCAATTTGAATAATTTCTGTTTTTATTGCTTCTGGCGTTTGTTTATGTGTAATAAAACATTAATGGTTTGTAGATAAGTCATTTATGAAGTGTTTTCAAACATTTTGACCTTTTCGTGCTGTATGAAGATGAAAAAAGCAAAAAAAAAAATACGTGAAGCAAATATGTATGAGTTTTCACGATTTTTCCCCAACTCGATTTTTACGAGCACTCATTTATAACGAAAAAATATCGCTGCTTCTTCCTACTAGTTTAAAGTTAATTTGACTGCAGCTATACTGGAAAAAAAAAAAGAACTTCCGCAAAGTTAACCCATATGAATCGAAATTACCCGAGATCATAGTTTCTACAAGTGTGGTTCGTGGACCTCTGGGGGTCCGCGAGCTCAAACCGAAGGGTCCCCTGTGTTTTGTTTTCATTGAAAAAAGCTTTCTCAGTTCGCAGAATAACACTTTCTCAAAAAGAACACACACAAAAAAAAAAAAAAAACACTTTCTCAGAAATCGAATCTTTAATCAACTCGAAAACATAAAATCGAATTCAAGAGTATTATTTATGAAGGGAGTCAGTAAGCAGACTGCCATTTCATTATTTTTCATTTTAAAAACCTTGAATTCGCTCTCTTAAAAATTTAATTATTTAAAAACAAAAGCAATCTTTCCCTCCACGCGATTGCGACACATACACCCAGATCTAGATTTATCCATTATTTTAATTCCCCATTATCTGAATAATCATTCATTCTTTCTTCGCCGGTGAAATAACTTTCACGTTAAGTAAGGATAACTGGTTAACCAAAACCGTTCTATAACGTTCCACGATTAATATGCGTCATTTCTCACTCATTAAAAATAACGCGAATCAAAACAATTTGAAAGAAAATTAAATGTTTAAAATTGTTTCGGACAAGATTTTCTAAAAGGCCACTTCCTGCTCAGGAAGGTTTCCGGGTAAATGTCACTGAGGTATTTTGGAGTTCTTTCTTACGAAACCTTTTTCTTTTTAGATTCGCCTAGTCATTAGAGAGAAAATCGTGATGCAGGTGTTGCAGTTTCTGTGGCATGAATGAATATGCAAAGCTACACTATTCAGTGTGGTCGAGTAGGGGCAGTTGGGCCTCCTCCTAGGTTTTGCAAAAATTTAAATACACACAACTGACAAATAAGGTGTGGATTAGGTGGGGCAAAATGTGTCATCGGGTGAAATGGTGAAGTTTGTAATTAATTCAACGTAAACCTAATTAAAATAGATTTGTAAAACAAAACCTTTGCACATTTTGAAGAGCAAAAGGGAATTTTGTCCATTACTCATCCTTTCCTTATCCTATCTGTTACTAGATATCATCAGATTTATCGGTGTCTGTTACTGGGGGTGAGACCTTTTTTCGAAATCGGTAGATGAGATGTAGTTGCATGAGAGAAAAATAGTTTAACAAGTCTAAATACATTAAAAAGCTCAGAAAATTGAGTTAACCGGAGAACGAATGTCTTAAGCATGTCTGTTACTGCTGCCGTTATCCTAGTGACTGCAACACCGGTACAGTGAATACCGGTATTTCGAGCTATTTTTCAATATCGTAATACCGGCATTAGATGACGTAAAAACAGAAAACATCCTTGTAAAATTTTAAAAAACCTTAAATTAGCCGTTTTTCACAAATTTGAAGTTAGACAGGATGTATCTACAAAAGCCGAACGCTCTCTTAAAATATAGAAACAAAATACACCTTTATGATATTTAGCATAAATAACCGTACTTAAAATAAGTATTTCTCTCATTATTTCAGTTTTTTTTTTTTTTTTTTGCTATTGCAGATTATCTTTCCATTAAACGGTTTTTGAAAAACCTTAAGAGAGGCATTAGTTTTGAGAATCCAAATTAAACGTCATCATATCATGCCTACGTCATTTTAAATTTTCCGAGGTAAAGGAGCAGTCGCCGCACACAATGCTAAAAGACAACAAAATAACCTACACATTGTGTTAGGGGGCCGGAAAGTATATTCGTCATTTTTTTTTCTCTTTTTTCTTTTCTTTTCTTTCTTTCTTTTTTTTCCGAAATAAATTTTTACACTATCTGATTACCTTCTATTCTAATCACTTCTAAACTTTCTACGTACGAAACAACTTAAAGGTTAGTACCTAAAATAACATTTCCAGATATAGTAAAAGAAAATATTGCAACGATAAATCGCACAAATTTGTAGACCAATGAAAAGTCGTGTATCGAGTTACAAGGAACCCCATTTTCAATGCAGAAGAAGTGAGCTTTAGGACGAAGCAATGAGACACGAGAAGGTCGTTTCTTTTGCATTGGAAAATGAGTTCTCTGTAACTCGAAACGCGTGTCTGCAATTATCGGCAAATTTGCGCGATTTAACGTTGCACTGTTTTATTTTACTTTTCAGCACAAAAGTATTTCTTTATTTCTTATTTCCAGATACACTGCTCCAAAAAGCAACTGATTTTTAAGCCTATTTTTTGAGAATATACGTACGTTCATTTTGCATTATCACTACGCTGTAAAATCAGCTGTTACAGCTCATATGAGGCATGTAGCTGCAAAAGTACACGTATCAAAAAAAAAAAAAAATGAGAAGAAGAAAAGATTACATATATTTCTCCATAATAAAAAAAAATTTGAAAAAAAAAAATAAAATAAAATAAAACCGACTTCAAAATTGCTCTAAAAAGTGAAAAAATAATTTTATTCTTTAAATACTATCGATAATACTTTTAAACATAATTTTTGAGGTTGGTGCAAAAACAAAAAGTAAAACCCATTGTAACCATGCTTCGTTCATATTTTTTTCAGAAAATCATCTAAAGTTAGGAACGAAATATTTATATCGTTATTCAGGTATGCTGTCATCAATGCATAATGTATGTGGGAGGAAGAAACTGGTCCTGGTTACATTTATAGCTGTAGTTGAGTTATGGCTGTGGATAATTTTATCCATCATTTTTGCGCCAACTTCAAAAATTATGTTTAAAAAAATTATCGATGGTATTTAAAGAATAAAGTAATTTTTCATTTCTTAGAGCAATTTGGAATTTTTTCTTCAATATTTTTTTATTGTTCAGAAATATGTGTCATCTTTTCTTAATTTTTTTTTTTTTTTTGATACATCTACTTTTGCAGATACATGCCTCATATGAGCTGTAACAGCTGATTTTAGAGCGTAGTGATAATGCAAAATGGACATACGTATATTCTCATTCTATGTATTTAACAATGTCTTTCTACTAAGATTTGAAATATTCAGGTCATTTAGGAAGTAAATCTTACTTTTGGTAGAAGAAATACTAGGGGCACCAGAGAAAAGTGCCTTTTTTCCGAATAAATAAATTTGTACCAAGATTTTATTTTAATCAATATTGCTATTACTCGAACTATCAACGACCTGCGATTGGCACTAAAAACTTATCTTTGTTCCTCTCTTGAATTCATTTGTGTGTTAATTTAATTATACTCATTTAAATATTACATTTTCTCTAATTTACATTCCCAATCATCTGTTATTGGCATAGATGATAACGATAAAAATATTACATTGGTTGAGATAAAACTAACCTGGTAGCATTGTGCAGACGAAGCAGATCCTAATCACTGCATTACCTAGCTTCCAGGTTAGGTTTACCCCCAATATAGATCAATGACACTGAAGAAACGGTGCTTCATTCAAAACTAGCGGTACAATTACTATTAATTTTACTGTTGTATGGACCCTTTTGTAACAATGGGTTTTATATTTAATCATTTAATAGGGAAATTGCATGACATTTACTGACCATAACTCTTTTTTTTTCTAAAGAACAAATATGGTCAAACAAAACAATGGGACCTAAGTTGAGCCATCTCCTATCCATTAAAAGAAGAATCATCAAAATCGGTGCAACAGGTGAAACGCTGTAAGTGGACAAACAAAAAAAAAGAAAGAAAAACATACATACGGTATGAACCAGTGTTGGACATTAATCAATTATTTTTTCAATTGCCTTGTTAATTGATTAAGAAAGTAATTGCAATTAAATCAATTGCGATTAAACTAATAATTGCACTTTGCAATTAATTTAATTGGATTAATGTACGTTAATCGTTACTCACAACGAAAAAAATTGCAATTAATTTTTTAAATTGTTTAATGAAACAATTAAAACTAACAATTAACTTTATGTATCAATAGTTGCTTGTTCGCCGCGTGAACTAGTCTCGTCTTGGCAAGCTTTTTCCACACGTAAATATTTGTGTTTTAATTAAGTGTTTTAAGTTTGTGTAAACCATTGTTTTGGTTTAACCCATAGCAGGGGAGGTGAGAAAGAAGGACATAACAGGGGACGTGAGGTCTCAGAGACCGCTCTGTTTAAAAAAAAAAAAATTAATCATGTACACATTTAAGATACATTTCTGAAATTTCTCTCAGATGTTATTTAGACTTTCATTAGTAAAAAAAAATAGGAAAAATTTTTTTTTTTTGAATTTTAATTGAAATATACCTTTTCTGAGGAAATTTCGCTGGAGCCATAAGATTTTTTGAGAAAAGTCATATGCTGCAGTAAATAATTTATTGCTCGTAATAAAGTTACTGTTGAGTATTGATTATTTAGTTGCTAACATGTGTATAAATAGATAATAATATGGTACCCGTCCATCGTTCATGTCCCAGGTAGACCTGTCGCCTGTACAGTATATTATACAAAACCAGTAATTTTTTAAGTGTTAAGTCTTAATTAAAATTCACAAAACAATTGAAAATTGTTAATTGTAGCAAACTACAATTAACAATTAACTGTTAACTGTAGTAAACTACAATTAGCAATTAATTAATTGTTAACTGTAGTAAACTACAATTAACAATTAATTAATCGTAAATTGCGATTTTCCGCAATTACAATTGATCAATTGTTAGTTGTTGTGGTTACGTTTACCAATTAATCAATTGCTGATCTTTAATTGTTCATGCAATTAAAATTTGCCCAACTCTGGTATGAACTAATAACCACCTCCTTTTTGATGTCGATTAAAAAGAAACGAGTTACAATAACTTTTCTTGTTTTACTTTAACCATTTAGGGGGCGACTTTGAAACTCTGACTGTCTCAGGCGGTTGACATACCTAAATATTACAATGAATGAAACCTAAGTATTACAAACGCAAAAACTGGAATTGCAGGTACCTAAAGCGTCGTATGTATATATTTTCAAACTTGTTGCGAGCACTTGTTTCGGGATTACAAGTAAACTTCTTCAATTCAGAAAGCGATTTAAGCTCCTGGCACTAAGCAACAGTTACAGCGAATTTCTGACTCATTATTTCCACAGAGACGTAAAAGTTTTACTTCTTATCAAAGATTATCTTTGAAATCGTTGTTTGGAAGTGCTTTACTTCTTATTTCACGGATTTTTTGATTTTTTTTCGCGTTGTAGGATTCTCGTGCAATGCAATGCGGCTCGGTTGGGTCGAGGTGAAGGCCTGTTCCACTTTCACACTTTTTAGAGTAGCAATTTACTTTCCCTCCTTGCTGACCCACACCTCGCTGATGTGCTCTGCTGGTCAAACAGAAAATCTTCGAAGCTCGACCTTGGGGAAATTAGTTGCCGAACCCGAAAGCAAAACAACGGCAATCAGAAAAGCTATCCGTTGACGGTGATTTCCCTCCCTTCGGAAGGACAGCGACGGAAAAGAAAAATCATTTCCATTTTAGTCACTTATTTTCACCTAGGATAAAATTCTACGTAAAGGGGGAAAAAAAGGATGAATTTTCAATGACAGTGATTACGTGGAAAAAGCCTTGCGAAAAGGTTTGAAATTAATGTGACAATACTTCTAATTTTTATTGTTCCGTATACTTTGTGGCAATTTTCAATGTCATTACTATTTTTCATAATTACGGAAATTAAGCGGGATAAGTAGACCGCAGATTATATGCATTGTCAATCAAGGAAAATGCCCCTTAATTGTACACTTAGAATTCAAATACATTGTGAAATGTTGTAGAGATATAATAACATATACATAAAGAAAATACAAACACCGTACATTTATAATTTACATATGATGAACCTCAAATGTTATATAGGTTACTTTAGAGTACAATATTTATGAAGAGCATACTATGGCATTCACTCCTGAAGGGCAGGGTGTTTAAATGCCGATGCAGCCTTTTTGCTACTATTACCATGGAAACTAGTACAAAAATCTCAAGGCCCCCACCCACGATCAAGAAACAAAACTCTCAATTGTGATGTTGGAAATTTTCCCCATTAATGTAGTGGTTTATATACCTACTCCCTCCCCCTTTTCCATTTTCATTGTTCTGCTCCCCTTCAATTATCAAAATAGTCTGATTTCATAAGTGTTATCTAGGTATACAAATTAATCGAAAAGGCTCGAAAAACAATATCATATTTTATATAGGTAGTTTCATGCCCTAAAACATATTTAGTTTTTATTATTTCATAATTTATGAACATTAATATTTTTACTACATTTAACAACTCGCAGTGCAGAAAAATAGATGTTTAAACTACGTTTGTGAAATATTAATACGATGGGTGAGCTTTCGAGTTAAAATTTTCTGAAACCCTAGTGTCATTGAAAAGATATCAATGTTTTTAGTGTGGACACTCAAACCTAAAGGCGGTAGAGGTTACGCTCTGCTGACTCTTAATTTACGACACCATTATTATTATTTATTTATTTATTCATTTATTTGTTCAAAAATTTGATAAGAGCTGCGTCCCCCCCCCCCCTTACAATAATTCTACGCCATCCTAGGCAGGCAACACCCTGAGGTTAGAAACCATTGCAGTAATGGCTTTCTAAATTAAATTAGTTTTATATACTCTTAGGAACACAGTAGACGTTAATTTGATCGAAAAATACAGAAATATTTGTCTTCGCAGTAAACAATGCCCAGTATTCCTTCTTAGATCAAAACATGCTTTGTTAGTTCCAGATCAAGTATTAATTGATACACTTAGAAAATTACTTTGATTGCATTTTACTAAAAATAAAAAATTCGGAAAATATTAGTGTTAAAAACACTTTTCGAGTCACAATTTAGAGTGCAAATTATAAAATATGTATCTTACTGGATCACTTTGATAAAATTTAGTGCGCGCGTTTCAGTGTTCCAACTCATAAAGTTTAATCAAGTCAAAAAAAAGCCATTGACATGCCAAATTTTCGTACAGTTTTAGACTAACCACGTAAACATATTTTTTAAAACTTCAATTTTCAAGGTATTCATTAACTAATCCCAATATTTCTTTAATAGCTTTATGCATGAAGAAAATGCAAAAAAAAAAAAAAAAAAAAAAAAATGCAAGGAACTTTTTAATAATTCGTTGAAATATTGCACAATAACTTCAAATTAAATTTCAGGATCAACGTAATTTTAGGAATTGGTTTTGAATATTTTAACTAAAATACATCAGCACACAAAATGTAATATATTATTTCGCGGGTAAAAATAAATGTTTCGAACATTGCTTTGTGATCTTCTGTAAGATCTACTAGTTAAATAATAATAATAATAATTTTTGCTTTAACTGTTAAATTATTTTTTTAAGAAACCAAACATTATCAAGTCCAAAACACATCGTGTTAGGTTATGATACACTATCTTTAAGAAGAAAAACTAAACATGAACAAAACTTTTCAAAATGAGAGTTTCAAAAGTATAACACTTACTCCTGTTGCCTGGATTTTAGTTAACAGATGCTAACATTACGTGAAATTACAACTTTTCAAGTGTCCATTAGACTTCAGCGAAAAGTTTTCTACTAGCTAAATTTCTACTATAGAAGACATGTTATTCAAAACGGCTGCATCACCATAAGAAAATTAACCACAAGATAAAATTTTGATTTGGAAAGAATTATTTATTTGATTATACGCAAACGCAGCTTCTTCTTCTTCTTCTTGTCTATTTTGAGGTATATGCTTCACTCTAACACAGTGGCTTCACCTCTATTACTCCAAAAAAACGCAGCTAACTTCTCAAATTCTTTGACAACACTTGATAACTAACAATAATATGATTGCCAGATTCAGTCAATTAACAGAGAATGAAAATTATTTTGACAGCAGACGATTTTTTGAAAATAAGCCAACATTTTTTTTCAAAATTAAAGCTATGAAAAAAAAAAATTTGCAAAACACTATAATTTGTGAAATTACGCAATTGTTAATGAGTTATAAAATATGCTATTTTATTAACAAACTACTAGCAGTGTTGTGGTCGAAAATAAATTTGAGTTAACTCACCTTGGGGTTTGAGGGGGAGGGGCTCACCAAAATAAAAGTTGATTTGAAACCAATTTGCATTTTGTTGAAAGTGTTTCTTCTTACATCTTTATTTGTGTAATAAGGGAAAGGCGCTGGAAAAAAAGTATAAAGCACAAAATATTGTGACAAAAATTAAATAAACTTAGTTAATCGTAAAAAGTTTTTTGTCTCTCTTTCTTAAAACTGAATTTTAAAAACGAAAACAAAGGTTAAGATCATATGTAAAATACAAGGGATCAAAAAGTAATGCTTTCTGTAGCATAAACACTTTATTAACGAATTTATAACAGCAAATGTTATTACAGATCACATCCTGAACTTTCTTTTACTCAAAACTACCGTTCAACATAGTCCCCGTGAATTTAAACACACTTGCTCGATCGTTAACCCAGGTATCAAAACCAGTTTGGAAAGTTCAGGGTTTTGCTAGTTGAGCGATGATTTTAAGGCTTCTTTAAAGTCATGCCACTCAATTTTTTGACCACGTAGGTTGTAGTTCATTGATCCAAAGAAATAAAAGCCAGAAGGAGGCAAATCCGGGTTTTATGATGCGTGAGGCATTACAAATCAACTTCCACTAGCCTCCACTGATTAAAAACAGTCAATTACTTAGGAACCCACTTAGCACAAACTATGTGATATCGAAGTCAGCAAGTATTCTTTGAGGAGAGCGCAATAAGAGACTTTCAAGAATCAGCAACATTCTAAAATGTAACGCGTCTGTCTAATCAAATCAATTCATCAGCACGTCTTCAATTTGCATCTGTGGCTGATTTTGTTGGTCAGCTGCTTGTCGGTTCACCTGAAGTTTCTTTTTTTCTGTTTCCAAACTTCTTCACCAAAAGCCACAAATTGCTGATGTCCGTAACAGCATCCCAATCAACATTCTTCAAACGATTATGAATTTCCTTAGGAAAAACCTTCTTTCGCCAGAAATTCAATGACAATTTCTTTTAGCTTTAGACCCTTGGTTCTTCTGAAAAAGATTATGTGTACAAGTAGAGTAATGCTACCTCTATATGCTATTATATCATGAAATAATGTGAAAAAAAAAGAAAATTTAGAACGATGGAGGCATTACTTTTTGATGACCACCATATAACCCAAAGCAATAAATAAAATTCCGAAATCAGATGGCACTTCATCACGGAAATAAATATAAGATTAAGAGGGGCTATAAATGAAAATAAAAAGTCAATAATCCTATAAACTCAACTTTAATTTCCATGACATATCAGTCGCCCAGTAATCGTTGCAGGAAGTCACGATAAAATTTCTTGTCTACTATTTTCTCATGCATTTCTGATCACATTGATACGTTAGCCTTTTCATCGCTATTGTCGCATGTCGTTGTAAATAGTTTGCGCAAGTATGCCCCAAATAGTTTCTACTGCTTTTAAATCCCGTCTGCAAAATGGACAGTCAAGCAGACGGGTCTCATTTGCTTTAAAACAAGCTTTCGTAAAACGAGCAACATGGATACTGGCATTATCGTGCTAAAATATCCAATTTTCTGATGCAACTATTGTGGGGCATTGTATCGTACAGTATTGTTTTGATGCTTTTCTACATTCATTTTGGTAGTAATTACCACTTTTGGTGACGTACCAGTAGCAACAAAGTTTACTAAACTACCTTCATATTGCCACTTAGAAAAGTGGGTTTGTTTTTTCTTTCTTTTTGATACCATGCCAAGACTTTAATATAAGCCGTCTGGCTCATCAAAATTAAACTTTTTCTCTTCCGACAAAACTATATCTTTCCATTTATGCGATGCAAAACACTTTTTGTTACAAATCCTAAACCAGTTATTTAATGCTTCTTTGTCAAGGGTGGTTCAGTTTGTAATTTTATAAACCCTGCCTACAATTGAGAACTTAAAACATTGTAGACAGTTCGCTCGGTACATGGTAAGATTAAGGAACAAATTGTTTCAGAAAACATTTTTTTTTATTTTTATCACATGAAATTCGCAGAACGATCGGTTTTTGGCGCCTTGCAAATGTGCTAGGTCTTCAGGGACCCCTTGCATTTACCATGCTTTACGGGATTTTTATTTTTATTTTTTAATTATTAATTCAGTTTTAGACCTACAGATAGACTTGCAAATAGCTGCATCAATTATTTCACTAGCTTTCATATCAAGAATTTTCCCGCGTTCTACATTGGACAATCATTTCTGCCTCTGCTTCGTTGTTCATAGTACACAGAAATATTCAAAAAACTTTGAATGAATTGCTGGGTTGTCTTCTTTTTTAATGCATGCTTTTCAGACAACAGAAAATTCGCATTTCCAAAATTTTGACGACTTCATACTTATTTTCATAAGCGCATAAGATCAATATGAAATTCTTCAATTAATACGATTAATGAAAATTTCGATCCCAATTAAAGTTTAGTACAATTAAAAAAATCATTTGCATACTTTGAATTTTATTTGCTTCCTTAATCGACAAATATGCACAAATCCTAGTTTAACTGGCTATTTATTTGACCTTATAATGCTTTCCATTGCCTTATTTTAGCTGTCGAGGGTTTGTTTTCCTTGCGTATGTATCTTTTATTTTAAGTTTCCTATTTTAGAAGATTGTTGATCAGGTGATTTAAAAGAACCGAGCAGTGCCAAATGAAGAAAGTCTTGAAATGAACTTTTGTGTTTAAAACCTGGTTAAACTTTTTTTTATCTTTTTTTTTTTTTTTTTTTTCGTTTTACTCTTCCGGATCAACTCACTTCACTTTCAAAATTTAAATTTCTTATCTTGTATTTGTTGATCTTATAAATGTAAAAAAATAGCTCTTTTGTGTTCCTCCTTGTAAGCTTAAAATTTTCAGTAATTGAACTATTTAGAAAATGTGCACGAATTTTACTCAGCAGCAAAGCGCGCATTGAATTGTACATTTTCAAATGGTTCCAAAATTTGACCCTAAAATTAAAAAATATATACACTTACGCTTTTGTAAAAATATCGCTTGCTTAAACTCCCCCCCCCCCTCAAACCGCACCATTAACAGGTGGTACACCACTAATGCTTCCATTTCCGCCTGTAAACCCGATGTTTGCCTTTCTATCTAATAATCCGTGGTCAAACTATATCTGTATTGAATTGATGAATAATTATTTTTTGGTTCGTGAAGAAAAAAAAAATCTTCGAAAATTTGTTTCGGTTATGACGGTGTATCATAATAGTAGAAAGTGCATGATATTACTTCATGTAGATGCTTACACATAGGTCGAATTCTTCTAAATAAATGAAATAAACAGTATGTATTAGGTAATTTACAGTAATTTAGTTAAAAATTCTTATAAATGGTACAAACGGTTTACTGCTGCAACAATCATAGTCAGGGGTTCTTAAAATGGGTGGCGCGGCACTCTGGGGTGACGCACGAAGAGGAATACAACTTTAAGTCGGAATAGAACTTTAAGTCGGGAACACTGTTTGATCTGTGGGCCATTTTGATAGTTGTCACTTGTTTTGTGTTTAGTTTGGTTTGCCATTTCATCATAAATAGACAACGGGACGGTGCAAAACGCCACACAGCGCGTGTCACAATTGATTTATTGAAAGAAACTTTCGGTGAACGAATAATTTCGCTTAATGGACCCGTGAATTGGCCTACGAGATCATGCGAGTTAATTACGCTGGACTATTTTTTGTGGGGCTGTGTGAAGTCTCAGGTCTACAATGATAAGCCACAGACGATTGACGACGCCTTGGACAAGAACATTCGCCACATATCACTCACATACGGCCTCCATTGCTACAAAAAGTGATAGAAAATTGGACTTCCCGATTAGACGTTCTCCAAGTCAGCTGAAGTATCCATATACCAGAAATCACATTTAAATAAAAATGGCAAAGAATCATCTTTCGAATAAAGCCAAATTCATGGCGATTTATATCATTTAACGGTGTTTTATTTGAACCTAAAGTTCTATACCTCTAAACAAAACACCCTTTATATATTCGTACTTATATATAATAACGATAGACTAGGGTGCCGTATGTGAATTCAAACTATTCAAAGGGTGCCGTGAATCGGAAAAGTTTGGGATTCCCTGGACTATGTAAATAAGCTATGGAAGCACCAAATTTTAAATTGAGTGATGCGAAAATTAAAATTGCCATAATTTTCTGTAGAAGTATCCGTACAACATTCCTCTTGCACATCTAATTCAATGTTAAAATCAGCATTAGTTAAGAACACTGATACACTGAATTTTTTTTTAAATACTTTTTTATAAAAAAAAAAAAAAAGACTTTTACGTGGTTACAAAGCCCTAACTATAATATAATGGTTGAAGTAAATCCACTGCAGGGCATGATTACCACACAGGCGAACTAGGCCTGGGTCTGGGGTCCCGTACTCCTAAGGAGCCTCAAATTACTTAAAAAATTATGCATAGCATTACAACTACGTAAAAAATACATGCATTTTTTAAGTAATAATTAAAAAATAATGACTTTTTAGTCAGAAGAGAACTTTCTTAAAGGAGAATTTTTATTAATGCTGCCAGTAGCGAGTTTACCATGTCACAATCATGAGGTGCCCCAAAGGGGAATTATGAATGCACATGATAAATGATTTACATAGATCTGTGATTGACAAAGGCGCCCCAAAAATTGCATTCGAACGGTTATGAAGTATTCGGGGGGGGGGGCCGAAATTAAAGGACCTTGGGCCTCACTTTCAGTTAGTCGGACCCTGATCCATTGACTTATCTTCCACTAACTTATATTTAATTGTAAGACTAAATATTTTTCTACATATTCTTTCTAATCGTAATCTTGCTTTTCTTCACTATAACACTTTTCACAACAATCTTAGATAAATAGTTGTTAAATGTAGAGCCTCCAATCAAGACACCATGTTTTGCCGTCACAAAACAAAAATGGTATACTGATAATGTACATTGTAATCAAGAGCCGACCCAGCTTCTGATTATGGAGGGGGTCATTTCGAAAGTGGGGGGGGGGTCAAAGTGCAATTTTCGGCTGCATATAAGGATCAGGGGCGATTTCTTTCGAAATATAAGTGCCAAAATGCAGTTTAGGTTATATTTTGTCACTTGTCAATGTTTGCAATTCATTTTAGCATATTATAAAGACTTTTAAAAGGGTTTTCAATTTTCCCTCTTGATTCTTGCCGTCTCTTCAATTGTACAATTACATCTCTGCTGCCTCGACCTTCTTCCAAATCGACTCCAGCTGCTACAAGAACACCCTTTAAGCGGAGAAAGCTGAAGATGTGGCCCGGTCTGTTCTCCATACATTTGGCCTCATCAAACTTTTTTTTTTTTCCTATAGCTCTTACTTGTCACACGACAACAACAACACCTATGTTGTTTACTACTGTTAGGAATAATTATATTTCTTTTTTTTTCTCTCAAATTTTATAAATGAAAATTTTGAACTGTGTGTGTGTGTGCGTGTGCCCGCTAACGTTCTATTGTATAAGGTAGAAGGTAGCACAAAAATTTTAAAAATAAGCGCAGTTTTTCTTGCAACGTTTTAAAATAAACAATACTCAATCAATTACGTAAAATACACCACCAGCTCAGTTATTCCATCCGAGGACTGCAGTTTCGTGCTTTTTAGCGCTCATCAGCCCGGAATAGGAATTACATGAGCTGGTGGCGAAAATCCTCTTGAGAGAGCCAAGAGAGCCAAACAAACTGGTAGCTAATGTAGAAGGAGGAGTTACAGGATTTTCGCCACCAGCTCATGTGATTCCTATTCCGGGCTGATGAGTACTAAAAAACACGAAACTGCAGTCCTCAGATGGAATAACTGAACTGGTGGTGTATTTTACGTATTTCTGCCTTAGCCCTGGCTTAGGGCGGTAACTTACTACAAAATACTCAATCAATTATCCTTTCTTATTTTGTGATTCAACCCCTCTTCCGACTCATTTTCCAAATTTCGCATGAAGGGCATCTCCTTTCCTCCGACAGACCCCGCCCACCCTTTGCAGAGCTCCGGATCAAACTGCTCCCGGAAGATTGCTCTCGGAAATGCGTCGATATTAACATTACTCAACGAAATCCTGGCTGATTGGTCGGATACCGGGGAATACTCTGCCTCGTTGCGCAACTAATATATTCTTCTCGGGATGCAATCGCACGTCTTTTCATCCTACTCCATCATTTTTTATTTTTAGCTTTTCTGTAATCAGTAAGGAAAAGGGGGAAAAGGATGCTCCAGACAATAAAAAGAAGTCTTTCCAATCATTCCGATCACTTCGCCATCTGAGAAAAAGTGCGGTTTTGTTTTGGTTTTTTTTATGTTTTTGATTTGGAGGGCGTTTTAAACAAGTTTTAGCAAAGAAAGGCTCTGGGGGAAAGAAGATTGATTGCCTTGTCGGCTGTAAGTTTCGTAAGTAGTAGTATATCATTTCGAACCGGCCTTTTCAAGTTCAAGCGTAAATTTTGTTTGTAAATAGTTGTGAAATATTTCAGCTGTTTCGTACTTGAAACTTTTTTAAAATATTCTTTATGTTTTTATCTATTTTTTTACTGGACAAACCTTTTTAACCATCGATAATAGGAACAATTATAAACATTAATGCATTCTTTCCCCTTTCAAATGTTGAAGCACTTTGCCATTTTGGCTCTCGCCCATTTAACGCCACAAAGTGGATGGTCTTTAGGTCTTTACTCTCCTGGAGGCCGAATAACAGCAACTGGCTTAACCATCAAGAGATGGCGTCACCAATAATCTTCGCCTCCACACTTTAGACATTGGTCTGAAGGGGAGGAAATTTTATCCAGTCTCTTGGCTAAGGATACAAAGTCAAGGGGTTAATCTGCGTGACAAATAACAGCATTCTGAAATTAGGACTGTCTCTATGACTTACAGGATGAAAAGAAAATTTCATAAATAGGTTCCCTTTATGAATAACTAAAGTTGAAAAATGAAGAAATTTAAACTAAAGCTCAAGTGTCACTAAGATCTGCGAAAGAGTCGATGGGCAACTGCAGTCAAACAGAAGTCCCACGACATCATAATATAAGTTAATATATCCATTACATAATTACAAGAGTGCTTCTGTTAATCTACTGCGGGAATCAGAAATCTGTGAAATGAGTTTTGCAAATTTTCGTCATGATTCAAAACTTTAAATTGAAAAGTATCTCAAAACTTTATTTTTAAACTTCGAGACATTTGTTTGAAAGTCGACGATATAATTATATAGTTCTTTGCTCTTCTGAAATCATTGGTGAAAATAGTTTGAACAATCTCAAACAAAATAAAACGATCAAAAATTATTTGTCCTGAAATATGATTGGAACCAATAATTAAAGAAATTAAATTTATTGTATCAACATTGTTAAATACAAATCACACGATATGAGATTCATTTATTACTTGCATTTATCATTGATTTTATTCATAACTTGCATATTGTTACCATTAATGAAAATCAAAGAATAAGACAAACAATATTTAGAAACTGTTTGTGAAATTTATGAAGAGTAACTTTTAACTTTTTTTTTCCTTTATAAACTTTTTTGCTCGATATAAGGAAAGCGTATCTTTATCGCTTTAATTGTAAAGTGTGAAAAAGAAATATCTTAATTTTCATGAAAATAGGTTATATGTCTTGATCGTTATCTTGTTAAAACTTTAAGTCTAAATTTATTTGATATAATTTAAATTTAAATTTCTTTTACCATTTGCGATAACATATGTTGAAATGAAAACCGAAAATAACAATGATTTCTAATTGGAGCAAATCTAGTCTCTCGAAATGTTTTCTCTGTACATTTCTAATAAAAAAATTAAAAAAGGACAAATTCTTGAATGAAAGGAATCACAAGAAATTATATGATATGAAAAATAGGAAACTGACTCGAATTATTTCCAGTCCCAAGTCAGGATGTGACAAAAGGGACAATCGCGTAAGTGCTCGGGGCTCCAGTGGAGCCGGACTAAATTATTAGCAAAATTGATTAGATAAATTTTGTTTAAAATAGATTTTGATTGATTTTTTGTAGGAAAAATATATTTCTTTTAAACACTTGCAAACATTTTTATTGTTGTATTGCTTTCGAAGGTGTTTCCTTCGTTAAAGTAGCAAATATTAAATTTAGAATAGGGGGCAAAAAGTTCTATCTTAAATTCTAGGTTTTTCAACCAATTAATCTAACACATGATTTCTCACGGATTAACTGTAATCGAAACTGAGTAGTATTTGTTTTCAGTTCACCTGATTTCTTTTCATCTTATCCACGAATTTACACCTTTCTAATTTTCAACTTCTCCTGCAGAAAACCACTCGCTTCGCCCCCTCTATATTTTCAGTAAGTCCTGAACTGTAACTCTTGGTCTAAAGTCCTTCCATTCCCTGATTCATTAAAGAGGCCCCGTAGTGCAAATAAATGCTTTTTCCATCCAAGCGTTATCTTTCGTTCCATTTCCTTCCCTCTTTGCTTATATAGTGGTACTAAGGTACAATGAAAACCGCTCCAATCCGGTTCTTTTGTTGAACTTTCGAGTTCTGACGATAAAATTCATTTATATACAGAACCGAATCTCGGAAAACTCGAAAGATTCAAGATTATTCAAGGTGATTGTAGCTTTTTTGCTTCTGAGAAAAATACAGAAAGCATAAGAAATGAAAAAATACTTTTGTGCAACCAAGTAACAGTAGGAAATATGACCCTTTCCATCCACAAATTAGCAATAGATTGCAGACACGAGTTTCGAGGATTCAAGGAACCCCTTTTTCAATGCATTAATTGTCCGCTTTTGAATGTAAAGTCATCCCACAAAAGCTTTTAGATCATAAAGAATCTAGGTGATTGATAAATAGTTCAGTTTAACCGTTCACATGTTTTGTGCTTTGATTTCCACAAGGTGTTCAAATTATTTAATATTTTTTAGGTCTTATTTGTAAAAATGTAAACATTGAAAAATTATCACTTGTTTTCAAAAAAAAAAATGAAAAAGAAGACATTAAGGTATTTATTCAAAATGAATTAGAAAGCAAGAATGTTCAGACGTAAGCCCTGACTTTTATATATATATATATATATATATATATATATATATATATATATATATATAAATGCACATATATTAAAGTTTAAGGCAGTTTTTGTTTGTTTGAGACTTCTGCTAATATTTGACGTACTTAATTTTTAGTCTTTTTCACTGTATATATTCTATTGTATGAGTACTCAGTGGTAGCTGATCTGGAAAATATCACAACGAAATGTAAAACATCCAACTTTTCATTGCAGTAAATGTAAGCTTGCTAACAGAAAATAATACAACTTGAAAGAAAAGTTGTATGAGAATTTTTTTAAAGAAAGAGAGCTTTTAATTAATCATATGAAAAGGCAACACTTTTACTTGTAAAGAGTACATACAAGTGTTGTACATTAGTGCAGTATATGTACACACCGTAGTTAAAATGTAAGCGATTGCTTACTAAATATCTCTGTCAAAGTAAATTGTTTAACTAGGTTTCGCGGAAGGAATAGCTCGTTCTTCTCTCTCTCTCTTTCGGTTTCGTTTCCAATTTGGTTCAATTACACCTTTCTGACGATTAAAATAAATTATTGCGTACGTAACTAAGCCCTTTTAAATAATAATGAGAAAAAAACATTGCTGTTATAAAAACAATGTCAAATACATTCTCTTAAAATATTTAATGTTCTATTCCCGCAATTTCAAAATAGTACCGCTGAAAGGAGAAAAAAAAATGAATAAAGCAAACTAAATAATTTTCAAATTCTAAATTTGTATTTCAAAATATGATATTTCAACATAATAACATAGAGAAACACAAATTATAATAACTTAAAAAAAAATTTAAAAAAACAAAGTGTAGTAGTTGACGCAGTTATTAATTAATTTTATTTTTCCTCCCTATGAAAAAATGTTATTTATGAAGGCTCTCAAGAACAATAATTGCAAATTTATTCATCTATCAAGGATTAACTACGAGCACCTTTTTGTGCGTAATGCATTTTTCGAAAACGCATGTCTGGAATTGTTATTTCAAAACGTGTTCAAAAAATTGTTCCTTGAAGAAAATACACTAATGTAAGCACTGCGCTTTATGTTGAGCTTTTGTTTTCTTAACATATACATATTTTGGCCTTTATACATGTGAATACATGTTTGGTTTAAGTTAATGTAATATTTTATTTTTATGTTTTCTTTTGACAGCAAAACTAATTCAACCTGGTCCCCTTCATAATTCTCGTGAATACCCAATTTTCATATATTTCGCTGTGGCCCCTTAGGGGGCCATATCGTCGCCTCAGAGCAACAGTTAGACATATAATCCCAGGAATAACAGTAAGATATCCACCTTTCCTGTTGCTTTAAAGCGACGGTATGGTGTCCGTTGAGAAACCCTGTTTTATGACAAAGAAACTTGATTCTTAGTTGAATGAGTCTAATAATTTGGCGAACATTCTAAATGTAAAAGAGCATAAAGATGAAGATAGTTGAAGAAGCAAGCGCTGTCCCTATCCAGAGAAAAATTCTGGTCGCCCTCCTACCGATATTAATACATAAAGAAAGGGAAACTTTAAATTCACGGTCCACACGAGGCTCAACTGGGTCCCAGCAGTTTTTTTCTGTGTCCATCCTCGTCCTTAATCAAGGTCAAGATATCACCTATCACTTGTCAAGGGGTGAGATAACGTGAGACATTCTCTGGAAATCCTACAGTCTCAAAACGTTCTCTTGCTCTGAATCATCTTCCACGTTTGCAGTTGTAGGGAAGATTTTTCAGTTATGAGCAAATGCAACCAAATCGAGGGTGCCCCGAAAGGGTCCAGGCTCAGATTGTGCACCTGATATTTTTAAAGGGTGTTTTGGGGTAGTTTTTCTTTTTGGAAGGCATCGGTACTGGGGAATGCTCCGTAGCATTTAAGCGGGGTGCGTCATCATTCATAAGGTTGGCGTAATCTCATATCCTCATATATATATATATATATATATATATATATATATATATATATATATATATATATATATATATATATATATATATATATATATATATATATATTGGCGAATGATCGAGTAACGCTCCTGACGTCATCAACAATGAAACTCGGTATCATAATTTGATAATCTTTTGCGGTAATGTTTGACATGCAGAGAAATGCTTTGGCTTGGCTTGGAGAGGCTGAACTGGATAAGGTTACTTAACTGTTTTACTGGTAAGACTGTCATTTAAGGACAATGAAGAAACGAAAAAGTGGTCAGCAATGAATGCTATCTACTGGAGTTGAGGGCTAATCCACTGGAGTTAGGGCTAACATTTCAACCATCAAAATACCACTAAACAGGCAATTGCTTCGTTCGAATGTAGAAGCAATTTTCACCCATCATACCTGGACAGTCGATTTTCTGGTCTCTGTATAGTGAAGAATACTATGAGTGTTCTCTCACATTTAGTTTCATTATAAAGGGAAACATATACCACTTATATTGTCCTCACATTAGGGCTCTAGTTTGAAAAATATATTTAGGAGAACGCACCTTTTATTGGGCAGACGTCATGCTTGTTGAATTTTTGTCACTCCAAAAAGGTAAATTTGAGGGATGTGTTCCAGCTTTAATTTAAAAAGCAGAAATTTACTTGAAAAAAAGTTTACCGGTTTCTACCCCCCTCTCCCTCCAGACTAACTTTTAGCTAAATAAATAATCCTTATAAGTTTGCTGGTTTTAACTCTGTGCGAATCCCTTCTTCTTCAATACATTTTAAATAATAAATTTAATGTATCCTCTTAAGATGGGAGTTGAATCCGATTTCTTGGAGAAATGCTCCATACAGCCATTTTTTCTCTAGCTCTGCAGCACTATGGAAACGACAGATACAGGGGGCGAAAAGGCATTGGGGGCAATATCCCCTCCTTGAGTCAACTGTCCTTACAGATAGTGGGAAAAAATAAAGAGGAATAAACTTTTTTCATAATATTAAAAATGTACATATTTATCCATATAGAAAATTGTTTCCTTAGAGTTTAAGAAAATTAATTAATTATTTATTTATTTCGGCAATATTTAATTACAGAACTTCAAGGATTATAGAGAAACAGGTTGCTTTTTTTTAATGATATAACATGAATAGATCAAGTCATCAAATATATGTTTAACTTAAAGCTACTCTAATATAAGTAACGGCAGAAACTTTGATTGATCGATAAGTTTTAAAAATTGAGACTGCAACAAATTTTATCTAATGTGCAGGCCGTCAGTTGGGCGAAGAACAAGAAGTGTTTCAACTGCTCTCCTTACCTCCCCTGATTTTAAGAACATAATGTAATCATGTTTTTTTTTTTTTTTTTCAATATAGGCATTGTGTTCAATCACTAGCTTGACCAGATTTATCATCTGTGAGTTGGGGGAGGGGGGAGATAACAGTCTTTACATGTGTAATGAGCTCCGTTTTGAAATCGGCAAAAAATGTGCAATGCATGTATCACGGTGCTAATCACTACTTTTGTACGAGACAACAAACAGGCCCAAAACTTCGAATTTTCCCAATGAGGGGAGGGGGTATAATATATTTAAATTTTCCAAAAAAACTGCTGAACCATGCCCACTCACGTGAAAATATTTTTGAAAGTCTAGGAGAAGAGCAGTTGACCCCCAGAAATGACGGGCCTGACAGCAGATGCGGTTTACTTGCTGCGACTGAGCCCTGCCATAAGCATGGACGTCTCCTCCCCTCTCCCGATACAGCAGCGAGACCTCGAAGAACGAAAAATATTTTAAAAATACTATCTCCCAAAATTTTCAACTCCGCCATCTCTCTCTCTTAAATACATATTCGCAAGGCCTTACATCACTAGTTTGACACCATCTTTAATAAAATTGCATAACAAGAAAAATTGAAAATTAATTTTGTATTACGGTCAAAACTATTCCATCTGTAAATAAAACGAGATGAATGGGGGGTAAGTCATATTTAAATTTGACTTTTTAAAAGGAATCTTGTCCTTCCGCCAAATCACACTCTATAAGTTCTGTGGCAGGTGTCTCTTCAGTTATTATTTAGAGCTTCACTTATTATAGGAGCTATATTATACAGCGCCGTATAAGGGCCTTGATTGTTAGCTCAGTGAACTATAATATTGAAGAGAAAAAATATTGTCAGTGTAATAATAAGCAAAAATTGTAAGAATTTTTTTTCTTAGTGATTTGTTGTTGCATTCATAAATTTACGGAGTGTAAAAATATTAGAAACTGGTAATATAAATTATAATGACTGTTCAAGTTATGCATCAGGCAGCAATATAAAAGTATTCAAAGAGACATTTTTGATGTTCTTGCAAAGTAAATTGCTTTTGAAGAGATATGTCAAGTTCGTGAAAGTAGGTTTTGTTTGCTCAACCTCATTTTGTCACAACTCTACTTTTAATTCTGCATTCTAAATTTAAGACTATTTAAAATTCAATAAGAGCTAAAGTTGCGCGTGCATTATACGGGGAATTATCAAAACGGGGAACATGCCCCAATGGTAAATATTTTCACTAATAAATTAGTGAAAATATTTACCATTGCTGAAATAGCTATAGCCAATTTTAAACGCAAATTGTTCTACGTTATGCCCCCTCCCCCCCCTCCATATACGCAATTCTCCATTTTATATTGAGTTAGCAGACTTAGTATCAAAGGGAAAAAATATGGAAATAATGATTTAATAAAATATCTATAACCACTGAAAACTGGCAGGGTTACGGTCAGGGGCGTAGCTAAGGGGGGGGTTTTGGGGACAACCCCCCCCCCCGAAAAGTTAGTCTCAAAAAAAAAAAAAAGAGAAAAAGAAGAGAGAAGAGAAAGAAAAAAAAAAAAGAAGAAAAGGAAAAAATTCCAAGCGATTACACACACACACACACACATATATATATATATATATATATATATATAAAAGAAGTAACCCCCCCCCCCCCGAAAGTCGGGTCTAGCTACGCCACTGGTTACGGTAGCGTGGTCGATTGGCGATGAATGTCGTAGTTGATGGCAAATTATTTCATACTTTAATGGAACTTTTTATAACATTTCACAGTTTATTTTATTTATTTGGAGTATTGTTTTAAATTTTAATAAAAGTAGGGGTCCAAGGCCTGCACTGCGCCATTGAAATTTTAACAGGGAGTAATTTGTGTAATTGAGGCATTTTGCTCTCATTTTAGGAGGCTCCTATTCTGGTGGGTGTTCTATAGCATTTGAGGGGGTGTACGCCATCGCCCTTTGGGAAGATCGACACCCCTGTATTTAAGGAAATTTTAATGATCAATCTTTTGGAATGACTGTTGAGCCTGGATATGTGAAAACTTGCCACAGCCATGTTAACGTAACTGTGAAAACTACCTGCTGACACCTTTGTGAGAAACAAAAAGAAATTTGTCAAATTTAACTAGATTAAAACTCGATAAGTAGTTAATTTGTGAGGGAAACGCTGGGGAATGATACGGTCGATTTCACTTGAGTGGATTTAAAACAACTTTAAAACAAAATGTGAAATAGCCTGCCTAAAGTATAATTGGTTATTTCATTTATGACGTCGATGAAACTTGAAATCTAATAAGACGGTGGATTACTTTATCATCAAGGTTTCATATCTCTTGACATCCCACATCCATTCGAGATACTCCAATGACGTCACATTTCTCCTTCATTTCTGATTCGACAGTTGGCAACAGCTCATTATATAAATCGGCGGTTTGGTAAATGACGTACCTCTTTCAGTCGTTTTTGGATGGTTGTGTGTCTTTACTGCTCTAGTGAAATTAGTACTGCTACAATCCTGGATCTCCTTTCTTTATTTCGAGTCGTTCCTTAAAATTTTCACCATTCCGCCATTAAATTTTTCAGAAGTCCACGGGTGGGAAGCTTCTCATCAGGTAACTTATAAAATAGATTCATTTCATAATGCGCTTTTCACTTTCTTTCATTTCACCTTCATCTTCAGCTGATTCGATTACTTGTAATCGTATCTCCCTAAAGCAGATTCCTATCTTCTATAATTTTTATTTGTGATCTACGTGGACAAATTTCAACGAAAGAAACGCTTTTGGATGTTTTCCAACTATGGCGCAGTATCACGTTCCAAGCAATGTGCTCACAATGTTTTTTTCACCCTGCATTCCCCGTAAATGTCAAATTTATAAGATTGGACAGTTTCGATTTTCTTTCGTTGCATGTCTAGAATTGATTTTTAAAAGCTTTTCTAATGCGAAGATATTTATGTTTTGATGTTATTTATTCTCATTAAAAATGTTTGCTTATTCCAAAAATAGCTGTTTTTATGTCGTCTGTATTTCAGTTACCAATCATCAAATGTGAAATTAATCTATCAGAATTCTAGATCATATGTTTTGACGTTGATGATAACATTGAAGATATGAGAAATTGCTGAAATCGATAACATTATTTCCCCGTCTTTTTACCAATTTTTTTAATGAAAACATTTTTATGCTGTTCATCTGATTGTTCTCTCGAATTTTAATAGGTTTTAAATATGCACAACGATTTTTTATTTGGTTTTATTTTCAAGCATATACAAACCATTAAATTTTATTGTTTAAAAAATATTAGTATTTTCATGAAATGTTATCAGTTTAGGTACTTAGTCTTGTTTTCTTCCCCTCCCCTTTTTTGAAATATTCATAGATTTCTGCTGTTTAATAAAGCATGTAGTATTGTCACATATTAGTAAATATATGTGAGGAAACATTTTTGACAACATTGTCCAGTTTGTGTTGCCCCCCCCCCCCTCCCCAATTGTAATCTCTAGTTTCTTTTTTTTTTATGTATTCACCCTTGAGAGCAAGGGTGCACACACCCCTAAATATCGTAAAGATCCCCCTTCCCCAAGTAAGAGCCTCCCACCCCCACAAAAAAAATACCCTTCTAAACATCCCCCCACTAAAAATTTCAATGGCGTAGTTTGCACCATGACTCCCCCCCCCCCCCTCTTGGTGGGCACACCTGATGAACAAATAAATAAAATGTTGGTATTTGCATGTTAGCAGGGAGAAAAGTTGAGACCAATTGCCTGCAGCATGGATTTGTTTTAAATTGGTATCTTGAGGTAAACTTATTTGAGGTTATAAATAGCTGCAAGTCTTGTCATAAGCATTATCTTTTATGATGCAGAAAGTATTTCACTCTTTCTCTTTTTTTTTTAGAAGCAACTGTTTTGTTACATAACATATTTTTACATTGTATCCTCAAAGTATCACTAAATTAAAAGTAAAAAAAAAAATATTTTAACTTGTCTGAGTAGAGAACTTGTGTACTCGAAGAAACTAGATTCTTAGGAAGTTTATATGAGCAGTTTACTTAACTTCTGTGTGTAAACTATGTGAGGAGAGGGGGGCACATATGAGTAGCTCAATTTTCCCTAATTTAAAAAGATACTTAAGTTATGAAAAAAAAATCAATGGCAACTATGATCCACTTCCCAAGGAAATTTGAAACTATTAGCAGTAAAATTTTCAGAGTTATATTGATCATTTCAGCTAAAAGTAATTTATGCTGAATTTGTTTGAATGTTAATACAACTTTATATTGTATTATGAAAATTAATTATAAAAATATTGACTATGATGCTTAATTTTGCCAATTTGTCAACATTTTCTACTAGGGTAGGTTTAACAAAATCATAAACATCCAACCATTGAGTATATTTGTATACAACTTTGGGGGCACTTTGGGCAGTCTTAATGTACCCTAATGCTATAAGTTGTTCAAAAAAATTGAAGAAATATGTTGCTTAAAATAATTTTAAAATAACGAACAGACTGTCTTCAATTCTTTGCTTGTGTGTAAGCTGTGATCCGAGTTCAGTAGTCAACATGACTTTACATGTGACCATACAAATATACTCCATGTAAGGACACATAGTATTTTTGAATATTTTTTTAAAGAAAATGTTACATGTTTGAGCATGCACATTTGAAGGGATTAGGATCAGATGGTGAGTTGAGAAAATAAAAAGGAAAAGGATAGCTTTCTGTTTAAAATAAAAAAACAAACATCCACATGGGCTCTGCTCTCCCCTGTTAAAAAAAGATTGACCTACAGCATATCCTTATTTTAAAGTTATCATACTCCTTGAAAAGTCCTTCATTTACCTACTAGAGGGTCCAAAAAGTACGTGAAAATTAATGGAATGGTTCTTGAAAAGTAGTTAAATTTTGTAACAATTTGAAGCACTAATTTGTAATTTCTAAATACATAGCTAGCTCTCAGTTTTCCCATAATTTTACATCTAAATTACTGAATTAGCCCATATCAGCCAGCATGCGGAAATGAACAAGGTTACCAGTGTGCAAGAACTCCAAATTTTCTGACATGCCTTGCATTTTAGAGTTTATTTTGCAATAAAAAGCAGACTGAAGAAAGTTATTTTTTAGTCAAGAATATAAACATTTTAACATTAAACCTGGAGTGGGATGAAATTAGTATGTTTTTGTTTAATATTAATACTGATCATTCATTACGGATTTAGTTATATGCCAATTAAATGATGGACTTGGAAGCAATCATAATATTTTATTCATTTCTATATATTTTTTTAAATTCCAATTAGAAAGAAAACTGTATTTTATTATTCATATGTGTGTGTGTATATATACACATATATACATATATATACAGTAAAACCTGTCTATAACGATACAGTTGGGACCTAAAAAAGATATCGTAATAGACAGGTTATCGTTATAGACAGTTTGATTATTCATGCTGACATTTTGCTGGGGCCAAAAAAAAAAATATATTGTTATAGACAGGCAATTGTTATGGATAGTATCGTTATACACAGGTTTCACTGTATATATATTTTAAATTTTCAATTGGAAAGGAAACTTTATTTTATTCATTCTTTGTGTAAGTGTAGAATATTTTAATGTCAGAACTACAAATATTTGCTTCACTTTAATCAAATTTTAATAAAAGTAATTAATTAATTAGATTAATTATCGGAATAAGATTTTAATATCGGAATAATAAAAATAACATTAATATTTTAACAAAATTAAACTGTTTATTGATATCAATTTGATAATCTATAGAACTTGTGTTGTTATTTATGTTTCATACATATTTTTTCTATTAAATTAAGCTTTTTTTTTTAACATAAAATGTTTGCTTGAAGTTTCCCCCAAACTATTTGCCTCATATTTGGCTATTGTGTAGAGAAACTCAATGTCGTATATTATTTCACATTAAGATGCTAAATATTCTTAATCGAATGTTAGTTGTCGCATTTCTCGCATATAAAGATTTTCTATAAAATTTAAAAGGTTTAACAGTTTTTTTTAATCTATTTAAAACTTAATTTCTTAAACTTGGATATATCCCCCTGCATAATATGAAAATAATAATGGAAGTTTGGATGTATTTTGCACCGCTGACTTGATGTAAGAATTCAAATGAAACACAACATTCTATAACAAAATATCAAGCAGTAATATAGAAACATTTTTGTTTGGAATATGCATTAACTCTTGATAATCATTGATTATTTTTATAAATTTAGTAAAATTGTTGTGCTTGAAACTGACTATATGAAAAAGTACTAATTTATGCATTAAAAAAGAAAGGAATAGCCTTCTCAAATATTGTACTTTTTTTATTAGGTAAGAGAAAAAATCTAAACAAATACAATCTATAAATTATTTTAAATTGATTTGTTGTCTGTTGCTACAAAAACTACAGCAAGATTATTAGGTTAGAACTGCTCAAGTTTGACAAGTAGAAATTGAAACTGAAAGTATTTGATCTTCATCAGGTTACGTTTTGCTGGTTTATTGTAGGAGCCTTGAAAATCAAGCTGACCCATGTAACTTTTCCAGGGAAAAGTAAAAACAATTCATGGAATTACATAAAAATGTTATTTCAGTTTTCTTTTTATTTTTAATTCAACTTATTTCAAACTGTCAAATGATGACTTGGAGTGGGTTTGCTAGATGTCCCGGTTTGATCGCGACTCCCGTATTTCAGGCAAAATCCTGGTGTCCCGGAAAAAGATAAAAAATTTTTAGATGACCAAAAAAGCCTAAAATTAATTAATTGTAAAGAATTATTTTGGATAACTACTTTGTCATTTGAAACAGACTTGTAAAATTAATATCGGATCAGCTTGTGAGGATTTTTACAACAACATTAAAACCAAAAAGTTTAAAGAAATCCTAGTGAATGAAAAATACATGTAAATATTGTTCAAGTTTATTCAAAGATAACAAATATAAACACGTAAGAAAGAAAATGCTTAAATTTATCTGCTTGTGTCATTCATTATAAGCCCCTTGTTTAGGCTCATAATTAGTATCAGTATTGAGAATGAACTACCCTTTAAAACACATTAAAAACCAGCCAGGGGTGTGTTCCTTTCAGGGATGCTTGTGATCCAAAGTTTCCAAAAGTTTTGGGCTGACAACACATTCTAAAGCTGAAAAGTCATTTAAAAAAAAAAAAAAACTTTTAAAATGTTTATTTTCAATAGTTTTTGTTAGCCTATTCCAAAAGTTTTTATGGGGGGGGGGGGAGGTTTCGAGCATCCTCATACTTTCTAAAACTTTCACACTGTCTTCAGAAAATTTTTCTTGAGTCGACTCTCACCCCAGGTTCTCTTTTGAATACTCAAGATGACGGGAAGGGGGGATGATTCCGGTGTCCTGGTTGAACATTTCAGACATCTGACAAGCCTTACTTGCAGTCAAGTTTAACAATTTTTAGCCAACTCCTGCACTGATCCCTTTTACCTAAATATCTGCTGAAGCCCAATTCTGACCAACTCTTATTCTACTGCCTGGCAATAAAATTATTAAAAATATATAATTTAAAGAATTTTTGTTCATCACTTTTCACTCATTTTGTTTAATTATCTTAGATTCAAATTTGTAGTGAGACTTATCCTTTATTTTGATATATGAAGTAAGGAATAATCATTTTTTCTTCCAATCTAGCTATGTTGGTAATTGTTGGCTATAGGGACCTTTGGTGACTGTTTCCTGAATTGTCAATTTAATTAAACCTTGTGTTTTAGTAAACATACATACTAAAATAGGATAATGAGTTTTAATAAGGTGATTTAATAGTTACTGCAAAATAGGTATAAAACAAAATAAACTAAATGTTTTTTGACTTTGACTTTTCTGTCACCATAAAAATGCAAATTTACATTATAGTATAGTGTTTGTGTATATAACACTTGTAGGTCAGCTCAATAAAAAAAAGTGGCATGTAAAGCAAATGAGCTGTTATAAATAACATTTTAAAGTAATAAAATCAGTGCTACTTAAATTCATTTAAACTAGGTGTCAGAAATTTACAAGTACCAACATTTTTATTGAAATGCAATAATAGTGACATGCTGAGCATAAAAACTGCAGCTTCACTTTTTAAGCAAAATTGAGTTTTTGTCACCAGATGGTTGTACGGTTGATTTGTAAACTATTTTATCTAACTAATATTTTATAGCCATTTGTGATTGGAAAATATTTTTTAAAAAGTAAGCACCTGAATTAAGTATATATGGAGTCATAAAACTTTTGTTGCCACTCATTTTGGATTCAGCTGCTGATATCCTCTTTTGTGCTTAGCATGAGATGCTGTTATCTATTTTTGTGCAGATTGTAAACTTATTTGTAATTGTTACTGTATTGTTATTACTATTTGATGCATCATTGTTGCACAATGATTTTTAACAACAGACTTTATTTTTATTTATTTGTTTATTTATTTTTGTATAGGGAAGGCTTGCCTTCGCATACCTTGCAGTTTTCCTTTTGACATACGAGTGTGAGGGTGGTCCACCTTGGGATACCAGCTGACTAGGTCTAATAAGCTGAGTGTAAGCCATGTAAGTGTTTTTTCATTATTGTCATTTTATTTGAAGCTGTTTTAGTATAGTTGAGGCAAACCAAACCTGGCAGCATTGTTAAAGCTAAGCAGATCCTAATCACAGCATTATGATACTGCCAGGTTAAGTTTGTCCAAACCACAAAACTGCAGTCCTCGGCTGGAAATGACTGAGCTGGCGGTGTATTTCACGTATTTCTGCCTTAGCCCTGGCTATAAGGCGGTAACTTACTGAATAATAATGCTATTGTTAGTTCTTTTGATACTGAAATTTTGTCGTGAAAATCACAACGCTATTAACTCCCTGGATTCGTTCGAGGTACTCCCGAACTTTTCTGCCTACTCCATACTCCTTAATATAAGTTAAATTTCTCCCGGATTATCATCAAAACAACGAAATTTCCTAAAAACTTTTTTTATTGATTAGAATTTCAGGAAAAATCTTACATAGGAAAATGATTACGATCCCAAAGACAAACTGACAGTTTTGATACTTGTTTGCTTTATTTTCCTTTTTTTTTTCATTTGTAGGTATATTTCCCAAAAAATGTGATAAAATAATGTTCCTGATTTTTCTCTGAATTCCCTAAAGCTTTACATGTCAATGTCACATGTTACGTGTAATGTTAATTGTCACTTGTAGGATAAAATAAACTTATACCTATTATATATATATATATATATACATATATATATATATATAATTTAAAAACTGATAATAGTAATTCAATATCAATTTTCAAATTTTTAATCCTGCCAGATTTCTAAACGCAGAGTTTCAAGTTTTATAAAAGTAATTTGAGGCTGAATTTGTAGTGTATAAAATTAGTGTTATAATCATTCTAAATGAATTAGGCCAATTTTTTTCTACTCTGAGAGAGTTCAATTTGTTTAAAAAGCACTTGACTGGTATGCTGTTGATGCAATATGACATTTTAATACCCGATTTCCTGAACATCTCGTATCCTGTTTGAGACAAAAATTTTTCCTTTTTAATTTGCCTTAAAAATCCTTATTGCAGCTATTATTTCATTTTTGAAAGTGGTTATTGTTTTGAAATCATGCACAGGAGATCAAAGACTAATTCAAAATCAAGATTAAAGTTCAAACTCTTAAAAATTAGTTGCATAAAGTTATCTATAGTAAAATTTTACTTTTTTCTTTTCAAAGTTGCTTTTTTTCAAAAAATGGTGAACTATGTTTTGTATTTGCATGAATTGTATTTCATGTGCATGAATTTTTTTGAGATTGTACGGTATTACTCCGCATTCTCCGGCATGCCGCAAAATTCGGGGGTCCCCAGATTTTTAGTAACACTTGCCTGGTCCTTTCCGGCATGCTGGAAAAATCGAGGTTAGGAAACAAAATTAATACTATAAAAATATATAAGTTCATCTTAAAAATGAATATAAGTTCTATACAGTAATCTTATTAGTATTAATAAACAGTTTAATTTTGTAAAATATTTACTAACAATGTCATTTGTTATTGAAACAAGAAAAATATTGTTTAATAATGAATAATTTTATAAAAATTAAATTAAAACTAAGTAAGCAAACATTTTAGCAGTAAGTTTCCTCCCTTAAACCAGTGCTAAAGAATTTACCATAGCCATTCAATAAATAAAAAATAAACTTGTACCTCTTGAAAAGTAACCTAAAATATTTTTTTTAATAAAATTATTAACAAATCACAGTAAGGATGTTTGTTTCTGAATTCATTACTTTATTGGCACATAATTAAATCCATTAATAATGACCTACCATAAATGACAAACACATACTATATTCAATATACAGTTGGCTCTCTGTTTAACGACTTTCAAGGGACCACAAAAAACGTCCTTAAACAATGCTTTTAACACTACAGCGGGCCATCTGGGACCGTGAAAAGCAGTCTTTAAATAGAGAAAGTCGTTAAATAGAGCATCATTAAACAGAGGGCCTACTGTATATATTTTTTTGGAAAGAAGGTTACTTTCAAGATTTATTTCTTTTTTCCTTATTGGTTTGTTTTCTGATTGGAACTGAATGGTGAAATTTACTTTTGTTTTGATGCAAAATAGACCTTGAATTATCTGACACGCCGGAAAATTGGAATTTCCCAGATGCTGGTCAACCTCGCTTTTTTCCCGACATGCCAGATAATACAGTGTAACATGGTAAATTGAGTAATGTAATTTTAAATTTAAATTTTTGCATAAATCATTTCATTGTTTCTGAGTAACAACAGTTTAAATAAAAGAGCTTCTTTAACAATTAAAATTAAAGAAATCAAAATATTAATTTTTAATGAATTAATTTAAACACATATAACAATCTTTCAAAAATATTAAATAGACCTATTAAAAAACAAATACTAAAAAAATTGCAAACTGCATAAGCAAATGCAATTTTTTCTTATGATTATTCTTTAAAAATTTTATTTTTTCTTCTATGCTGAAAGTAAGAGAGAAAAAAAATCTCATGCTCAAGTATTTTTATCTTTACATATACTTGTTTACTTTTTTTTTGCTTAGGTTTATGTTCTTGTATTTTCATTTACTTCTCAATGTTTCTAACCAATTTCATTTTATTCCTTTCAGATTTGAAGCATTTCCTGGAATCTTCCATTTTGTTCTTCAGTATTTTTGCATTTTTATCTTGATAGTCAATTTCAACTAAGTGCTAAAATGAAATCTCCCGTTGGAAATCCATCAGTTCAAATCGTTACTAAGAAAACTGTTTTTGATCTTGTGGATGACATAATCCATCGCACAGTATGTATGGTTTTTGTTTTAGAAATATCTTAAAACTGCATTTATCATTTAAATGTTTTGCCTGATATGAGTATGTTTAATAGTTTAAATTACACCAGTTATCTTGAAGGGGGAAAAAAATTTCAGGCTGGAATTTCAACCTAAATTTCAGTTTTAATCACCAGTGCCATAATTTCATTTGTTTATTCATTGTTTTTGGAGATCCGTAGATATTCAATTGTAAGAAACTGGAGATACATTTTGGTCCTCCATTTTGATGAATTTTGTTTGAATGTCCCATAATTAGGGTTGGAATTTTGATATGGTCTGTTAGAAACCTGTTGAAAACTCAAATACTGACATAATTGTGAAATTCAGTCATTATATTGATATTTTCTATAAAAACATAATTTTTTCCTCATGCTGAAAAATTATTTAACTATTTATTCACTATACCAATTATTAAAAAACTAAATTAGTAAATTTAATTGAAATAAGTTTTTTTAACTTTCTTTTAAATTTAATTTCATGCATAAAAATAATTGCTGGTATTAAAACTTGAATACAATTTTCAATGTAATTCTGTTTGAATTTTTTAATGATTAAAGCAATAAGTTGCAAGCATTTTATAAAATTAAAAATCCTTATTTCACTATTTATGTAATCTTTTTTTCTTTTAAGTGAAAATAAAACTAAGTTGATCAGTACTCAAGAATTAATTATAAATTATCAAAATATTTTTGATGGTGCTAATTTTTTTTCTCTTGTAATTAACATTTTCTGTTAACTTGTTAATAAATGAGCTAAAGTTTGCTTAAACCCACCTAATTCACTTAAGCTTCTAATAGTTTTTGAAGCTGAATCTGGACCATATAATATTTTTTATTTTGTAATAATAGCTCTTGATTCTACAGACAAGCAACTTGTTGAATCAAAATAATGTTTGGGATTTTTTATAGCACATCATTTTAAAAAGCTAAAACAGTCAAAAAACTTCCTTTTGTGTATGAAATCAAAATTTGTGTAACTAAGGATCTCTTGTTAAGGTAGTTATGTTGCCAATATTATAGTTTTAGACAGGTTTTTGGACAGAAATTTAGGGTTTTTAATTTAAATCAGAAAAAAAACATCAACTATCAAAACACTTGCCAACCCTGCCCATAACTCATAAGCTTAGCCTTAAAAAATTGTAAATTTTGTGTGTACTGACGTTACAAAATCTAGTTTTGCTCAAATCCTTAATTCACTTTTCCCAGACTTATGAAGTCTAGGATTTGCATTAATACAGCAAAATGGATTATGACATGTCTGATTGACTTTCCTTTTGGCATCTTGACACATTTTGCATTATCAAACACAATTTCTGTCTATAAAATATTGGATGTAGATAAAAATAATTTGCAGTTAAGCAAGAACTTACCGCACCTGTGAAGAAGAGGTGTCAGTAATGCTCCATTGGACTTTAAGGACAAAAGCATAAGCATTTTTTTTTTTTTTTGGTTTTTTGGTGTGCATGTTGAAAAAAACTACTTAAAACAGAAATATTTATCACATCACATCATCTTATCAGTTTCAAATAATAAAAAAGTTTATTGATAATGTATCTATTAATTATGTTTGAATGAGAGCTATAAGAATCTGGAATTGAGATTGCCTGTTTATCTGTTATGTTTTTATACCTATTAATGTTTTTTCAGAAAAATAATGATATTGATAATTATAGGGATGTTATTTTGTTTTATAAATTGTTCAAATTATAAAGATAGTAACTAGTATGTTGTGGCCATTACGAAACTTCTATATCTTTCTTATAATTCTGATCCCACCCCATGCTTGACGAGGAAGAAATATTCCCAACAAAAAACAGAACTACACACGCCAAAAACTTGACGACCATCTCATTTCCCGATTCATCTCAAAACCAAAGCAAGGAATGAAAATTTAAAATTATTTTAAAAGCCTTGCTGAAAATAATGACAAACATTTGTTAACAAACACAAGATAGCAACAGTGAAAAGTTTAAATCATGATTTTTTGGTCATTTCCCAACAATTAAAATCACACAAAATACGCAGATGACAGTCTATTACGAATTATCTTTATCATTATTGTAATTATAAAGCTATTTTTATTCACAAAAAAAAAAAAAAAAAAATCAGCCCCCCCCATGGAGGGATTGAGGCCAAAATGAACCAACGCATGTTTACATATGGATTCACATTTACTCCAAATTTCATCCAGAACATAGCATTACTTCTTGAGATATGGCACTCACAATGGGGAAAAAAAGAACGTTTGATTGCGCCACCCCCCTTTTCAGCTATTGACACCAAAATAGAATCAGCTCTTATACCCATTAAGGGCTACTTGTCGATAAATTTTGTTTGATTCCGTTCATTATTTCTTGAGATACAGCAGTCACAATCGAAGACAAAAAACCTTCTGTAGCTCAACCCTCGTTTGAGCTATTGGCACCAAAATTGAATCAGCACCTGTACCTGTTAGATGCAACATATGGACCAAATGTTGTTTGATTCCACAAGTTACTTCCTGGAGAATAGTAGGCACGCCCCCTTGGAGGAATTCGTGCCAAAAACCAATGGACACAAATTCACATAGGGGTACATATGTGTACCAAATTTTGTTCAATTTCAGGTGGTAGTTTTTGCTGTAGAGTGGCCACAAAAAACTGGTCACACACACACACATATACAGACAGATATATGCCAAAAATGGTCGAAATAGACTCGGCACACCTCAAAAAGTTTGAATCTGTCAAAATTTGAAAATTTGCATGAATCCAATACTTCCTTCTATATATTAGATATAGAAAAAGTAAAAATGTTAAAAACAAAAATTTCATTGAATTTTTATTTTTAGGACCAAGAAGAACCATTCCTTATTGCGGACCTTGCTGACATTGTCTACAAATATAAGCTATGGAAACTGAAAATGCCAAGAATTCAACCTTTCTATGGTAATCTTTTTTTTTTTTTTTTGTGTGATTTGCTACCATTGATTATTTTTTTATTCTGATCTTTACTTGATTGAGTTCACAATGACATTTTTATCAAAATGTAACATAGTTGTTTCTTTTGATCTACAGCTGTAAAGTGTAATGATGCTCCTGAAGTTCTTCACCTTCTTTCTGCTTTGGGTACTGGATTTGATTGCGCGAGCAAGGTAAGTGTTATTTGTATTCCTGTATGGTCAGAAGTTTTATAGCATGTTTTTTTTTTTTAAATATAATTTAATGCTTTTTTGTTTCTAAATTATGTATTGCGTTATCAGGATTTGTAATATTTCACTCATTAATGAGGTACAATGACAGCTTATTCTAATACGAAGTATGTCTTGAACTTATC